>NC_141034.1:10587500-10942500 GCF_052040795.2 Danio rerio
AGTGTATCCATCTTCTGATGGCTACTTCCAGCAGGATAACGTGCCATGTCATAAAGCGTGAATCATCTCGTACTGGTTTCCTGAACAGGACAATGAGTTCACTGTACTTAAGTGGCCTCCACAGTCACCAGCTCTCAATCCAATAGAGCACCCTTGGGATGTGTTGGAATGGGAGATTTGCATTATGGATGTGCAGCTGACTGCAACTGTTTGATGCTATCATGTCAGTATGGACCAAAATCTCATAGGAATATACCTTGCTGAATCTATGCCACAAAGAATTAAGGTAGTTCTGAAGGCAAAAGGGGGTCCAACCCGGTACTAGTAAGGTGTACCTAATAAAGTGTCCAGTGAGTGTAGCTAGAGGATCAGATTTAGATATCATTGTTTTGATTTAGATCTCATCATGGTGACATGCAGTATTTTTGCGCACAAATTAAAATTCTGAATTTACATGCCAACTATTAACAAATCTCTAACATTTTCCTACATCAGCCTTTTTTTGTCTGTGCAATATCAGGAAGCACATGGCTTATCCACATGTGCCAAACAAAACAATCACAAGTTCATTTAAAACGAACGGTTTAATAATTATTAACAACCCCTGCTGCTCCAGACTTGTCTTTCTGCTTCATCCCGTAACAACACTCAGCTGGATTAATTGAGAGTTGTGTCATGCAACTCGGTTATGAAAGAATCTGATAACTCGTGTCATGATGTTCAAAGGGAATCAATTAATGATGAAAATTCAGTGGATGTGAAATATGAGAATACATCTGCATGCTAATATACACCAAAGACGTGTTCGTCGAGAGAATGCCACGCTGAGATGAAACAAACTGCATCTCCCACACACAGGAAATGTCTCATTAAACATTTATATATGCATATCATTCAACTATGTAAAACGATCTTCCCTAGATGACAGGCTTTTTTTTTTTGGCAGAGGAAGTTCCTCGAATAGCGTTGACACCACGAGCGAGGGCTATTCCACATATGCACAATTTATTTATCTCGGTAGCATGAAAATAAAGCGTTTTGAAAGTCGACACAAATAGCATTATTTCTGGGCCAGTGCATATGTCAGCATGATGTGCGGGTGGAGATGTTACGACTATTACCAGCAATACTGAAACGAATGCGTGCAGACTCATCAGTAATATTGCATCTTATGTTTTTGTGATAGCGTTATTAGAAAGTCAGAGGTGAAAAGATCTGCTTCTGTCCCAAACGACATTGAGAGTGGACAATGAAAATAAGATCTTTCAAACCTTAAACCTGCTGACCTAAACCAGATTGTGCTGCCTTTCAGAATGCGTTAGAGCTCATGAGGAGAGATTTAGCCGTTATCGCGGCCTGAGGACGAGGGAAAGATACTTCCTAAGTACAACTTAACACAATCCAGCAGCGATTGATGAAGTGCCATCTGCCCTCCCGTTATGCTGTTAATTAGGACATTAGGCGAGCAGTAATGAGGCTACACTGGTCCAGTTGTGTCTGTGAAAGATGCCACTCTGCATATCATTTACAAGAATCCCAGTCATTTGCTAAAAATCATTATGTAAGAATTACAAAAAAAATATCCATGTTATTTATATGGTCATTTAAAATCATTTGCTGAAATTTTCACCGTGTTTTGGAATAGAGTGGAGGAACTATGATGTCAATTTGTAAGCAAAAACCTGGAAGCGAGTTAGCATTTTAACAGTTACAGTTCCCTCATTCTAAAGCCAATGTTTTTTTTTTTTTTTTCAATGGGATTTCAGTTAAATCACTTAAATAAGCTTCGTGGCTTACACAAACTCAAGATACTTTTGTGTTTTACTCTACGACATAAACATTGCAACGCTGTAGTATTTTTTCCCAGTGAAACGAGTCCTTGCAGGATCGGGAAATACCACATTCAGAGAATCCAGCAAACTTAGTTCTGATCGCAGCCTTAGGAGAAATGTTTCCAAACTACAAAACGCTGGCTAGAGTAGTGCTAATTCCATTTTTTGGTCATGAGAAGTCGACTTTCCGAGGCAAAGACACAGACTTTAATGACAATTGCCTCTGCATCAGTCTCCCTTGATGCATTTGATTACGCACAGCCAAGCACCCAGTTCAGGTCGACGCAGGAGGAAGATATTAGTTAAGGCAGATAAGAGTTTTTGTTCATTTGTCAAATAAATAATTGAATAATCTAGCCTATATGGTTGTCGTGCAAGTTCATTATTAAAATATGAATGAAACAAGCGATTAGAAAGTCTGCAAATTAAATAACGATCAATAATAGGTTATGATGGAATTTTTACAACCCTCTCCGTCAAAATGACGGACAATGAGAAAGTCCAACTGTCCAACCTCTGTATAGCGTGGATTATAATATAATAAACCGAGAGATTAAACCTATGTCATGGGCCGTATTTCTAATAAGCTTGAAAAGTTCTTTGTAGCAGGGCAGTGCTGACGTCAGAGGTGAGCACCCTGCCCCAAAGCACTGTTGTCCGTTTATAGCCTAATGTTTGCATTTAAGATCCAAAAGTGCTAAAAGTTGTATTTTTGTGTGAGAGTTATCCGGTTGAATAAACTGTGTAAGTGTGATGAGCAATGTTTGAATACACAGCTTGTTGTTTGCAATCTTCTAAAAACCCTATGGGAAAATCCTATGGGAATTTTATCGAGGGAACCAGTTTTATCTAGCAGCCGATTACCCTACAAGGTGACGTCATAGGTCCTTCAATCTATTGCGCTCTCCACAAATCTGTGGTTTTGTAAATCGCGCATGGTATTTCTAATATTTTTGTTGATGATTTTCATATTTATTTGCTATATTTATTAGATATACACTGTAAAATGTATCCGGTAATTAGCTATTTTTTTATATTTATTTACGCTTTTGAACTGCATTATGGGATCTTTATCTTTTTTTTTTTGACAAATTATAATCATGGAAAGTGACTTTTATTAACATTTTAAATATTATATTGGGCCCTATCATAGGTGCAAGACGTGTTTGGTGTGATTTCTTACTATTTTCAGACCAGCACAATAGTAAATTTCCCGTTTTGCAACACGTTGTTTATATAGCAAATCCATTTGTGCTGCTTTGTGGACTTATGAGTGTTCCGGTCTGAAAAGAAGGTTTCAAGGCACATTGTTGGCACATTGCGATTTTAAATAACTGAAATAGACTGCGCCATTGACCAACAATTTTAGACTATGTCTAAAGTCCAGCGCAGATCGCTTTAGTTATACATCTATGCAGGTCCAAACACTTACACATTGTTTAATACACACAAGATGTACAGCAATACACAAATAGGAAACAAAATTAAGAATTAAAAGTTACAAAAAATATTATTTTCTATAAAAATAATCGTTCGACCATGCGGCAGGGCGCAAACCATGTTTTTCCATCCTTAAAATAGCAAAGGTGAATTTGAACATGCCCTTAATGCTTTTGCACCAAGTGTTTTAAACTTCAAACCAAGATTGTTAAAATAGAAGCCATTGTCTGGGTTGGTGTTGTATATTACGACACAAAAACCTTGTATTAAACAGCCAGTACTTTTTCAGTTATTTTATTACTTTTTCTGTTTTTTTTTTTTTTTGTTATTTATTTTATTACTTATGACTAGAACCAGACAAAATCTGCTGACATTTTTCGCTATTTCTGCAAGAATTCTGTAAAAAAATGTGGAATGATTTTAGGAGTATCATAACTAAAAACATAATATATGAAGATTCTGTGTGGGCCTACTTATGACTTATTTCTCTTTATATTATTTCATGTACATTATATTATTTCAAGCTACTAAATGTTCAATAAAAATCTCTTTGTTACCTGTACAGTTGAATTTTCAACATCAAAATTTGAACAAGCAGAGATCAACATCCTAAAATGCACTTTAGAACCGTAAATAAACCGAAAACACTTGTGGATCCAAAAATACAGAAACTGTTAATAATAGATATTTTTGTGCAGAGTAGCATTACAGCGTCTCATTGATCTTTGTTATTGTGTCTTGAGGAGGTGAAGTACTGATTGAAAAAAATATTGTGCTGAACATGATTCAATTTTATGTTATAATTTTTAGGCCAAATTAGGTTAATGGTGACAAAAAAAGATATTTTAAAGGGCACCTATGATGAAAATCAAGTTTTATATGTTGTCAGGACAGAACTGTGTATATTTAGTGCCCACAGTCATATTGGAGTGATATAAACCCAACAAGTCCCGTTTTAAAAATTTCTTGACATTAGAATAGGATCCAAATCCGAGTCATTTTTAAAGCCCATCGCAACGTGAAGTAGGAGTGCATTTTCCCCGCCCACCGAATTGATTGACAGGTGCCATGTTTCTATAATTACATGTATACACGTCTACAGAAATGTTTTTTTCAAAGAAACTGATATTAAAACATATGTAACAACTCTCTGTGATCAGCTGCACCTCAGTAATTAATTTGATAAGTTTTTAAACAGTGCATGTTTGTAACAAAGAGAGTAAAATTCCTATGCTATCCTTACTCACCATAATCACCACATGGAGTCAGTGAACACGCATATGTGAGTGTGTACTTGAGAATCATCATTTCAGAAAAGCTTTAATAAACTCCACCGCAAATACGTCAAATAAACTCACTTGGTATTTTTGACTAGTGACCTTATTTCAGCTTCATTCATGTCTGTTTCTATCACTGACTGCTGTTAATCTGACATCTTGTAAAAAAGGTAAAATGGGTACCCTTTACCAACAAGTGTGATCCCAAATAAGAAATATGGGTTTGATTTTTGATATTGATATTGTTTAGACTTAAAATGAATACAAAAATACAAATACAAAAATGAATAATCTTTTGCCTGACACTGATCTTGAGATCTTGAGAAAAAAAGTAAATTAACTGTTTTGTGTTTGCCTTTTGGTGATTGATGATAAAAAAATAATATAGAGAGAAATAAGTCTGTAAAATAACAGAAAAAGAGCTTTCAGTTTACTACAAGGTTTTTGAACTGTAAAATAACAGCAACCCTGACAATGTATCACTTAAAAAAAATGTGTTAATAATTAATTTTTTCAAGCTTTTCAAGGTTAAAAGTTGTTGGAAGAAAGATCAAGATCTCACAATGCAATTCAAAAGCAATTGGAAAAATATATAATAATATAAACATGAATCACAAAATATGGAAAACTGCTTATTATTGTTAAAAAAAGTGCACTCATGAATCTCCTTAATATTGCATAGAATTATATTATTCCAAAAAAAAAAAAAAAAAAAAAAAAAAACTTAATTGGCTTCCGGTTAAATATTGTACTCAGTAATTCTTAACAGAATATATTACAGATCTGATTTATATGAACTAACAAAACTGTTCAGTTGATGTTCTTAAATCTCACTTGAAAACATATTGTCATCTTTTGGTTTAGTTTGTTGTGGTGGAAAGGGCCCTTTTTATCTATTGTGGGAAAAACACCAGTTTTAACTCTTAATTTTATTCTGAACAATTACTGAAGAAACAAATATGTGCACTGTGCACTAAAAGTATTAAATGACTCTTTAAATGAGCTAGACGAAACAGTTAATAAGCACTTCACACAATTTACAGCAAGTCATTTCATGAACCACATGGCATGACATTTCAAACTGTGTCTCATTCTATAAATTTAAAGCACTAAAACACCCTGTTAGAGCAAGATGAAGCTGCTTTGTTATTTGTTGCACAAATTAAAGAGAATGTATGCCTATTCAATCTTATAAAATGTATTTCTCTCACACAAAGGGCAAGATTTTCTAGGTTACCTGGTTTTGCGTGAGTATATTATGGAGATCTCCCAGTGTATGCGCCTCATGATTGTGTTTATTAACAATGATTGCCTTATTGTGTTGTGGAGTTTTTATTAACTGCAGCAGAGTAATGGTTTAAACTGTATTGAATGAGACCGTATTGATTGTTGACTGAGAAAGCCAACATGCTGTTCTGCCTGTTGTGTATTTCCTCTGCATTACACCTGTATTACTGCAACCCTCACTACATTAAAGATAACAGCTAAGACAGACATGGTAGTAAATTCATTTTAATACCGACTCCCTGCCACTAACAGAGAAAAAACACAGGCAGCCTCAGATATAGAACCATATGGTGTGGTTCTCACCATTATCCAAGATTATGTTATTTTGGTAACGTTCAAAAAAGCAGATGCCTCAGGTAATGCTGCAATGAATCTAACATGATCAATTATTACATTTAAAGGATACAGATATTTGACTGGCCTGCCTGCAGTCCCAACCTGTCTTCAATAGAGAATGTGTGATGCATTTTAAAGTGCAACTTGCTGTAACTTGCTTTAGCTGGTTTTACATAGCTTGTTTTACTTGGTTTCTGGAACGTTCCTTTATCAGACTCAAATGCCAGTCCATGGACTAATTCTGATGGCATACGAGGTAAGCTACTGAGTAAACTGATCATGCCCAAAAAAGTCGTCGGTAAGTGGTCAACAGTATGGCAAAAAGGAACAGAAGTTGTCGGTGGTGTCATATCTCACCGCAGCATCAGTTTTACACACAGAATGCAGCCAGTCAGACTTAGCCCGGTGTACATATTTCACAGTTCTCAAAATTGTAGCCATGGGCACATATTCCCAATAAGGCTTTGCCGAATAGACAACTGGGTCATCTTAACGAACTGCAAAGTTGCCATTTTCACTTGTTTCTGTCATTAATGAAGCTCCTAGAGAGAATTTTTCTAGTTCAATTCTAGATCAATTCTAACTGTTGAGTCCTTGTCAATTTTGTAATACTCCTTTGTTTGTAATTTAATAATCACTATTAAAAACAAATGTATAATATATTTTGAAGAATGTTTTTAGCCATGGTAAACTACAGAGAGCAAAAGCTACTATTCATCAACATTAATATCCATCCATATTTTATTAGGTTATTTATTTATTTTTTTATATAAATATTTTTTTTGCCATGTACAATTATTAGTATGAGTGTTGATAGGCTTGTTTAAGGTTAGCTTATAAATTGATCAAGTTTAATTAGAGGGGTCAAATTCTGATAGCCACAGTTTGTAATGCTTTATTATGGACTTGTTTGCTTTATTATTTAACAAGACTTTTTCAGAGATCCAGCCTCAGATACAGATTAATGTGGTATGGTTCCCATCATTGTCCAAAAATATTTTCTAAAAACCGTTAGCATTTTTTTTTTTTACAATTTTTTACCATAAGGTAGGATGTCCATTAAACTTTTAGAATGCCTCCTGCACATGGTGGTGAAGATACATACTACGTTTTTTAGTGATATATTTATGGGTTCTTAAATTATTTTAATAACATTCACAATGGTTGATGCCTGATATAATGCTGCAACAAATCTAGCAAGATTCAATTTTACATTTAAAGGATGCAGGTATTTGACTGGCCTGCCTGAAGTCCCAACCTGTCTCCAACAGAAAATGTGTGGTGCATTTGGAAGTGTAACCTGCTGTAACTTGCTTTAGCTGCTTTTACCTAGGTTGGTTTTACCTGGTTACTGAAACTTTTCTTCATCAGACTCAAATGCCAGTCCACACACTAATTCCGATGCCATACAAGGTAAGCTGCTGAGTAAACTGGTCATGTCCAAAAAATCGTCCATATGGAGATAAGTGGTCAACAGTATGGCAAAAAAAAGAACAGAGGTTGTCGGTAGTGTCTGAGTTACCTAGTGATACATTAATTGGTTCTTAAATTATGTTGGTAACATTCAAAATGGCTGATGCCTGACGTATTGCTGCAACAAATCTACCAAGATTATTATTTTTTAATTTAAAAAGTCCAGGTATTTGACTGGCCTACCTGCAGTCCCAACCTGTCTCCAATGGAGAATGTGTGGTGCATTTTGAAGTGTAATATGCAAAAATGAAAACCCTATGCTGTTGTCCACCTTAAGGCTTGTTTGCAGGAAGAATGGACAAAATTACACTTCATCACCTGGTGTCCAAAAATGGAATACGTGGCTGGACCCATTTCTGTGTGGAGTTTGCATGCTCTCCTCATGTTTGCGTGGGTTTCCACCACAGTCCAAAGACCTGTGCTATTGGTGAATTGAAGTAAATTGGCCAAAGTGTGTGTGTGAATGTGAGTGTGTATGGGTATTTCCCAGTACTGGGTTGCAGCTGAAAGGTCATCCGCTGTGTAAAACATATGCTGGAATAGTTGGCGATTCATTTCCCTGTGGCGACCCCTGATGAATAAAGGGACTAAGCCAAAGGAAAAAGAATGAATAAACATTTAAGCTGCTTGATTTTAGAAACATGACATGACGTTTCTGCCAGTTTCCCATAGACATCTAGAAAGAGATGTAGGTTTCTATGCACTTTATTAATGGGTATTAACACCAATCTGTCATTCTGTCAAACCATCACTTTATGAGTGGATCTAAGAATATACAAGAGTTCACTGGCTTAATTAACTAATCACTTCATTAAAGTACTTTGATATAAATGTGTCACTTTTAGCTATGCAAGTAATTTTCCTCCACTGTCCCTGTGGGCAAATCAACAAGAGACATAAGGGCTAAAAGTACCATATGCGTCACTTAAGTGAATAAATGAAAGAGTGACATTTAAGACACTCGTACCCCTCTTATCTTAAATAGCTCAATTATGCTGGTCATTCCTTTCCCTTTTTAGGATCATTTATGTCAATCCTGATGAACTTGCCTGTCATTTCATAGGGTTTACATGTCCAGGGGTAAAGCTTATGTTTTTGTGTGATGTGTGTTTTAGTGAGATAAATGTCAGTGATGTCAACGAATAATGAGAATTTAAAGTTTCACCAGCTTTATTGATCAAACCACTTATTTGTAGTTCAACTCAATTCAATTCAACTCGATTCATGTCTCTCACACTCACTCATTGTCTCACTTTCCTATGGCTTAGTCTATAGGTCACCACAGTGGAATGAACTGCCAACTGTTTCGGCATATGTTTTACGCAGCAGATGCCCTTAGAACTGCAACCCAGTACTGGGAAGCACCCTTTCACACTCAATCACACACTCATATTCTATGACCAATTTAGTTTATTCAATTCACCTATAGTGCATGTCTTTGGATTGTGGTGGAAACTGGAGCACTCAGAGGAAACTCCACATAGAAATGCCAACTGGCCCAGCCAGAACTGGAACCAGCGACCTTCTTGCTGTGAGGCGAAAGTGCTAACCACTGTGCCACAAACGTAATTCATCTTTATTTTTATGTTACTTATCATTGTAACTTACATTTTTAAATGTATATATGAATTAAATTTGCGCCCTACTGAAAAAAAAACATCTTAAATCAGCCTAGGCTGGTTTTAGCTGGTCGACCAGGCTGGTTTTAGAGGGGTTTTGGCCATTTCCAGGCTGGTTTCCAGCCATTTCCAGCCTGGTTTTAGCTGGTCAGGCTGGAAGATGACCAGCTAAAACCAGCTTGATCAGCCTAGCCAGGCTGGGAGCCCAGCCAAAACCAGCTATTTCCAGCTTAAACCAGGCTGGTCAAGCTGGTTTTAGCTGGATTTAGCTGGTCATTTTCCATTCTGACCAGCTAAGACCAGGCTGGAAATGGCTGGAAACCAGTCTGGAAATGGCCAAAACCCCTCTAAAACCAGCCTGGTCGACCAGCGAAAACCAGCCAACCAGCCTTGGCTGGTTTAAGCTGGATTTTTCAGCAGGGCACGTACATGTGTAAACAGAATTAGGGGCAGTTCACACAGAACGCATTTATCTTTCTTATGCTTATGTATGTGTTGTATTTGAAGCTTCGAGCGCTTCTCTTGTGAACCACAACCGCCATGTTATAAACTAAATTTCCCATAAGCTTTTCTGCCTGGGACTGATTGCAGTAACAGGTGTTTCTCATCAGCATTACCGCATATAGGCCTCACTCCTTCACCAGCTTAATGTGAAGTCTTAATTGCCCAGCAGTCATTACCGAGCGGTCTTTCATTGTGCTTTTGCCTTACCTCTTTCTTGACCCTTTAGCCTGTTATATCGACTATTATTGTTCTCTGCCTGCTATGAACTCTGTCTATTTATCCACCTGATTTTCGATTGGCCTTCTGTTATTGATCTTTGTCATCTGTACCTCAAATAAAGCTTGCAGATGAATCCAATAGATGATTTCACGCGGCCACTATTTGTAAAAGTGAAATCGATGCTGCGGTGGGTAGAAACCTGGAAGTTTCGTTGGAAGTTACATAGGAACGTTGTGCACCTGGCTGTATATCTTATCAGTGAGGAGAAAGTGACACAAATTTATAATTTCACTGCATTCCAAGTGACCCGAAGGTCCGTTCTAAATGAATGGTAAAAATAAAAAGGGACATCAGACCTTGTTTTCAGCTAAGTTAAGGGAAATGGCACTAGTTAACGTTTTCTTTCCCAAACATGCGTTTTAAATGCCATTAATCACACTTGAGTTAATGAACTGATTCTTTCACTATATTACACTTGTCACGATACTGAATTAAAAGCAAGACCGTCAATTTCCCGCTAACATTTAAGTCACTGTTGATGGCTTTCTTAAAACAGCGCTGATTGGCCATTGTGTTCATGTGCTCAACAGAAATTACTGTGATTGGCCATTGTGTTCACGTGCTCAATAGAAATGACTGTGATTGGCTGAGAAGGTCATCAGTTCACCCTCCGCTGTTTACCGAGTACAAACACAGATGAGCAATCTGCTTGATGACTCGACTGATCTGTGTTTGCACTGGGTGAAGACCAGTAAACTGAGGAGCACTGGTGAATACTATGGTATATCAGCGCTGTTTATGAACGTGCTCAGCGGCGCTTGAATGTTAACGGGAAATGGACGTTTTTAAAACTTCAGTACAGGGACAACACGAGGGTGTGCTACAGAGGACTGCATTGTTTTATCGCTAACTGAGTTACATAGGCTGAAGAAGGAAAGCGTCCCCACGGTGTTTAACTGGTGCCATAAACTGAAGCCTAAGACACTTGAGCCTATTACCCTTAAAGGGATTGTGATGTTGTTTGATGCTGAATTGCTTTGAATTGTTTAAATTAAACTTACTGAATGATATTAAAGTGATGTTTACAACATTTCTGCATTTTGAAATCTCTGCAACAGCTGGATGTTTATAGTCCACAGCATGTTACTGCAATGTTTACAGTGCTGGTCCTATACTTCCGGGTTTCTTCCCACCGTGGCCTCGCTTTGGTTCTTTAGAATGACAGCCACGTGAAATAAGCGTATGGCTTCTGACTCATCACCATGCATATCGCAAGAGTTGCCACCTAGTGGCTGTGTTCAGATACCCTTGTGCATTATGCTGTGCTTTTTTTCAAATAATTCTGAAGCATTGTGAATTAAGCCCTTGATGTGTTTTAATATATTATATTTACCCTTTTACTTCCCTAGGAACCCTAAAGGGGGTCACACACCAAATGGGCCGTGACTCGCATATGACAGTTAGAAGTAGCGCACACCGGACGTGCACATTTGAATGATATTTAATATGAAATTATTCAGATGGAGCTCTGTGACGCAGCAGGAATATGGTGTCCTGAGTCGCTAGGAACCCTAAAGGGGGTCACAAACTAAATGCGCCACGACATGCACATGGCAGTTGGAAGTAGCGCACACCGAACGTGCACATTTGGATGCTATTTAATATGAAACTGTTCAGAAGGCGCTCTGTGACGCGACAGAAATGTGAGGTGTCCTATGTCATAGCTGGGTGCCGTAGACAGTCAGTGACTTGCGGAGCGGGTGTTCGTACTCTAATAGAAATCTATGTTTAGAATTCTGAAAAGCATGACGAAGCGTGGAGTGGTGCATCGTGGAATTGCGCATCTGTTGTGCAACCTCTTCTAGTCCATAGAAATGGCAATAGTCTTAAAATGCTTAAATCCCAATAATTGCTGCTTGTGACTATATTTTTGTATTCATTCATTAATTTTCCTTTGGATTAGTCCCCTATTTATCAAGGGTCACCACAGCAGAATGAACTACCGACTATATTTTTGTTTATTTTAGATTCTAGCAAATATATTCATTAAATTGATATTTCAACCAAAACATTTGTCCTTGTTTTGTCAAAACATGTCCTTACATTTTCTTCAATTACACCTAAGTGGTTTGAAACTTCTTCTTTTGAAAACAAAACAAGACATAGTTTTAATACAATGCAACCTTACTATAGGAGTCAATGGCTGCTGCTTTTCAAAATACCATAAATAAATAATTTAATACAATAAATAATTTTATGTTCACCACAATAAAGAAACTTAAGATTGGAACAAGTGAAGAATGAGTAAATGATGAGAGCTTTTCTTTAAACTATTCCTTTAATGCAGCACTTGTCAAAAATCTTGCTGCCTAAATATTTCTAATTGAATCAAAGAAACTTATTAAGTGATCTGAACTCACGTCAATCAAACTGATTATTAAAGGTGCAGGTGATTGTTTTCAGAAAGATTTTTTGTTGTGCTGGTTGAAAGTCTCTTAACATTACAATAGTGATGATGAATATGCATTTATATCTGTTTTTTTATATTCTTGGTAAGGCATAAGACTAAAAAATGTTCATCCAATTAAAATTTGTTGAGTCGATAATTCTCATGATTCTGATAAGTAGCTCAAACGTTGTCAACAAATGTAGATTTGTATATCTGTGCATCCCTCTTCACGCAGACAGATCTGCCGTTCACATGCACACAAGAGAGACAGAGGCAAAATTAAAAGCTGAATCAAAACCTTTTAAAATCATTAATTTTCTTTTCAGCTTAGTCCCTTTATTAATCTGGGGTCGCCACAGCAGAATGAAACGCCAACTTATCCAACACATGTTTTACGCAGGGGATGCCCTTCCAGCTGCAACCCACCACTGGAAAACACTCATTACTCTTACATTCACACACATACACTATAGACATTTTTTAGCTTACTCAATTTACCTGAACCCCATGTCGTTGGACTTATGGAAGAAACTCGAGCAAAGACGCGATCTGAGAGAATCACCGATGCTTATGAGATACTTGGCATGCTAAGTATCTGGAGCTGTTGGCGATTCAAATCATGCCGTGTGAAATGAGTTTTGACTGAAAATAACATCAGCGATGGCCTACAGCCAATGAGAGAGCAGCATTAACTTGTTTGTGTGTACCTGCAGGCCAGCGGAAGACTGGGGGAGAAGTTAAAATCGCTTATTTTCGGTTTATTTGGAACCAAGAAATGGAGAAAAAACTAGTGGAGGTTTGACAGGAGCATCCATGTCTGTTTGACGTTTCATACAGAAAGTTAAAAAAAAAGTTGAGGAGAAATTGCTAATTCCATTCAAACCAAGGAGAGCAAATATGTAAATGTTCTACCCCCTTAAATGCTGTTTTCTTGTTATGTAGTTAATAACAAAAGATATACTGCGTGTTTTTGGCTGTGAGAGGTAGATTGGACGAAGTTGTCGGCGATTCTTACAATTTTAAAGTCATGCAGTGTGAAAGCCCCTGTTGCCGATCCATCTTGCAGTGTAAACAAAGCAGCGACAAAACGCTAGCCCAGATAGTCATGCAGTGTGAAAACATCTGTGACATGACTATTTTGAAAATCATGCAGTCTGAACTTGGCATTAACACGCCCCTATATTGTTTAATATTATATATTCAGTCTGAAATAGCATGTAAGTATAACTTAGTAATAAGTGTAAGTCCTGCACGCTGCCAGCCAACAACTAGCAAGCAACAGTAGTTGCTTTAGGACAAAGTGAGAGATTGAGACCAACAATCCTTGCATGCATGAAATTTTGCATATTATGACAAGTTTTGCTTGTACAGTACATAACTGAAAACGTGCCAGATATAATACAGGTTTTCGTTTGGAATTGTAGTATTTTAAAGTACTATGAAGCTTTTTAACTGCGAATGACATGATGTAGTGGGTTGTCTACTGTCATCTTTATAGTGGTGTTTGTGATTTCAGGAGGGGTGGCTTTGGACAGCAGGGTAGGAACTGTGTTTTCAAAGATATTATGCTAATGGTTAGCATTTTGGCAGATCACCTACTGCACCTTCAAGTAAAAAACTAAACTTTGCAAGTCTAAAAAATGTTTTTGAAACCTGATTAACTGATTAATTTTATTTAAAGTAACAAAAAAGCATTTGTTTTCATGACTTTTTGTCATATTTTTGTACAGTGAGATATTGAAGTTCTGAGGCAAAATCACAATGTCTTGTACTTCATATTTCATTCATAAATACATTAATGGACTATTTATCAAGCCACTTAATGGAAACACAAAAATATTTCCTGCTTTAAGATTTATTAAGTACGTCTTACCACAACTCCAACAACATAATAGCAGATGCCTTGAGCACAATTGATGACGCTTTGAAGTGACATTTCATTGAGCAATATATACTGTATCATTTGACACACGTTTCGCTTCAGCTCCTCTGTCCTCGAATTTCATCTTAGTATCCTTTCCTTTCATTCTAAAAGGTTTTTTTAAAACAAAAAAGAAAGGATGTTAGGAGAGGACATGTAAAAAAAGCAAAACACGAAGAGCACTGAATAAAGGGCAAGGCTGGCAATCAGGCCTGGGTGAGTTTAACCAGCTGTCTCTAATTATTCTCCTAATTGGCTTGATTTAATTAAAGGAAATTACTTCTTCAAACCCCGTCCATGTGTATCGTGAGAGTAAGTAGTGTGTTTGATGAAAGCTGTTTACACCTGCTGTTAGGATGCATTCTAAAATAAAATAGTCCGATATCTAGCTGACTCGATGCCTCGCTGTTCTGCCAGACAATGACAGCCTCATGAAAGTACATCACTAAATAAATAAATAGCACAATACTTCAACGTGCATAACAATTAAATGAAAGAGAAGGGAAGCTTTGGTGAGAACAGATATATTTTATTCAAAGTATTTTAGCTTAAAGTAGACAGAATGTAATGTGATCATTAGATTTGGATGTGCCTTATTGTCTTATTACCTCCTTATGCTGCCAGCAAGATTTGATTGCAGCATAAATATCAGGTTTTGTTTTCTTCCCCACACCACTTCGCCAGGTGTCTATTGTTAGGTAAATTGGTGGTCCTCTGCTGCTGTTTATACACATACCATGACCAGGCACAATGCCCGAGTTTTTTTTTTTTTTTAGACAGATAGATATGCTAGATATGTGAGGGTGTTAAAGTCGCCATTAAAGGGAAGGTATGATGAACCCTTTTCACATGATGGCTATGACGTGTTTAACAGTTTCAGCATCTTGATTGCTTGAAAGTTTTTATAATATTTATTTTCTAAAAAAAAACGTCTGCACATTTATAAAGCTACACTTCCAGCAGCAGCTAGCTCTATGCAACTGTCACATGGTTGCCTACTGAAGCTAAGCTGGGTCAGTACCTGGATAGGAGACCACATGGGAAAGCTAGGTTGTTGCTGGAAGTGGTGTTAGTGAGACCAGCAGGGGGCTCAACCTGTGATCTGTGTGGGTCCTAACACCCCAGTATATGGATGGGGACTCTATACTGCTCAGTGAGTTTAGTCTTTTCAGATGATACGTTAAACCGAGGTCCTGACACTCTGTGGTCGTTAAAAATCCCAAGAAGTAGGGTTTTAATCCCGGCATCCTGCACAATTTTTGTCCACTTGCCTCTGTTTATCATGGCCTACTAACATCCCCATATCATAATTGGCTTCATCACTCTGTCTTCTCTCCACCAATCAGCTGGCATGTTGCGTGCGGTCTGACGCTATATGGCTGCTGTCACGTCATTCAGGTGGATGCTGCACACTGGTGGTGGATGAAGAGATTACCCCCAAAAATGTGTAAAGGTGCAGTCACACAGGACTTTTCTCCCCATAGACTTCCATTCATATCACGCGACTGCGTCAGACCAGAAACTCAATGTTGTGCGTCAAGTTTCACAGATCAAGGCTTTGGAAAGTTAAAGCTTGGTGAACTCTGACCTGCGAAATCGCATCACTTGACTGCGTGTGAACAATCGAGGATCAAAACATGACGTCTCTGTACAGGAATTTGGATCTATCGCCTATAAAATATGGACCTATCGTTAGCTTTTTTAAATGTCTAATCATCTTGTTTAATCCCGCCCCTTTTCACAGTGCCATATGACAGAATTTCACAAGCTCAAACTCTAGTGTGACCGCAGCTTGATCACCAAGTGATCACCAGCAATCTAACCTTTATAGATCGCTGGACAACATTTATTATCACCTGGACTACAAATCCTGTCATGCACCTCACTCACACCTGCTCCGGTTCACCTTTGATTACATTCACAAACAGCTGGTAGCTCATCTTAGACGGATTAAATAGACTATATAAACTGTTCACACATTCACTTCCGGTGTGTGGTACAGTCCCTTTCCGTAAGGAATCTGTAACGGTAAATTTGTTTCAGGACTTGTAAAAGTGTTTGGTGTCTTGTTATTTTTTTTCTAAAATGTAAATTTGTTTTGTCCTTGGTAAAATTGTTTTTCCTATGTATTTGTGTCTGATGATAGGTAAAAATGTTTTTTAAAATGTAAAATTGTCTCGAGCTTTGTAAAAGTGTTTTACACTTTGTAATGTTGTTTTGCACTTCCTGGCCACCGTACATTGAAGATCGTAAGGTGAAATATTTTTGATTCATTTACAAATTGTGTCACAAATTTTCTCAGAAAACATATTTCTAAAGGTGCTGTTGATTTGAAATTTTCACCAGATGTTGATCAGCCAAAGAATTGCATATATGAAAAGAAAACAAATCTAATCAGTTTACAAATGAAGTTATATGTAGTAAAAATGAAGTGACAGGGAAAAAAAATGAAGACATGAAGAAAGGGAGGTGTAGAAAGGCAGTAAAAGCCCAGACAGCAGCTGAAATCGCTTAGTAGTTATTCAGCAAAATGGTGACTTGTCAAATTCTTATTTCCCCCATTGTATATATATAAATGAGAAGTGTAAATTTTGATTTTGTGTTGACTTTAGGAAAAGAACTGATATTTATGATGCCATTTGTTTAGGTACACACCACATTAAACAGAAGTATAGTTTTTAGCTTCATGGCCAAAAAAGGCATGTTCAACAAAATAGACATGAGTTTAAAGTCCCTGCAAAATGAACTCTGAATGCAGTTGAAACATTTTGGATGTTATGACCCACAACGTCATCAACTCCTCTATCTTGTTATGAATAATTTATAAAACTCCTCTTCAGTAAAGAGCAACTCTGTTCAACCGGTTGTGAAAAAAATTCTCATTTTTTTTTTAGAAACATTTAATGACAGTGCACTTTTCAATAGCATTGAAAAGCTTTCTTCATTCAAAGAGTTTACTGCCCTTTTTCACCCACTGTTTTGTAGAAGAGTTAAATTTTGTCCATAATTCATCTTTCACGGACTACTGCTTTGAGCATATTCAGAATAGAGCCAGGCATACTCAAATGCCAGAACTTTGGGTTCATAAATTAAATCAAAAAGATTTTAGAAAATTACTTAATCTACAGTATATAAGTAGATACAAAAAATTTACTTGCTAAAAGAATTTAATCGAAAAGCTGGAAAACACACGTCACAATGAAACTATTATATTTATATAAATTAAATAAAAATTATTTAAGGCATA
Source organism: Danio rerio (assembly GCF_052040795.2). NCBI lineage: Eukaryota > Metazoa > Chordata > Actinopteri > Cypriniformes > Danionidae > Danio > Danio rerio. The sequence continues at coordinate 10,605,105 of NC_141034.1, forward strand.
TACATCAGATATATCTTTTTAAAATGGTTTTAAATGCACGACAAGGTACCACTTGATGTAAAGAGCACTGTATTTAGTGTATTGTGTACAGATATTGTGTATGTACAGGACAAGAACATAGAATATCTCATAGTAACATGTGTTAGCTACCTCTTAATGAATATTTGTGAGCTATTTGTGAGTTGGTTGATCCCCATCAGTTCCCTGTTAAAGCACACTTTGACATCCTCAAGATTACACTGACAAATGAGGGCTCTAGCAATTTTTTATTTTTTTACGTATGAGGGAATACATTTATTTGGAATTGTAATAAATATTGACTGGAACTACTATATGTGAGTCCTGAGAAATTGGTGTTTTAAGTTGGCTTTTATTTAAGTTTTATTTGGTATTTTTATCCTTTGAGGTCAATCTCTTGTACCAGCAAACTGCTTGTATATTGCCGTTCTGGGGATAAATGTAACAGGGATCATTGATGCTCTGCTGTTCTGATCTTGTGCTGCTGCTGTTAACTGCATGATGGCCACAGTCACTGTTTCACTGCTGTTATGACCATGGTGTGCACTTGACGAGGAGATCTGTGTCTGTGGATGTATCTGTGTGTACTCCGCATACATCCTGATCGCCAGCCAGCCGATGACAATAAGCTAAGTTCTATTTTTGTGATTCTGTTAGTGTTAAATGTGAATAATGTTATATGTTAATGATATATTTAGGTTTGTAATGTGTTTAGTTTTATCTAATCTATAGTTTATCTGTCTGTTATGGCATTTGTCTGTTGCTTTTTGTTTGATTTTGATTGATGTGAACTTCAAATTCTATTTTAAATTAGATGATTCAACTGCTCTTTGGCTTGTGTGTCTATTATTGTTACTTTAACCATTCTTAAACAAATCTTCACATGTAATTTGTTTATTCACACTTGTTCAAAATACAGTAGTGCATGCCAAATGTTATTTAGCAAAACATAGAATGCTAAAAATGTATAAATGAGTAAAATTGGGATGAGTTTAAACCAAAATTTAAATCTGTCATATTTAACTTACCCCTGATGCTGTGCAGTTTATTAAATAGATAAAATCTTGCTATATTTGATGTCACACTGCTTTGTTTACTGTAGTAACCAAGGCAGCACCATTATATCTGCTGTTCTACATCTACTGGATTAACATTTTTTTAAAGTATATGAATAATGTTTTAGTTTCAGATTAGTTTTTTACAATCAGTATTTAGTCAATATATTTAAAATGTTTCCAATGTTACCGGTTCAGAGTTAAAGTGGCGATGAGGTCTTAAAATGCGGGGAAAAGAGTCTTAAAAGATATTAAACTTGACTCTCTGATTCCTGTATATACCCTGGTTATGAAGATGAACAAAATCCTTATTGGTTTGTAATAAAGTGACCAGATGATGAAAGAATCTTCATTTTGGGTTGAAGTAAACCATCATTCATTCATTCATTCATTTTTTTTCAGCTTAGTCCCTTTGTAAATTAGCGGTAGCCACAACAGAATGAATCGCCAACTTATCTAGCATGTTTTTTACACAGCGGATGCCCTTCCAGCTGAAACTCAGTACTGTGAAATATCAATACACTCTCATTCACACACAGACACTATGGACAATTTAGATTATTCAATTCACCTATACATGTCTTTGCACTGTGTGGGGAACCAGAGCACCCGGAGGAAACCCACGCCAACACTGGGAGAACGTGCAAATTTCACACAGAAATGCCAACTGGCCCAGCCAGGACTTGAACAAGCCACCCTCTTGCTATGAGATGACAGTACTAATCACTGAGCCACTTTGTCGCCACAAGTAAATCCTTATCCATAATAATAAATGTAATGTTCATTGTTCATATTATAGCTAGTGATTATAGCCATATTATAGCCATATTATAGCTAGTGAATAAACTAATGTTAAAGTCTGTGTGAACTGAAAGATACAGAGAATTTTATTTTAGTCTGCTTATGTACTTCCAAATGAAAAGTAATAGAAAGAAATAGTAGTAGAAATCCAAAAGTTTCCTATTGAAAATACAAATACAATTCCTTTTAAGTGTAATTTTTTTTACAACAAAATAAATAAGAAATCATTTACAATAAAAGTATGTTTTAACTAATCTGCATGTGCAACACTGTGGATAAACCTGAATAGCGACACCAATAGGGGGCAAACAACTTTGGTAAACTTGTGCACATAAATTCAAGCATAAGTGTTGATGACGAAAATAAAAAATTATATTAATTCTATAAAAAATTGATTAATCTATTGATTCTATTAATTCTATTAATTTTCATTCATGGACTTATTTGAATTGTGCATGGACATAATGGTTTTGTTTAAACCTGTATTATTTATAGTAGTTATAGTATTTATCAATGGCTCTTTAAAAAAAATGCATTTGCTTAAAAAACAATGGAAATGGCTCTTTGCTGAAAAAAAGGTTCCTGACCCTTGCTGTATACAGTTGAGGTCAGAATTATTGACCCCCCCCCCCCCCCCCGCCCCCCCCCCCGTATACCTCCCCCCAACATATTTCTTAACGTAATATTTTCAATAACTAATTTCTAATAATTGACTTCTTTTATCTTTGCCATAATAACAGTACTAATATCTTAATAGACATTGTTTAGACAAGATTCCAATATTCAGCTTAAAGTGACATTTAAAGGCTTAACTAGGTTAATTAAGTTAATTAGGTCAAGTTAGGGTAATTAGGCAAGTCATTGGATGATGATAGTTTGTTCTGTAAACAATCAAAAACATATTTTGCCTAGAGGGTTAATAATATTGATCTTAAAATGGTTTAAAAAAAAATAATGTTGATTTTATTCTAGGCGAAATAAAACAAATAAGACTTTTTCCAGAAGAAAAATATAATAAGAAATAATGTGAAAAAGTCCTTTCTCTGTTAAACATCATTTGGAAATTATTTGAAAAAAAAAAAATGAAAAAAAATCACAGGAGGGTTACTCATTTTGACTTCAACAATTTTTTTGTGTATTTTTAGTATAATTAAAACATTTGTACAGAATAATAAATATTGCTGTTGTACTGTTTGTTAGATAAAGCTGCTCGTGTTTCGTTTTTGTGGGTGTGAGACTCTGCAGTTTGTCACTGTGTCTTTTATTCTCTACCAAACGTGTTTGCAGGGCCTGAAATAGAAACACCGAATTAACCATCCTGCAGCAATTGGACCTTGGAGGAAACAGATCCTGTGCTTTCAGTCACAGCTGCTTCTGTTTAGATGTTTTACACCAATTGCCCTCCAGTTGCTGCGAGAGAGTGAACTCTTTTTCTGAGCAGTGGGTTTCCTCAAGGTCTTCCTTTAGCTTTGCTCTTTTCAAAGCGTAGTCATCTTGAATCAAGCTGCAGCTTCTAGTTTCAAATATTTCCTTTGGTAAACAAGGGATTGGAGAATTCAAAATGGTGTGTGTTCTGTTTATGAAAGCAACAAGCACTATGTGTACAGTACACATTGGGCTAATTTCCTGATTAGAAGCCAAACATTTTCAGGAGTTCTCATAAAACAAGGCAGATAATTTAGTCCATAGTTATGTTTCTACCCTGTTAAGAAATTTTGGAAATTACACCTCATATAACTGTATTATGGATTGAATTTTACTGTAGGACAATTATGCGGTATGTTACTGTGTTTTAAAGTTGCGTTGTGAAAATGATTGTATGATTTACAGTAAAGACTTACAATGCAGTAAATACATATACAGCAAGATAAATAGTGCTTTAAATGTAAATACAGTATTTTTGCTGTAATTGATATACGGTATGTTACTGGCAGGCTACTGCGCTACAAGCTACACAGTTAATTTTTGTAAATTACACAGTATTTACCTAATATGAACAGCATTTTACTGTAGGACTGTTATGAGGTATGTTACTGTCTTTTAAAGTTGTAAAACACAGTATTTTTGTTGTGATGGATTTACAGTAAGTTACTTGCGGACTACTGCACTACACAGTTAACAATTGTTGCTAAGTCTTTATCTGTAATATGAACTGAATTTTAATGTAGGACATATATACACTGTTACTGTATTTTAAAGTTGCATTGGGAAAATGACTATATTTTACAGTAAAGACATGCAATGCAGGAAACACTTATACAGCAAGATAAACGGTGCTTTAAATGTAAACAGTATTTTTGCTGTTATTAAATAACAGTAAGTTACTTGCAGACTGCTACACTACAAGCTACACTATGAACTGAATTTCACCGTAAGACAGTTATGTGGTATATTACTGTATTTTAAAGTTGCGTTGTGAAAAGCTACTGTATATTTTACAGTAAAGGCATACAATGCTGTAAATACATACAGAGCAAGATAACTGGTGCTTTAAATGTAAATGCAGCATTTTTGCTGTAATTGATCTACGGTAAGTTACTGACAGACTGCTGCACTAAAGCTACACAGTAAACAATTTTAGTAAATTACATAGAATTTAACTGTAATATGAACTGAATTTTACTGTAGGACATTTATGTGGTATTTTATTATATTTTATTTACCTTATATTTTACAGTAAAGACATACTGTACAATGCTGTAAATACATATGCAGAAGGCAACATCTAATGTAAATATCTATGCGAAAACCAAGTGATCAAAACATTTATTTGACACAGTGATTATATATATATATATATATATATATATATATATATATATATATATATATATATATATATATATATATATATATATATATATATATATATATATATATATATATATATATATATATATATTTTTTTTTTTTTTTTTAAATCATATAATGTTATTTATAGTTTTTCATTTTTAAATTCTATCTCTCACAATGGAAATGCAGCTACTGAATGTTACAATTCTAGACCCCTCCATGGTTTCTAAGTAGGAGATTTTGAAAAATCACAGGGTGATCAAATACTTATTGACCTCCCTGTAAGTGCTGTTTCTTTCAAACAATAGCCATGTCAATAAAAGCTTTTCACTTATTTTTCAAGTGCCTTGGACTGCTTATTTTCTGCATGCCTTTAAATATCCTGTATTTGAAGAGCACTGACACATTAATTACTCCTTAAGCACATTTTGGATTTTATGTTTTTTTTCTTCATACTGTATAACTTAAAACTGGAATATAGTAATATAATGTACTTTTTCTGCATTTTACATTCTGGACAAGTTGACACCAGTTGCAGATTGTATCTGCAGATTTTGGGCAGCTGGAATTTACAGATTTCTCAAACCAGCCTGTCAGTCATCCTATCACAGTGAGCTGTCGGGGTTCTGTCACTAGTGTCTGGTTTATTGTTAGTTTGGTGACAGAGCCCTGACAATCCTATTGTCTTGTCTTTTTCGAGAGCAAGAGGTTTGAGCGAGATTGAGCCATGCACTCTCTAGTCTGCATGATATGTGAAGCATGGTGTTCGAATCCTGGCACTTCTGCCTAGTCTAGTTATGTATAGCCAATTCTACGGAACCATTGCTGTAAATAAAAAACTAAATCAAAATGTAATGAGTTAATTATTTATACTTATTAAAATGTATTACAATTTATTTAGGGGTGACACAGTGGCTCAGTGGTTAGCACTGTCCCCTTAAAGCAAGAAGGTTCCTGGTTCGAGTCCCGGCTGGGTCAGTTGGCATTTCTTTTTGGAGATTGCATTTTCTCTCCGTGTTTGCATGGGTTTCCTCCAGGTGCCCCGGTTTCCCCCACAGTCTAAAGACCTGCGCTATAGGTGAATTGAATTGGATTTTCTTAGATTGCAACAGCGGAATGAACCGCCAACTATTCCAGCATATGTTTTCAATGCGTATGCCCCTTCAGCCACAACCCAGTATGGGGGAAACTAATAATAATAATAATAATAATAATAATAATAATAATAATAATAATAATAATAATATTAATAATAATAATAAAACAACAACAATAATAATAATAATAATAATAATAATAATAATAATAATAATAATTGATAATAATAGTAATAATAATAATAATAATAATAATTATTATTATTATTATTATTATTATTATTATTATTATTATTGTTGTTGTTGTTGTTTTATTATTATTAATAATAATATTATTATAATTTTTATTATTTTTATTATTATTATTATTATTATTATTATCGATAATAATATTTGTTTTACTTGTTTGTTTGTTTGTTTATTATATAATTATTTTTATTTAATTTGTAGACCAGTTACTTTCTTTGCAGATGCATATGGTTATTTGTTCCTTCATTTATTTTGTTAAAACATATATTATTATGAATATTATAAATATGTGCCGCATCTTTACACTAAATAAACAAAGCAATTTTAGGTCACCCCAGCGCAGTTTACAGATGTCTTCAGGCTCTGTTGTTTTAGTGCACACTTGATTTGCAGTTTGAATTGCTAATGACCCACCTGAGCACACAAGTGTAAAATCCATTGTCCTCCATCTCTGCTGAGCGGAACCAAATGGAATCCCCCTCCTTACTGAGCCGATGACCTGAGAAGATGATTGGCTCCTCAGAATCGCCCTTGTTCCTGTACCAGATGAGCCGCAGCTTGGCATTTTGGGCCACGCTATAGTTGGTGCGAATGTAGCTGTAGAACAGAGCACATTTGACCCTCAGTGGCTCTCCTGCCAGCACACGATACGTCTTCAAGTCCACAGACCAGTCTATACATCCGTCAACTGTGGGAGAAACAGACAAATGAATTGATTTATGAGGATAAATAAGCTGATGGATTTATTTAACATTGTGTTTTTAAAGAAACACAGGCTAAGTATTGATTTTACCATTTTTAAATGTTGGCAGGATCATTTTTAGCTTAGCTTATAGCATTGAACCACATTCGATCATTAGCATCTAGTTTCAATAATTGACTCTTCTGTACATTTTGTACTAAGATTGACAGAAATTTAAGCTGTTAGGAACTATACTGTCATTTTGGTATAATAATCAAAGAACTGCTGCTGTACCATGGCGTAATAATATTACAAAGCATCTAAAAATAGACCCAAGCTAGGTAATAGGCAAAACTGTGCAATATGATTGCATCTGCTGCAGCCACAGATCAAGTTCCTTGATTATTACTAAAGAATAAGAGTAGAGTTCCTAGATAGCCTATATAAACCTAAAAAATAACAACTTTTCATTTTTCATTACCCTTAGTACAAAATATTACTACAGAAGAGTCAAGCTTTAAATAGTAAAATTATCTATTTTTTATTGTTTGAAACAAGAGATGCTAATGGTTTATTTGATTAAATAAGTTATGCTAAGCTAAGCTAAGCTAAAAGTGCTCCTGCCAGACCTAGAGATCGGTTGATTGGTTTACAAAGTTGTAAAATGCAACCGCTGATTTGTAAAATGATTTGTGTTTAAACCTGAAAACAAAAATATTATAAAAGATGTGCTGCATCTGAAACTACGAATACTGGAAGCTTGTGCTGGCATTTCTCCTGCTATGTTGCTATCAGTGTGTGAAGAGTGGGAGAAGAGGGTTGCATTGACAATCCAACATGATGGGCAGCACATTGAACACATTTTATAAGTAGTCAGAATCTTGTTAATAACTCATGAAAGAATAAATTTACGTTAAAACCAAGCACACCATTGTTTTTCTTGTGAAATTCCCAATACGTTTGATGTGTTAAACGTAAAGTTGAAAAGTTGAATCCAAGATGGCTGACTTCAAAATGACCACCTTGGTCACCACCTATCTTGAAAAGTTTGCCCCCTCACATCTTCTAATGTGCCACAAGCAGGACGTTAATATCACCAACCATTCCCATTGTATTAAGGTGTATCTATATAAATGGCCCACACCGTATTGAGAGGTTCAAAGTTTTGAAAAATAAGATTGTGTAAATTTGAACTTTATCTAACATTATTTGAATTAACCACAAAGTACTTTGTAGAACTATTTGACTCTACTAGAATCAAGTCATAATCCAACACAATGGACTTCTGTTGTCACAACTTTCTCTCTATGGCTCTGACCAAAACAAACACACTAGCCAGTACTGTAATTTATACATATTAAACTACAATTACACCACAGACTACAGTAGTAAAAACTAAAAAATACCAGTTTATAAGTTCAATATATTTATTAGTATGATGTAGCTAGACTATAGTATGGTTAAAAAAAAAAAAAACTACTCAATTTACTATAAAAGACTATATTTCTTTTTTATGTGGGTTTATTGCATGTGTGTTAAAAAATATTTGGATTGCACTTCCGCTTTAGAAATCTTCCATTTGAAGGAAATGATACAAATGATAAGGTTGTGCTACAAATGTTCCCATAATCATACTGAAAACTGAAAGCGAGAGGTATGGTTAGATTTGTACTGTAGTTTTACCCATTCAAAAATCAAAATCAAAACATTACTTTGTGATTGAAAAAGACATTAAAATAATGAGCATACTAAATTCACTTACTATCACAGATTATTTTATCACTGTATTCCCAACAGTACAGTACAAAAAATTAAATAAGTAATACTATTGCTGCGGAAGACTGGGTTTTTAGGGTTATTCATGGTCTGCTGAAAATAATTTGTAAATTCTAATAAGCTTCATTTTAATATGTACTGTGCAACAAATAATGTCACATCATACTTTTTTTTTTTTTTTTAAATCACTAATAGTTTACATTTTTGCAAACATTTTACATCCATAATCCTTCAAAGCTTCATCTAGGAAAATCTATCTAGGATCTAGGAAAAATGTGTATAGACAATCCAGTCTTCCTGTATCTTGTTCAGTAGTGCATGGTGCTAAAAATGGCAAGGTCATGAGTTTAATTTCCAAGGAAAGGAAAGATATTTAAAAAATGAGATTTATGGTCTTCATGGTGTGGAAAATGTGGATGGAATCATGGAATCCAGTCATAAAAATGGACTTTGCTATATCACGGATGTCACAGAATTTGTCACAGAAGCTTAAAGGTCTTCATGGCAGCTCTTAAAAATAAAAGCGTCGGTTGGTTTCTATTTTGGTGGCTGAAATTTAATGCATTCCTTACAAGTATCAATAAAAATAGTGAAATTGACAGATAAAGGAATTTAAATAATGTTTAAAGGGAAAGTTCACCCAAAACTAAAGATTCTGTCATCATTTACTCAATCCTCACTTTCTATCTTTAGTTGAACAGAACCAAATATACATTTTTATAGATAGAATAAAATGTGTAATCATTGACTTCTATAGTATTTGTTTTTCCTATGCAAGTCAATCGTTACAGGTTTTCAGCATTCTTCACAATATCTTCTTTTGTGTTAAACAGATTAAAGAAACTCACAAAGGTTTGGAACCACTTGAGGCTGAGCAAATAGTGAGTACATTTTCATTTTTGGGTGAACTTTAAAATAAACCCATCGGGCAGGGGTGGTGATACATGCCTAACTGGAGAAAACAGTATATCCCCAGGACATGAGGCTACTGATTTTGTGAGCCCTGGAAATTTGCTTCACAAATCAAATCCTGTGGCAACAAACCACAGGTAAACAACATGTTCCTAAGTAGTGACTCAGTAATGACTAATGCAGACTCAGGCTACTTTTTGAAGTAAGCTTCCTCTTCTTTTTTTCACATTCATATCTTTACCCTCTGAAACTCTGAGATGGGATCATCGAAAGGGCAGTGTAACTTGTATACAGTATTCTCTTATTTAATAATCATAATAATAATAATAATAATAATAGAAGAAGAAGAACAGTTACAATTTACAATAACTATTCAGTTACCTACTGAATTACAGTGTACACCCTACACTTGTATAAGGTTAAGTTATAATTTTATGTATATGTATTTAAGGTTATTGTTTATGGTTAGGATTACAAACTGTATTACTGTATGGCTTAGGGTCACTTGCATGTAATTATGCAGTATTAATTGTAATTATTACAGTAGTGTATACTATAAATGTAACATATGTAGGAAGGACACCTTAAAATAAAGTGCAACCCAAAATAATTGAACAACAACTACTACTACTACCATTATTATTACACTGTAAAACCCAAAAAGTTAAGGTAACTCAAAGGAAATAGATTGCAACAAACTATTTAAGTTCAAAAACTAATCCTAGTAAAAATGATAATAGAATAATAAGAATAAAAAATAATTCATAGGACTACTATGCTCAAAACTCTTTTCAAATGAGTAGAATTAACTTTCAGTCATTTTGACTGTTGGGTTTTACTGTGTATTATTCATTCATTCATTCATTCTCTTTTTGGCTTAGTGGCTATCATGCTACCCACAGCGCCACCATGACACCTATTATTATTATTATTATTATTATTATTATTATTATTATTATTATTATTATTATTATTATTATTATTATTATTATTATTATTGCAAACAAGCTAGATAAAATAATAAACAAGCTAGATAAATAAATAAATAAATACATTAATTAGTTATTTAATTAATTAGTTCATGTATGCCATGCATGTTTTATGCATGATTTACACTTACATAGCTATTTTACTTTTTTAAAACGAATTCTTTTTTTCACAACATTAGTGAAATATTTCTTGAGTACTGTTTAATGAAAAGACTACATTCAACACACATTTTAACACATTTCTGGACATAACATATTTCAAAACATCATATTTTTCAAGTTATTTTGCAAGATACTAGCCTACTATCCTAAGTAAAGGCTTAAATTGGTTAACAAGGCAAGTTAGGTTTATTAAAAAATTCACAGGACAATTATATAGGCATTAACAAAAATTATAATATTATTGACCTTAAATGAAATTGAAAAAAATAAAGAAAGAAACATTTTATTATTTGAAAAGGAGGGCTAATCGTTTTCCCTTCGACTGTATATGATTTGAAGTAGCCTATCAGTCACATATCATTCAACTAATGAGACATTCTACCAGAAATGTACATTTTCACTTAATAAAAAATGTGACAGGGCCTGGCCTTTAAGCTTGTTGTCCTCAAAATATCATACAAAAACAAAAATAAAATCATACAGATGAATGATAGAACACATCCTTGATTACAGCTTCTCTATCAAATGATGCCACTTCCGAGTCATAGACCTAAAGGTGTATTGCATGCATTTTTCGCTACAGCTAATGCAAATGAGACAGGACTGACCAAAACATGGGGACAATTGTAAATTTATTTGTATTATATATTTGTAGTATTGATTTGTGTTTTCATGTTTTAATCAATTAATGTGAATGATAACAATGTAAACTTTCTATTTCTGAAGAGTTTTTTTTCTCTGATTAACAGTTTTTAGCATAAAGAAACTATTAAAGCTGTAGGTTCAATCAGGCTGAGGACAAGGACAATAACAGGGTGTGTACACTTGTAAAGTGTTTTTGATAAAAATCTGAATATAAATTTAATATATCTATAAAAATACAAAATAATCAGCTAAATAATCTTTTAATATATACTGAAAACCCCATTGTAGGGTTCCACAGCAGCTTGACATATTTGAAAGACTTAAAGAGTTCGCCCAAAACTTAAAATTCTCATCATTCACTTGATCCAAACCTGTTTGTCTTTTTTAACACAAAAGAAGAAAACTGGATACCTGTAACCATTGACATTGACACACTGTAAACAAATCTGTTGTTCATTTATTTATTTATTTATTTTATTTTTTTCTGGCAGCCAGGGTGCTGGAAAAAAAAAGTAAAATAATGGCCATTAAATTACAGGCATTTTCCGTAAAATAACAGAAAAAATACAGAAATTTACCGGAATATTTAATTTAAGGAATTTAAATTAAAGGTGTTATTTAAAGTCTGTTATTTAGTTGTTTATATTAGTATGCAAAAGCACTGCAGTGTTTGAGTGTTCTGTGTTTTTCTGAGGTAACTAGTCTACCGAAATGTGTATATTTCATACAAAGTAAAACTGATTGGTCAGTTCTTGTCACATGACTCATGGTTTCAACCGGGTGCGCCTGTGAAATGCGAGCAAAAGATGTGATATGTGAACAGCCCTACATGCAGCTAAGCTTCTCTTCACATTCAGAAGAAACCTTCACTCCTGATCCTGCACAAAAAAAAAAATAAAAAATTAAATTTAGCCCGTTTAGGTTGAGTTACACCGCCGTGTTTTTGGGTACCAGTGTCCTCCTTGGTGACGAGCATTGTTGTAGAATGCTTTCTATTCAGCTGCCTAAACAAGTTGCTGGTCAAGTTAAAAGCAGTGGAAAGTTCTTCATAGACTACATAGACTGCATTTCACAATTATATTTTTGTTTTACGCTCAATGAAATCAAAGTAATGTCTGTATTTCCATTTGAAGAAGCAAGCACTCCCTTCAGCAACTATTACAGCTTGTATTCTCTAGTAATTTAAAAGCGCATGCTTATTAACTGACATTGTGGCGGAAAATGTGATTTGAAAGAAGTATTTTTTTCTTCCAAAAACTATATTTGTAACGCTTTATTAGCTAAAATCAATTTACACAAGTTTAAAATGTAATTCGTTATGTTACTGCATTCCCCACAAGTGTAACTAGAATACAGTAATACATTACGGTGGAACGTTATACACCAAACTCTGATTCGTTTCTGGTAGAATGTCCCTAATAATCCTGCATCACAACCAGCACAATTTCTGTCCCAGCAGCCTTTATAATAATGTTTAGAGGCTTGTTCAAGTCTTTATTAAATGAAAAAGACAACATGTTTGAATATTCCATAATGTTCCAAATAAAAAAAAAACATTTGTGAAACCACTCGACGCCCAGCGAAACAACCACCGAAACGTGCTCTTCCCATGAAAATGCACAGCCGTCTCCAAAGAGCAACAAAGCCATTTACCTCCACATGACATTAACCGCAAGCTCGCTGCGTTCCAATATTTCACGTTGATAGAAAGATGAAACTCATCAAAGTCATGGCCACCTATCAGCATGGAGCGCTGTAATTTATGAGCAATTACAGGGGTGTTTGTGCGCGGACACTGACTCATCACTGCGCCCGCCTCCCATCACATAAATATCTTTCACATTCAAAATCTGCCACCGCCGATTTATGTCAAGCGCTGTCACAATCACACATTTACGGCATGGATTTTGTTATATACGCTCGGCCTGATGAATTCTGCAGCCAAGCACTGAGGAAGAAAAAAAAAAAAGTGAGAAAGATGGAGGGAGAAAGCGATATCACACATGGCTGGCCAGGAAGAGAGCTGACTTTAAAGGGTTTGAAATCACACGCACACTCATATGCACACTAGATAAGCAGGAGTGTAGTGGATTAGTTTGGTCTGCTGCCTTCGTGTGATGCGTCTGAAGCAGAAACAGTGTGCCGGGGCTCGCAGGTTACATGTTATATAAACAGGCAGCCATATGCCCGCCTCGAGTCATTTTGCATATAACGCACTTGTCTTGAATGATTAATTTATCGGTTATTGAGTGCGACGCCACGGTGTAATTGGACAGGATACGCCTTGCTTGTCATGCTAATTCTTGTTATGTTGTAAAGCGCATCACGGTGAGCGCCCCGGCAAAAAGCTTTTGTACCGAATCCTAAATGTTTGCATATGGATGAGGGGGGAAAAAAGTTCTAAAAATGGAGGCCGGTCAGGAAAGAGCAGACATTATGTATGCACAGCAAGAGGGCATTAGTGAACTTTTCAACAAAACACTAACTCAAGATCAAGATATTACTCACGGCATCACAGACACCTCAGATGGTTAGCGAAAGGCCACATCCCATGATAAAAAAAAATCCAAAAAAGACACTAACATTTGTGTCCTTAATGTTTAATGTTATGTATGAAGACGTTTGTGGTAACACTTTACAATAAGGTTCAGATTTTAAAACACGTCTGTAGCATGCATGAATTATAGTTCATGTTTAGTTCAGCATTTTCTAATACATTCATATTATTTTATTTCATTTTTATTTATATACACATACCGGCCACATTATTAGGTACTGTATTACCTTACTAGTACCGAGCTGGCCCCCCTTTTGCCTTCAGAACTGCCTTAAGCCCTCATGGCATAGATACAACAAGGATATTTTGGTTCATATTGGCATGATAGAATCACACAGTTGCTGCACATCCTTTATGCGAATCTCCCATTCCACCACATCCCAAAGGTTCTTTATTGGATTGAGATCTGGTGACTGTGGAGGCCATTTGAATACAGTGAATTCATTGTCATGTTCAAGAAACCAGTCTGAGATGATTCGCGCTTTATGACATGGCGCGTTATCCTGCTGGAAGTAGTCATCAGAAGATGGGTACACTGTGGTCTTAAAGGGATGGACATGGGCAGCAACAATATTTAGGTAGGTTGTGGTGTTGACATGATGCTCAATTGGTACTAATGGGCCCAAAGTGTGCCAAGTAAATATCCCCATGGCATTACACCACCACTACCACCAGCCTGAACCGTTGATACACGACAGAATGGATCTATGCTTTCATGTTGTTTCTGACCCTACCATCCAATTGTTGCATCAGAAATCGAGATTCACTGAACCAGGCAACGTTCTTTTTTAGTCTTCTATTGTCCAATTTGGTGAGCCTGTGCAAATTGTAGCCTCTTAGCTGAGTAATACCCTATGTACTTTGAACTGCAGCAGATCGTCTCAACCATGTCTAAATGCCTAAATGCATTAAGTTGCTTCCATGTGATTGGCTGATTAAAATTTGTGATAACAAGCAGTTGAACAGGTGTACCTAATAAAGTGGCCGGTGAGTGTATTAATGCTGCTTTCAAGTGCTGTCGTAACTACCATAATTACCAGTGTCCTTGTTGGAAATTGGACATGAGTGGCTTTTAATATTTAATGTATTACTAGGAATTATTATTAATACTTTAGCCATTGGGACTAAAATAATTCAATAAAATAAATGCAGAGGTAAATTTTATACTAGAGTTTGTAGATTGGGTGGATTGTACAATCAATTAATACATTGTTAAGATGATTAATGCATTATTGATGTAATTTTTAATCAATGTAGTTTGTATTAATTCTTCTTTTATGCCAGCAGCTACAAGGCATATCTTATTTTTTATCTTTTGCATATAAATAACAATTTGCAGCATTATATTGTATGCACAGGGAGAATAGCTTGTGTTTGACTGAAATTGTGAATAGAGCAGTGAAGGTGTTCATTAAAGTGAACGATGCATGCTTAATCACAACAAATAATAGATTAGGAAAAAGCATCATTTATAATAGCTTTACATCACCTTGCTTGAGTTTTAGCCCAGAGTATAGGAGGCTGCAATAAGGGGAGCAGTGAAATGTGTGCAGTCAATACGGATAGTTCTCAGTTTGCGTCGTCGAACAGACACCAAAGAGATCAAAAAGCAGATCATGTGCTTAAGTGATGATAAATTGTATAATTTAGATACTGTTTAATTGATAGGAAACTAAATATGTGACCCTGGAGCAAAATAATAAATAAATGAATAATGACAGTGCTGTATGTTGCACATGCAAATGCAATAGGCAAAAATAAATTGTATGGTTTAACATTATAGATTTTTCTTTTATGCCAAAAATAGGATATTAAGTAACAATCATTGAAGACATTTTGTAAATGTCCTACTGTAAATATATCAAAACTCAATTTGTGAAGTTTATTTATAAACTGATTTCGAGAGGATAACGTTGCTTGCGGTCGGTCCCGCATTATTAAATTTATGATTCCCCAATAAGACGATTCCTAAGCCACAATAAATACCCTAAGTTCCATATAACAGCCATCTTCATTTTGAAGAATCCCCCCTTTCACCCCTACTCCTTCTCCTTTTCTAGATGGGTAGCATGGTGGCCCAGGGGTTAGCACTGTTGCATCACAGCAAGAACATCACTGGTTCTAGTCCTTACCAAGCCAGCCAATGTTTCTGTGCAGAGTTTACACGTTCTTCCCGTGCTCATGTGGGTTTCCCCCATTTTCCCTGGTTTCCTCCCACCGTCCAAAAACATGCAACTTAAAAAAATTGATTAATCTAAATCGGCATCATAGACATGCTACTAGTAAGTAGTTATCTCTTAAGAGCAATCACTATCTGTTCTTTAGCTACTACAGCAGGGGAGTTCTCGAGATCTACCTGAGCTTAAACTCTCCTCTCGCCTTGCAAACGGGAGAGAGCCCCAGGCTTGAGGATCTTATGAAGTCAGGGCTTTCTCCTGGTCATGGGACAGCATGCCAAACAAGCTTTCTAATTAATCATCAGTTAAGTGTAAACTCTGGAATTATTATTAATATGCATTGCTGAAAAGTTTATTAGAACAACTTTAAAGAAACCTTTTAAAGAAAGCCAGATCATATATTTACATGATATTTCTTTAGAAATTGAGTTTTAAAATGTATTTATAATAGCTAAAAGTACTTTACATTTCTCATAATTAGCTTAAAAAAAATCAAAGGGGATCATTTTTGTCTCAACTGTACCCATATACTGTAGAGAAGTGTTGGGGGAACACATTTTTAAGTATTGCGAGTTACCGCCTTGAAAAGACACAGATACCTGATAGATTCTATGGATGGCAGATCGTAAACAATGCTCAGTAAAGATAGATATTTCTGGCCAGATGAATCTGGATGTACCAGAGATAATATTGAAACCAGGAACACAAATGGACAAACTCAGGATACAGACAACAACCAGAAGAGGGACCAAGATTAACCAAGCTAGGAAGGTGAGATGATCACTACAGATTATAGGAGATAAGAGAGAGGCAATTAAGTTTAGAAATACGTAAGCGACACTGACCGGGAGGAGAGTGTTGTACTTCAAGTCGTAAGAGGAGCGAGGTGCTGGGTATAATAAAGCTGAGGTGATGACTGTGGATGACGTGCAGGTGTGGGGCTAATCAGAAAGCAGGTGACTGTGAATTGAGTAATTGCGGTGAGTGTGAAGCTGCGGTCACACTGCACTTTCCTCCCCATATGCTGCTTCCCAATTTGCATACTATAAGTCCTAAATAGTATTTGAAAATAGAATTAGTTTGTCCCAAATCGTAGTATGTTGAAAAGAGTAAAAGGGCACGGGGCACAAAGTAACGCTGGGTAAAATGTAACATGGAGTTTTAAGGTATTTGCTTTGGGTTGATCATGGCATGCTTCCAAGGTTGTCGACAGACAACTCCTGCCAATTATTGAAAAAGTTCAAAGAAATTTGAATGAGAAACACAGGAGAAACTTTTTTTTTGCAGCATAAAGTATTTTTTATTATAGTCAATATATTATTTGACTATATGTATTTTTTTAAATCTGTGAAAGTATGGTAGTAAACTCTTATATTGTCTTGATTACCGTCTTCTAGGCTAAAAGATGAAACCATTTTGAAAGACGTAAAAAACACAGTGACTGCTATCCAGTTTTGAAGAAAAGGTTTGTTGTAACAGGGTGTAACAATTAATCCTCACACTCTTGGACAACATATAAACCAAGAAAATAATTGTGGAATTTTGAGTGTACTGTTGACAACTAATAAATAACATTCTGTTTTAATAGAAAATATTTTTAATAGACAAAAAATATTTTATTGCTAAGACTACAAATAAATGCATTGTATAATATTGGATAATCATCCAAATAAATCCAAATCTGTTTATCCAATAAATAAAAAAATAAAAAAACTGTGCTATGTAGAATAAAAAATAAACTGAGATAAGTACTAAGGAAATATAGCTACTATTTAAAATAAACTGGATTTAAAGGGTCCCGAAACACCAAAACACATTTTTGGAGCTGTTGACAGTCGTGTTTGTGTCCCATGCTGCTAAAAACACTATTAGGTCAGACACATATATTTCACTGAAAAGTGAAAATTGGTGGTTTTTGCGTTATTTCAAGCAAATTCGTACTTCTTGATTTAAATCAATCACCGCGCTCTATTGTGCAACTTCATTAATATTCATTAATGTTACAGTGTTCAGACGGCAGAGAGACGCCACACTGTCTTGCCAAAACAAGCGTGCAGTGTTGCTTTTATAAATTGCTGCAGTGCAGGTTTTGTTTTTATTTCCTCTCTATGAGAGCGCAGCTGGACTCACGTGTGGATTACAGTCCACGCGACGCTCGACAACAATACGTGTCTAAGGAACATTGTCTACCCGAGAGCTTTTCTTATCTGGAAATGGTGAGATCCGGATTTGTCGCTCGTCTTTTTTTAATAAAGATGCGGCTCTAGTTAATGTTGATTGTTCTGTCTCTACAGATTTGGTAAGTGGGTGACCAGTGGTCTTTGTTTATTCAGATGGCAAAATTAGTTTGTATCGAACTAATTATTATACTGAGTGTAAACATGTTAGCACCACAATCAAAATTACCGTCGTGTAGGATTTTCACCGCATTTTGTGACAGGAATAACACACGCGGCTTTCTGATGCTACCTGCCGAGTGCATCTAAGTTTCCGGGAAATGGGGAGGTTTTTTTTCTCCCATTCGCCTTGCAGGAACAAACATTGCATGAAAAATACACACTTAGAGCATTTCCTCGAATCAAATATCTTGTTTGTCATAAGGGGCATGAATGATATTCCTGAATGAAAGAGCCAAACTGCAGTTTAGGTCCACCATTTAATAATTTGTCAAATATTTTGATTACTTATGTCCATGTAAACACTTTCTCACCCTGCTGAAACAAGGGGGTTTTATGGCCCTTTAAATTAATTGTGTGAAATCTGCCTTTTTAAAGCATGTGTTACAACTAACCCGCTGTCTGTTACAGCTTGCCCCGCAGGTGGGGTAAATAGTAACATTTTTACTCTATATGTCTGGTGATCATACAACCAGTGCTCATTTGTAGGAGAGGCTTTACTGAGGTGAAGTTTGATTTATATTCACACATTTGTTCATTTTTGAACAGTGACAGCCTGTGATACAACTGGCCTGTCAACAACAACGCTTGATAAAATGCGTGTCTTCTAACTTAGTTTTCTAACTGGTGAATAACATGATCTAGTGTTATCAGAGCGCGTTTGCGTGTTCATGACTTAAGGAGGCGTGGCTTTGGCCGGCGGGATTGGTGAGAGGCGTTGTAAAATTTCTAAGCTAATATGCTAATGGTAGCATTCTGGCAGATGACCTACAGCACCTTTAAGGCTGAAATGGCCTTAATCACTAAATGCACTACAGATTTGGCGTTTACATGCACACACAAATTACATCTAAATGCTTTCCCAGCATAATACTCACTACTCTCGGGTTATTTTTTACTCATACTTTGAGTAATATTTACAACAGATAGGTTTACTCTGCTTGTGCTGTTTTTTTTGGAAAAGTAATGGTACTTTTACTTGAGTATGATTTTTCAGTACTCTTTTCACCACTGCGTATAATATTAGCAATAATATTACTTTTATATGTAATGCATTGCTTAAATAAATAAGTAATACTATTGGAGTTACTTTTTTATTGTAATGCAAATAAATTTTTTGTTTAATTAATTCACTTTTTAAAAAATAAATTGCTGAATTAAAATGAACATAGACACATTAAATCAAAAACTCAATAAAAGAATGCCCTCCTTGCGGTTTATAGACAGAAACTAAGATGGCTCTGGCTTACATTTCTGCAATGAATTATTCTCATTATTTTGAACACATCAGAGAGAAAAGGAAAAGGGAATTGCACAGTGATTTTACTTCACTATTAAGACAAAAAAGTACAAAAGTGGCAAACACACTGCTTTAAATAATCAATAATCTGTATATACAGCACATACAGCTCTGGGGTCAGGACGTTCTCAGAAGACAACATTATCCCAAACTATATATTTTTTTATTTGTTTTTTTAAATAAATTAAAATAAATTATTGCTATATTCTATATATTCTATACATAGGTAAAACACTTAAATGTCCAATAATGATCAACAAGAATTAAATATTAGAGTCACACTTTATTTTGATGGTCTGTTTGCTGAATTTAAGTTACATTGCATCTACATGCCAACTAATTCTCATTATATTATAAGTCGACTATTAGGTTGGGGTTAGGGTTAGTGTAAGTTGACATGAACTAGCGAAGTTTCTTATAGTCAGTTACCTGTCTTTTGAAGGAGCAGTATCAACAGATATTCAGCAGACAGTCTACTAATACTCAAATGGACCATCAAAATAAAGTGTTACCAAGATTAATAGCTTTAGTCATTTCAAATCTATCTCTTTTTTGCTTTAAGGTATGAACAGTGCAGCTTACATGCAGTGTCTGTCAAAAATAGACTAGTTGGCTGTCTAGTAAACCAGAGAGGATACTTCTGAAATCTGTAATAAAGTGCCAAAGCTGTAATGAACCACAGACATATGCGCTGAAAATAAGGGGTAATGATCTGAATCAGGTGTGTTAATTAAGGGTGACATACAAAAATGTGCAGAGAAAAACACTGTATTAACTAATGTTTACTGAAAAGGTCTTATTGTAAAAAATTACTGACTTTTTGATGAAGTATCAAACTGAGAGTGGCAACAAACACCAAATACGAGGGTGAAAAATGATTGACAGATGAGCAAGCTTAAATTTTTGTCCAAAACATTATTGTGCTGGTTCAATAGTTTTGCTTTGTTTTTCTTTCTTTTATATACACTGCTTTGCTATCAAATGAAACTGCAATTTTCAGTTCCTAATGTAAAATCCATCGCAAGGCCTTGTGCCCTCTCCAGTAATAATTGCCTGACCTGCTTACAGTATGGTGGCTCGCTCTATTACCAAGCAGTATGGCAATTTCAGCTATGAAAGCTTAAGGGGCACAAAAAGTCAATATCAGAACAGCAGCCCACCAAACACTTTGTGCTGATATGCAATTTCATTGCTGACGTACGTCTGATAGCTTGTTTATAATTCTTCTAAAGTGTGGATGAATAGCTTGTAGCGAACATGTATCTTCAGACAGGTGTAAATGGAGGCTGGTTGTACCGGGACGCCTGGGGTGAAACATTCTCCTGAAATGACTCGCACTTCACCATCTTATCAAAGACTAATCAATATGGAAATGCAGAGAGGGTTATGGCCCTTAGCGTGGGATTTCGAGCAGCTCGTTGGTCATCTTATGTGAATTAAGTGGCTTTTATGCGCTAGATTCAGTCCAAACCTGTCAACCGTCCCATTTTTCACCATTATATCCCACTATCCCATTAAAGATTTTATCCATATTTCTCTTTCATCTTTCTATGAAAGGTGGCAGTAACATGTACACTACCTGACAAAAGGCTTGTTGCCTATCCAACTTTTAAAAGCAACAAATAATAATTTGACTACTAGTTGGTCATTTGGTAGCAGAAGTGGCTTATATAAAAGGCAAAGGCCTCTAGATTACGCTTATTTTATCAAAATAAAATATAATCATGCCTTGATTTTGAATTATTTAATTAGGACAGTGTGGCAAGGGGGCGTGGCCAAGGGCCGTGGGAATGGAATGAGGCCGCCGCGTAAGTGAATACACCTGCAGTGCGCACCGGCCTCGAATCCCACAGAAGGAGCTCTGGACTATAAAAGGAGGAATGATGGCAGAGGAAGCCGGGAGAGGACCGGGGCCGGGCATATTGTTTTACTTTTGCTTTCAGTTTAGACGGCAGTCTCCGTGAGGAGCTGCTGTCC
This sequence comes from Danio rerio, assembly GCF_052040795.2. Classification (NCBI taxonomy): domain Eukaryota; kingdom Metazoa; phylum Chordata; class Actinopteri; order Cypriniformes; family Danionidae; genus Danio; species Danio rerio. Next base: position 10,626,691 of record NC_141034.1, read on the forward strand.
CTGTTATTAATAAATAATTTAAACCTGCGTCGGTTCTCCGCCTCTTTCTTCCCAGCGGCCAAAGGGCCGTGAACTTCATTACAGACAGTAAGGTCTGACTTTGCTTAAACAAAAGTCAAGTCGGTTTACAGAAATAATGTACAGTATAGAATATAAAGTCATGGTGCATGACTCCCATAATCTTGGACGACTGCATCCATACATTTCTGCAGTGACTCAAATCACTTAATAATAAAGTCATCTGAAATACCAAAGAAAGCGTTCTTGCAGGACTCCCAGAGCTCAACAAGATCTTTTGGATTCATCTTCAATGCCTCCTCCTTCATTTTACCCCAGAGATGAAAAGAAATATGCTGGACACTGGCCCTCCAGGACCAAGTTTGGACACCCCGTGTTAGACGGGTTAGAAGTCCACTCCTGCATGGAAGTATGTGAAACTGAAACTTACAATAAAACAAACCCCAAGAAACATATTTCTGATTTGCATCAATGTACACAGCGCCCTCTAGTGTATTTGTCATCTGAAATGTACAATCAAAAGTACCCGGAGCAACGTATTTATGTTTTGCAAACATGATGTCTGAGGCACATGTTTCTAATAGGCCTGGGTGGAGTTGAGCATGTTGATTTTGCGCTTCTGAAGGTAATAAGGAACAAATTATAACTGCAACTAAATTTTATGATACATTTTGGTCGAACACTAAAACTGAAGTCTTAAATACTGATGCAGTTTTCAAGATCAAACAAGTGAGGTTTTAGCATGCAGTGAATGTAGAGCAACAGAAATCTGGGGCCATCAGTTTTTCAAGTGAAGAGGTTAATAATTAAATGATATCTTCCAGCTATTTACAATCTTCACTTCTGTACATCTAGACTTGTTAGAAACTCAACTGCTATTTGCTTTTTAGTCATGATTTATGTTTTGCAAAACGCGTGAGAGAAAGAATCATGATGAGAATTTTTTTATTATTTTTTTTTTTATGTTAATCCAGCAATTTACAGTTTACAAAGCTAAATATGGCATTCAGAGAATGTTTGTTGGTCCTTTTAAAGTCCAATTAGCAGTTAAATGATATGTTGGTAAACTAGCTAAAGGCTATACATCTATTACATTTTAATTAGCAGAGAGGATTTTAGCTTTTTGGATGTAACAGGCCATCTAGAGAGTGTGCAGTCTTTGTATAAGTGTGTTTTGGTCAAAGAAAGGTTGAACCACTCAATGTTTTGAGCAATAGTGATAACATAACATAATTAGAGAGTTATGCATTAACCTTGCTTTGGTTCTGCTTGACATGATTGATTCATAATTTTCAGGTTCATATACAGAATGATGTTGGGTTATTAGAAAAGGGTCATGCATGATGACAGCTAAGTACAGAGTGTTTAGATGCTGGCTGTCAACTCTAAAGTTATTTATATTTATGTGTGTGTGTGTGTGTGTGTGTGTGTATGTATATATATATATATATATATATATATATATATATATATATATATATATATATATATATATATATATATATATATATATATATATTAGGGATGTGCAGAGCAGCCGGTATTTGTATTTGTATTTGTTGAGGGGGGAAAAGTATTTGTATTTGTATTTGTATTTGTATTCGAGTAAAATTCAAAATGGCGCAAAAATCTATAATTTTTCTATTACACTTCTAATTTTCATTATAGTGAAAGTATTGTTTAATTATACCCATTATATAAATTATAGACATGCAATATTGGTTGTTGTTTTTGAACATGTGATAAGAAATGTCATTGAAAAGAAAATAACATAGAAGGCATTATCTCATCCATGGTTAAACCAACAACTAATAAAATACCATTGTGAATATTATGAACCCCACGACCACCGTTCTTGTTGAAGGACACTGAATAGACAGAATAAAAACAAATAATACTTCAAAAAACTGTTCTTCTTCTGAAAGAACTTCTTTCCAATGCACAGAATTCCAAAAACTAATATTAACTAAATAAATCTAAACAAACCCTGCCTGGGAGATCTGGCAGAACAAAAGTATTCTATATAATACTAAAAGATACAGTCCTGCTTTTGTCATCTGCCAGCCACAAAACAGACACAAAGTTTGTTTGTTTTTTTTGTTTTTTATGTTTGAAACTGACTTGCTGGGGCAGAATGTGGCTGTGTTGATGGTTTGGTGCTTGTGGAGGATTTAGCAGAACATAGCTGTGCTGATTGAGGAGATTGATGCTTGTGGGGGGTTCACAGACAGTATCAGGAGAGGATGCTTTTAGTGCATGTGATAATACATTACATAGAAGGTTGCGCAGTGGCACAGTGAGTACCACTGTCGCCTCACAGCAAGAAGGTTGCTGGTTCGAGCCATGACTGGGTTCTCCCCATGTTGGCGTGGGTTTCCTCCGGGTGCTCCGGTTTCCCCCACAGTCCAAACACATGCAATACAGGTGAATTGGGTAAGCTAAATTGTCCCTATTGTGTGTGTGTGTGTGAAAGAGAGTGTATGGATGTTTCTCAGTGCTGGGTAGCAGCTGGAAGGGCAGCCACTGCGTAAATCATATGCTGGATAAATTGGTGGTTCATTCCACTGTGGCAACTCCAGATTGATAAAGGAACTTAGCCGAAAAGAAATGAATGATTATGCATAGGAGATGTTGACAGATGTTTAATATCTCTGCCGATTTCACTTTTGCACACATTATAACGTTACAGTATCAGTTTGTTTTATCTGCAGCTCCACTGACTGTACAATTCTTCCACAAAGAACATGTTTTTTTTTTCTTTTTTGACTGGTGGAGGACCAAGAAATGGCTCAGCAGCAGTCTCACTCTGTCAACAGTCTATTGTCTAAATTACCGCGCTAACAGAGCTAACGTTGCGTAAACAGAGCACCCGGTTGCAAACTTCCCGATCCTGATCAAACTCCGCTACAAGCTTATAAACTGCATCTGGAACCCAATTAAGGTACAAAAATCTATTTAACAAAAATAGTGATGCAGATAAGAATTTTTTTCGCTCAGCCGAGCCTTCTCTGTCAGTATCTGTGGAGAAGATTGTGCCAGACACCTCCGCCCCGCCCTCCGACTGAGGGTCTCACTCGCTCTCTCTCTCTCTCTCTCTCTCTCTCTCACTCACTCACGTGGGCATGCACTGTGGTCTCATGAGGAAACGCTGCTTTTTGATATAGTGTTTTTCTTGCTCCCGAACACAAATAATTTTTCAAGTATTTGTTCGAAATAAGTATTCGTAAAAACACGCTATTCGTGCCTTTCCGAATACCGTATTCGGGTTCGGCTCCACCCTTAATATATATATATATATATATATATATATATATATATATATATATATATATATATATATATATATATTAATCCCTAAAGAGAAGGAAACATAAATGAACAAAATATTAAACAAATAAATATTTAAAATTGGATATATATATTTATTTTCCCTCGAGCAGTCCCTATTCCCTACAAATCATCTCAGACTGGTTTCTTGAACATGACAATAAGTTCACTGTGCTTAAATGGCCTCCACAGTCACAAGATTTAAATCCAATAGAGCATCTTTGGGATGTGGTGGAACAGAAGATTCGCATCATGCATGTGCATTGGAAAAATCTGCAGCAACAGCGTGATGTTAACATGTTAATATAGACCAAAATCTCTGAGGAAGATTTCCAGTACCTTGTTGAATCTTTGCCATGAAGAATTAAGGCAGTTCTGAAAGCAAAAGGGGGTCCAACCAGGTACTAAGGTGTACCTAATAAAGTGGCCAAAGAGTGTATATATAATGTTAACTTGTGTTTCATTTTATAAAGTACTATCAAAGTGCTTTTAAAACTTTCAAATAATAATATTATCAATTTATTATTATTATTATTATTATTATTATTATTATTATTATTATTATTATTATTATCAATTAATGCAATTTGATGCTCTAAATTCTAATATTCTTCTTTCAAATGACAAGAAAGTTACTGTAGCTACTGTCGTTTAAGCTGCTAGATTGCTTAAATGCTCTGAAGATGATATTGTATTTGACAGAGAGAGGTGAATCTGTGTTTGTCTCCTGTGTGTTGGGCTCCTTTTAGAAACTCTGAGATCACGGGGTCGTCCAATCAGAAGAGCAATGACCAGAGATGCTGGGTGTGTTTTGACATGAGACCTTTCCTTCTTTCACAAAACATAGATTTCAGTGTGAGCCTTTATGTAAAAACAAATCCAGAGGTGGCAGCAAACATTTGTATCTGTTGCACTGGTGCATGAGCTGCTCGTGAGCTCTCAGGCCTTCTGGGATGTTTTGGTGCCAGTCAGTTCATTCAACTTAATCACTTATAATGTAGTAGTAACAACATTAAACGTGTAATGTGTTTTTTTCCGAGTTATCCTCTTATAGTATGCCCTATTTATTTTTCAACACTTCACCATCCACTTTGAATGACTCAAACAGCTGTCTCTCTCTCACATTGTCTATCTTCTTTCAAAATCCATGTATTAAAAAAGAAGAATTTAAAAACAAACCCCAGCATTTATATTGTGGCTACCCGGACCACTTTATCCAACGGGCTTTTCGTTTGATCTCGCTTAATAGGATCTGATCCTAATCTTTCCGTAAGTGTGTGCTTAATTGGTGTCATTGCTTAAGGCACATCTACATAACAGACCAAAGCCTCATTTTAGAGCTATTTTTACACGGTTTCCTTTTAAGAGGTGTTAAGCACTAAAACTTGCTGCTGTAGCATGCTGAAATTAATTTATACAAGCACAGGTGTTTGCTTGACCACTGGGCAGCACTTCAGAAAATTCAAAAGGTAAAGAGTTTACTTTAAACAGACTGTATGTATTCTTTATCTTGATGTACTATAAATTGTCAAAAAATATTGCTCACTAGATCTCAATTCTCTCTAGATCTCAATTTTTACATTAGACTAAAAATATTAAGTTAAACTTTGTATAACAAAAAAAAATTAATATATTTATAATTAAATAATAAAATACTTAAAAGCAACATAAAAATATTTGTTCTCATTCATTTTCTTGTCAGCTTAGTCCCTTTATTGATCCGGGGTCGCCACAGCAGAATGAACCGCCAACTCATCCAGCAAGTTTTTACGCAGCGGATGCCCTTCCAGCTGCAACCCATCTCTGGGAAACATCCACACACACATTCACACACACACTCATACACTACGGACAATTTAGCCTACCCAATTCACCTGTACTGCATGTCTTTGGACTGTAGGGGAAACCGGAGCACCTGGAGAAATCCCACACGAATGCAGGGAGAACATGCTAACACCACACACAAACGCCAACTGAGCCGAGGTTCGAACCAGCGACCTTTTTGGTGTGAGGCGACAGCACTACCTACTGCGCCACTGCCTCGCCATATTTGTTCTCTTGATTTTTTTTTTTTTTTTGTTATTACATTTTTTACAGTGTACTTTTTTGTGTTGTTGTTGCTGTTACCTTGTATATGCATTTCATTACTGTAGAATTATAAGGTTCTATCTGACATTTTTGTCAAAATTGAGTTGTTCACATATTTTTATTCATTCATTCATTTTCTTGTCAGCTTAGTCCCTTTATTAATCCGGGGTCGCCACAGTGGAATGAACCGCCAACCTATCCAGCACACCCTTTAAAGCCTCAACCCATCTCTGCGAAACACACTCATTCACAAACACACTCTTACACTGGACAACTTAGCCTATCCAAATCACCTGTAATGCATGTCTTTGGACTGTGGGCGAAACCAGAGCACCCATAGGAAACCCACACAAACTCAGGGAGAACATGCAAACTCCACGCAAAATTCCAACTTACCCAGCCGAGGCTCGAACCAGTAACCTTCTTGCTTGGAGGTGACAGCACTACCTACTGCGCCACTATGCCGCCAATGATCTGCCATACAGAACCTTATGATAACAACTTTTTAGAATTAGAAGGTTCTATCTACATTTGCCCTTTTTTCTTTACCCCTAATTAGCAATTTGAAGAGAATTTTGATAGTTTACATTTAAAGTACATCCAGGGTCTCTGTTATGTCAATGTATGAAAGAGAATTGTTACACACATATTGTTTGCTATACGGAATGCAAAAACTTTGAAGCTCAATATCTCAAAATCCTTTAGAACACAGATAAAACCTTATAATTCCAAGGCAATTATTTTTGATTGAGTGCTATATCAGAAATAAAATCTATGTATAGTGTTTAAATGAATTGTAACATTTTATAATAAGATTGTATAGACCAGGGGTGTTCAAACCCGGTTCTGGAGGGCCGGTGTCCTGCATATTTTAGTTCCAACCCCAATCAAACACACCTGAACCAGATAATCAAGATAGGTATACTTGAAACTTCCAGGCAGGTGTGCTAAAGGAGGTTGGAGCTAAACTGTGCAGGACACCGGCCCTCCAGGACCAAGTTTGGACACCCCTTGTATAGACCATTTCAATGTAGTGATGTCATTCGCCAATGATCATTTCCTACTTGTTGTCAAACTATTTCAGAACTAGAGGCAAGCCAATCATAACTTAATATTAAAACAGCTATCATAACAGTATTTGTCAATATGAGGACCTTTTTGGATCCTCGGAAGCTTTATGGAAATTATATGTAAAACTGGAAATATGTTAGCCTGTCATTGTTTACATCCTTCAAAATGATCAATTAGCTAATGTATTTACTGATACTAAACAAACAACGAACAATACGTTTACAGTGTTTATTCATCTTTGTTTACATTAGGTCATTAAAATAAAGTTGTTTAATGTCTGTTCATGTTAGCTCACAGTGCATTACTGATTGAGGTTTGCAAGCATGGATTTGGATTTTAATAATGCATTAGTAAATGTGCCACCAAATGCATCTTGCAAAGTGATTAACTAAGGCAAAGGGTAATCAGTTTACCACAATTTGTGCCTTTTTTGAACACCATAAAAATATGTGTTAACCCATTTTACACCTGTGCTTTTGGAAGATTATACCTAGACCTGATTATCATCAGCTCTGCTTGATTGCGAACTAATTTGCACTGCTGCTGGTGTATTGCGGTGGTCATTATGGAAATGAGATGTTGTTAGTAGATCACACACATCATTTTCTTCTCCCATCAGCTTTTATGGGATTGTAGTCTCAGGGTATTTGCCTTGTTCAGTAAATCAGGCACTAAATGTTACATATTATGTGTAAGACTTTACAGTAATGTTCCATTAGTTAATGTTAGTTACCAAGATGAACAAAGTATGAACATTACATTTATTACAATATTGTATTGTGCATTTATTAGTTACAATAATGAAATACTTTATTATGACCATGTTCACATATTTATTCACAAATGCAACTTAAAGAGCATCTGGCTTCGTACTGTATATAGGCACAGTTCCCATGTGTTATTCAGATACACATTTTTTTTTTTACTGAAACCATATGTCCATATCATAATTCAATCTAATATAATTTCTGTCTTTGATGTACATCAAGTTAGGTATATCCAAAGTGTTATGATTCGCCTACTGAACTCGGCATCCGCAACCATGATGCTATCCAACACTTCTGATTGAATCAATAAATAATGCATCGAGCAGTAATGAAATCAATCTTTATTTAAAAACATGATTACATAACCATGCATGCATAAAATCTCATTCCGCTAAGACTGAACAATCCACAGCATAGATAGAGCAGGTTTATATAAATATATATGAAAAGAGCTGTCCATCAAAGTAATGGTTGTCTTTATTTAATAAGTTTGAGACTGAAAAGTTTCATTTATTAAATCTGTTGCATATACAGTAATGGGAAAACTGTCAAGCTAACTCCGATATCTTGACAGTAAGTTTTGCAGAAAATCTATTACTTGATTGCCTTTGCTTTCTTACCAGTTAGTCCTGTGACAAACCAGATACAGTAGGGAATGCACAAATCTATTTGTCTTCTCCATTAAGAAACATAATCCAGATTTACTGAAAAAAAACTTAGAAGAAGGTTGCTAAGAATCCCAAAGAATCACACTTTGTATATAGTAAGAATAGGACTGAATTCACCATCATTAGCATATTAGCAAACTTTGAAGCTTTGGGTTCAAGTTCCATCACAACATATATACAGTATATGTTGTGATGGAACTTGATATATATACAACTGTCTGGTTTACAAATCTGAATGGCTTATAGTCGTGCGATATTCTGCAGTATCAGAATGCGTACAGCCTAATATACAGCCTAACCCTTCTGTTTTACTCCCTCCACATAGTGTGACAGCAGATCAATAAACTCACTACAGTATGACAAATATTCCAGCTGTTGGACAACATAATGTACTTTTGAGGATTTATTATTATTATTATTATTTTTTTTTTGTCGAAACTGTAGTTGTTTAGATTGCAACTATGCATTTTATTTGTAAGGATAGTGCCTATTCTCAATAGTCATCATTTCTGAGATACAGCCATACAGACAGTCATTGAGCAGAGCAAAGATGGTTAATGTTGTCTATCCACAAGATAGCGTCAGAGTCTACATAATAATACTTTAGAGGAGAAAACATCGGCGTACAGCTGATCAAAACATTATAACATTTTTATGTTGCGGTGCTGTATTTATACCATAGTAATTGCGTTGACTGTGAGACTGTGAGACTGTGAGACTGTGAGACTGTGTATTTTGTGTTGGTCACTCTTCGTATAACCCTGAGTTACTTTTTGTTTGACCATCTATATGTTTTTAATGAGTCTCCTGTTTTCTGTACTGCAGAATAGTTCAGTAAAAAGAAAGAAAGAAAGAAGAAATACCAGCATGTGTTTAGTGTTTTTCCTTATCCCAAACTGTTGTTTTACAAACACTTCTATATGGCTTACACGTTATGCTTATTTGCATAAAAACGATGTACATTAGTCAAATTGTACTGCTAGTTGAATTTAATTTGTTAAGGTAAGTCTGATTATGTACATACTTTTCCTTTCTTTGTTGTTTTATTAAAAAAAAAAAAAAGAAAGATATTGAGAAGAACAATTGCCAGTAATAATTATTATGCCTGTTATTCATAGCAATTTAAACTCCCCATTCAATATGTACAACAAGAAAATAAAAGCTAGAATTGTGACTGCATAAACTCTATGAAAGAATGACTGAGTGTGTGTCTATTGCTTGGCTATGCACACACAGCCACAGATATATTTCAGCAGCTGATGTGTGACACGATAAACATGCTGATTTGCATTATCACTGGTGACAGGTAATGTTTGAAATATAAACGTCATGTCTGTTGTCCTAATATGCATCAATTGTGTCAGGTTTCAACTTCTTTATTGTGATTGAATGTTAAAATGGCCCTCCTATGAATTGTCTGTCACTGAAATGCCCCCCTGCCAACTTAAGATTAAGACCCTTGCTCTAGACTGAAGGCATTTCATGCCGTTCAGCCTTATAATGTTAAAATGTGAGCAAAATCACCTGTTTTGTCATCACTTTAAATAATACATTATAGAATCATTCAAATATTAGCTCTAAAATTACATTGTTGAATTAATAATATCTGCTGTTCTGATGTTAGTTGCAGATGTGAAGGAATGGCGGAAGAAAGTAGTTCCTTATAAAAAAAAGGATTTTTATACTCTCCATGTTTGATTTTTTTTTTCTATGTACACGATTATGTTGTCGAACTGTTGTAAAAACGCAATATCACACTCATAGCAGTGTAATATGTCTGTATATCATCACTGGTGACACACTAAGAGACACTCTGAATGTCTATATTGTAAAAAATGTGTTTATAGATACAGTATATACATGCATATAAAAGTACACATGTATATAGTATGTGAATACAAATTTTTGTCTTGTACAAATATACAATTCATTGCGGTTAATTGTTTGACCACTAACATATAATACATAATAATATTTTTTTTCTTCACAAAATACTACCAAAAAGTCTAGAAGATCTGCCTCTGGCTCAGCATGATGTTGCTGTTTGACATGTAAAAATCGTGACCTGTGCCACGCTACCAGTGTGGGCCATCTCAATGATTCAATGTCTGGGTCTCTTGTAAAATCTTCAACAACAGAAGACGAACTGCCACTGCTCCCAGATTTCCAGTTCTTAGAAGACAACATATAGCTTAAGACTAAATGATTACTCCAAATGTGATTATTTAAAATATTTGTCAAGCAATTCTCAGGTGAGCAAAAAGTTTACCCATTTTATTTTTCTTCAGGGGAAAGTCTTTAATTCATTCATTTTCTTTTCGGCTTAGTCCCTTTATTAATGCGGGGTCGACAGGCTAATGACAGACCTCAGATGATGCTCATGCCTTCCCCATGTCATTAATTACCTATAGGGTCCCTTTCATAAACCCGGCGCAATGTGGCGCAAGGCACGACACAATTGTTGTTTGCTAGTTTCAGCATGGCGCAGGAGTCGTTTTGACGTATTTGACGCAAATGCATTTGCGCTCATATGTGCGCCAATAGGGCGTTCTGATCTAAAAAAGGAGCCGTTTTGAGGCGGGGTGCTATTTTGAGAACCTATAATAGTCTGTTCTATAGACCAGAACAAAGCCGGTCTATTGTCCAGCGCAGAGCGTGTTAGTTCGCTTACACATTGCTTAATTCAAACAGGATGTAGAGCAATACGCAAATATCTTTACAAATGAAAAATAACTTAAATATTAAGGATATATATAGGATTTAAATATAAAGGATTAAAATATTACAAAACATTATTTTCTAGCCTACATAAATATAAAAACCATACTTTCATGCCTTCTTCATCTCGGGAGGCTTTTTCAGTTCATTCATGACAATTTTCTTTTGTATAATCATATTATTATTTGCAGTATTATTTATTATATGCATATTTATATTTGTTTTATTAAAACAAGCTTAAATTTGCCCACATGTCAGGTTTTAGGCCATATGGGCACAGCATGTGTTTTAGGATATAACTTTGTTATTAATGTTCATTTATTCGTTTGCTGGAAATTAGAACTGAATTTAGAAATTGTTTTGAAACAAATAGTTGTGCTTAACAAACGGAATTAATTATTTATAGGCTAATTGATGTCTGTGTGTACAACACGTTTCCCTATCCATGAGAGTGAAAGTGAAATTTAATAATAAGGAGGCGTATCTCTCATTCTCACGCTGTAGATGCTCTGTTTAACTGTTTTCTTGCTAGTGAAATGCTCAGTTTTTTCCACTTCCACTTAATTTTCGTCATGTAAATAGCAAATGCGCCATGACGCGATGCAACTGACACTTAAAGGGAATGGGAGATGAGACTCTGATATATATATAACTCTATAACTCATTAAGAAAATAAGCTCAACCTTTTCAGATCATGCGCCGCGGCGAAAGTGGATTCTGACACGCCCTTAATGCGCTTCCGTCCTGCGCTTTAGACTTTGTCCATGGATCATCAAAATAGAGCCTATAATGTTTGTATCTTTAAATAAGACAATGATTTATTTTATAGGATTACAAGAATAATGCAAATGTGTTTGTTTCAAGTAGCAAAAATAGCATGACGGGCATTCCAACTCCTCATTTTGATTATTACTCATAATCAAACAGTAGTTATTCACTACATCATACGTACAACCTGAACAAAACTTTACTCATTTCCTTGTCTTCAAATTTCATCACGCAACATATTGATACTTCATAAATAATTGAACAAATTAACTAATTATACAAATTTTGATAATACAAATTATTAAATACTAAGTGCATCCAAATTTTCCCGGATACTTTCAATACACTCAAGTAATGTAATCAGCATGGCAAAAAAGTAAAGGGATAATGATCTTTTATGATGATCTCTCAGTCTCCAAAGTGAAATTATATATGGGGGAAATCTTCTGGCTTCTGCAGAGTACAGACCTGAATATTATAGATACAGTGTGGGATTATCTGGGCAATGAATAAATAAACTATAAGACTACAAAATCTAAAGATGAACTTTGAGAAGTGCTGAAAGAGGTCTGTATATGGTATATACTTTTGAAAAGTTTAGACTAAATCCATATTTCACTGTGTATACTGTATATTACTTAATAGCATATGCTTTGTGTGCATTTTGGAGTCTATATGTGACAATATAAATAATACACACAGCCAAGATTTGCTACTGTATGTTGTATTGATTTCATTGCAATAATCATTCATTCGTATATATATTGTGTATGTATACTGTTAAAGACAGAATTATAAGCCTCCTGAAATATTAGCCCACTTGTTTAATTTTTTCCGCAATTTCTGTTTACCGGAGAGAATTTCAAATATTTTTTCCACACAAATTTTAAACAATAGTTTTAATAACTAATTTCTAATAACTGATTTATTTATCTTTGCCATGAGGAAAGTACATAATATTTTATTAGATATTTTTCAAGACACTTCTATGTAGCTTAAAATGACATTTAAAGGCTTAACCAGGTTAAGCCTAGGTTTACTAGGCAGGTTAGGGTAATTAGGCAAGTTATTGTACAACGATGGTTTGTTTTGTAGACTATCGGGGAAAAATATGGCTTGAAGGGGCTAATAATTTTGACCTTAAAATGTTTTTTAAAAAATTTAAAACTGTTTTTATTCTAGCCGAAATAAAACAGTAATAACTAATACAATATATTCACAGCAGTGAATTCACTTATCTGTGTGAGCTCCAAAACCAAGACAATTACACTAAACACCCAACAGCCGCTTTAAAATCTATGTTTACATTTTCTAAAGACAGTGTGAAGCATGTTTGGCTGTGCGAAACTTCCTGGCTGTAAGTCATTCTTTCATATTACTAAAATGTAATAACTCTGACAATTGAAACAAAGTGGAGGTGAATACAAAAAGGAGGTGAACCTCATCTGAAAAGGACTATAGTGGCGGATTGGATAGCATGAGCAACTATAACTCAAACAGAGAGAGAAAAGGAGAGAGGGAGATAGAGAGAGAGAGGGAGAGAAAGAGAGGGAGAGAGAGAGAGAGAATGCCCATCTCTGGAAAATATAGACAGAGAAGAGGACAAATCAAACGCAAGAGCAGTTAAAATGAAAGAGAGGGTATGAGTTGAACAAAGAGGAAGACATGACAAATTTCCCAGTGCCACAGGAGAAAACATAGGTCAGTAAAACACCAGCCAGCTTACTGCTAAAATAAATAAATAAATAAATAAATAAATAAATAAATGTTATAAAAAAAAAAAAATATATATATATATATATATATATATATATATATATATATATATATATATATATATATATATATTTTTTTTTTTTTTTTTTTTTTTTTTACTGAAAACATGGTAACACTTTATTATGGTTAATTAGTTGATATTATTTAATGTATTTACTAAAATTAACTAATACGGCTAATCTAATGTAATTTCAATTAAATAACATTAACATTAAAATATCATTAACAATAACATTGACTTAAATAACTATTCAATGCACTGTGAGTTAACATGAACTAACATTAACTAATGTAATTTAACTTAAATGGCTTTAACTAAAAGGAATAAATATCATAATACATGTATTACTAATTGTTTGTTCATGTTTGTAAATACATTAATACATTGACAATACATTAATACATGGAAAATTAATACATGGACAATTATTTTAAAGTGTTACCGGAAATACCTTCACGCCTTAGCCGTGAAGCTCTAAATTGAGATCATGTACTTTCTGTTTCCACTGATCATTCTTGAGATGTTTCAGCAGCTTAACTGAAGTTCACCTGTGGTAAATTCAGTTGATTAGACATGATTATAAAAGACACACACCTGTCTATATAAGGTCCCAGGGTTGACAGTGCATGTCAAAGCACAAACCAAGCATGAAGACAAAGGAATTGTCTGTAGATCTCAGAGACAGGATTGGGCTGGGGAAGGTTACAGAAAAATGATGCTGCACGGAAAGTTCCAATTGAGCACAGCGGCCTCCAACATCCATAAGTAGAAGATGCTTGGAAGCACCAGGATTCTTCCTAGAGCTGGCCGGCCATCTAAGCTAAGTGATGTTGGGAGAAGGGCTTTAGTCAGGGAGGTGATTAATAACCTGATGGTCACTCTGTCTGAGTTCCAACGTTCTTCTGTGGAGAGAGGAGAACCTTACAGTAGGACAACCATCTGTGCAGCAATCCACCAATCAGGCCTGTATGGTAGAGGGGCCAGACGGAAGCCAGTCCTTGCCTGGAATTTACCAAAAGGCATCTGAAGGACTCTCAGACCATAAGAAACAAAATTCTCTGGTCTGATGAGACTAAAATTAGTCTGACTATTCAGGATAGTCAGGACTAGAAGACTAGTTAGGATAGAGGGAAAGATGAATGCAGCAATGTACCGAGAGATCCTCAATGAAAACCTGCTTCAGAGTGCTCTTGACCTCAGACTGAGCAGCGGTTCATCTTCCAGCAGGACAATGACTCAAAGCACACCGCCAAAATGTCAATGGAGTGGCTTCACAATAACTCGGTGAATGTCCTTGAGTGGCCCAGCCAGAGTCCAGACCTAAATCCTATTGAACATCTTTAGAAAGATCTGAAAATAGCTGTACACTGTTGCTTCCCATCCAACCTGATAGAGCATGAGAGGTACTACAAAGAGGAATGGGCAAAAAATCCCTAAACACAGGTGTGCCAAGCTTGTGGCATCATATTTAAAAAGAATTGAGGCTGTAATTGCTGCCAAAGGTGCATCGACAAAGTATTGAGCAAATGCTGTAAATACTTATGTACATGTGATTTTTCAGGGTTTTCATTTTTTATAAATTTGCAATAATTAAAAAAAAAAATTTTTCACATTTTATTTTCACATTAATTTTTTTCATTATAGGGTATAATGTTTAGAATTTTTAGAACAAGGCTGTAACGTTACAAAATGTGAAAAAAGTGAAGCGCTATAAATACTTTCCGGATGCACTGTATACTATGATACCAATAATTTAGAGTTATATTGTGCATCTAATCATATTTTATTTTCAAATAATTATTGATTTATTTAATATTGTGCTTCATAAAATACACAACTCTTTCTTAATATTCCAACAAAAAATGCTCTTTGGATTGCAGTTTTGCTGTGGATTAAGGATTAAGCAGTGACCTCAAAATTTAGGAAATTGTTCTCTAATTTTGATCTGCACTGCTCATCCTGTCATCCACTTTATAGTGTGTGTTGATTTGTGCAGCCCTTGAGTGGTAAATGATTAGATGAGCTTGTCCTTTTGCATGTCTGATGGCAGAGGGCCAGACCAGACTGCATTCATTTGCTCATCATTAAAGGAGTGAAGTGGCTATACTTGGACACTGACAGCCTGAGACACACAAACGCAGGTGAAGGTGAGATAGAGAGAGAGAGACGAAGAAGTTGGGAGGCTTAATGAACTCGCTCAGAGCTCATTGTCATGTTGATGCTGAAACCCTGATGCTGCTTCCTGGTCACCATGTCTTCCTTCTATGAATCAGTGTGACATTTGCCTCTGACAGCCAATCACACCACAGGAAATGCAATGAAGCACTAAAATTTTACACATATAGAGCCTCTGCAAAAGAAGTATTGGCTCCTTCACTGACATTTAACTTGGAAAACAAGAACATAAATGTTGTGGTGTTTAATTTATTTATTAATTTATTTTGATAAAAGCAAATTCAAGTTCCTTAAAGGGGCCATAAATGTATATTTTATAATGTCCTTTGAGGTCTATCTTGTTGAAACTACGTATTTAAAATGAGTGGAAACAACACAGTTGTGATATTTTGGGTGACAATTTAATTGTTTTATGTTTAAGCCACTTTGTTAAGTAATTTAACTGATACCTTTTGGGACAACATGCATGGATTGTTAGACAACAGATATGAACATCTTTATTTATAAAATATTTTATTAAGCTATACTGTTTTTGACACTCTGCTTTGACGCCACATCCACATTGAAACCCACATTGATTGGCTAAAAGTTTTGCTAATTAAAATAACCGATGGATTATTATTTTTATAAATGTTCATTAAAAACACACATAATTCATCAGTTATTGTCAATTTCATCACCAAAATATTTTGTATCTTATCAAACACTGAAACTATCATATCGGTCATTCTGGCTGTTCATATTAGACTATATTGAACTGAATTTTTGTCGCATATTTACATTCAAAGCTTCTATTAAGATTTTAGAAATACACTTGTCATATTAGAAATATGCCTGTCATGTTCATACTCTAGTCATATTTAAGTCATTACTCTAAAAATGCAATATTTTACATTAAAATAGGGCAGCATGGTGGGTAGCACATTTGGCTCACAGAAAGAAAGTCGCTGGTTTGAGTCCTGGCTGGGTCAGTTGATATTTCTTTGTGGAGTTTGGATGTTCTCTCTGTGTTCACATAGGTTTTCTCCAAGTGCTCCGGTTTCCCCCACAAGTCCAAAGACATGCGCTGTATTGACCCTTTGCTAAGCCACACCCAAAAGCTGCCACCCACCAATCGAAGCTTAGCAACCGTAGCTACGTGCAGGGGCTCTGTCAAGCTTTCGAGCGAGGGAAATAAGGCAAACATTGTGTAAATGGATTGTGCATATATAACACCCGGTAACCTTAAAGTTTGGATGGGATGGTGGAATTTTTTCCCTTTTCAAAACCTAAAACCCAAGAGGAGAAATGCCAGTGTGGATCAAGCTCTGTGAGGGGCACTAAAGGAGCAGAGTTAAGTTGGTTTTGTTTTGATATTCCTGACACATTTAAAGATAGACGGCAATAACTCACACACTTCTTACCCTAAACAGATCTCTTTTTGTTCCCTACAAAAATACAAAGCAGGTTATGTTTCACAGCTGCCTTTTTCCCGTTTGATATTATGAGCATGCTCCATTTAAGCCTTCGTCATAGTAACTTAGTTATATTAATAGCAAATAGGTCATGAGTAATTGATCCAGAAAATACGATCCAGAAAATACTTCATTAAGCTTCCCTTTGCCTACCACTAGTGACTTGTGGCAAAACAACATAAACAAAACAAGGATCAAAAACACGGTAAGGCCAGACAGGAAAACACATTTAAATACTCACTTACATGATACAAGACTCAGCAGAGTGTGTGTGAAAGTGATGTGTATTTATAGTCCTGGGAATTAGTCAGCTGTGTGTTAGCAATCATGAGGACCAATTCATGATCTGGAACTAGTGTGTGTGTGAGGTGCATAATGGGATATGTAGTTCAGTTCAGTGGCAGATTTGTTGTAAGTGTATGTTTTCCAGCAATCTGCACAGGCTAGATGACTAGTGATAGTGACACTGAGGCACACATATGTAATTTTTAGTCCACAACAAATAGTGGATGAATAAATATAAAAATTTAAAAAACACAGGTATTATAAAATTTCAAGTAACTTTTAAATTACAACATTTAAAAAAAGACAATATGACTGCCTCTGTAGTGTGCTGAACAAACTAATAAACAGTTCCTTACCTCCACCTCTTGAACACTATCTCCTACATTTCCATCATGTCTACACTAACTGCTAGGAGAGCTATGTGACTATTAAAAATAAGTGAATAAGTGATTCTGTCTTTGCTTCGATTGAGTAATACTACAAATGCTGCTAACTAAACTAAATATATATAAATATAAATAATATATATATATATATATATATATATATATATATATATATATATATATATATATATATACATACATACATACATATATATATGTATTAAGGGTGTAACGATTTGCGTATTCATATTGAACCGTTCTGTACAAGACTTTCAGTTCGGTACGCATTACAAACCAAACAATTCAAACTAATATCTGAAAAGATAAAAGAGAATAAGTGTACAAAATATAATGTTTTCAGTGCAACAATGCTTAACAAAGCATCCAATAACCAATGGGCAAAATGCTGCCTTCCCCGCCCACCTCCAAACACTACTCCAGTCAGGCACACGCTGCACTAGCTTGCATAATGGTGAGTAGCGTTAATGTAATCACTTTGGTTTCGATACATTTATAGCTGTGGATACATTTATAGCTGTGGATATAAGACAGGGCTTTTTTGTTTTAATATCAGCTGATAGAATTAATATCAGCTGTTAGTCACTCATTTCCAATGACAAGGAGCTACAACCGCGAAAATGTGAAGGTCTGAATCCGAGAGAATGAAAACAACACTGACAAATTTAGTTTTAAAAACAACCTAAAGTTACAAATAATGACACATCTGATTAGTGATCATGTAATGAATGTCAATCCAGCATTTACACTTTTCGAAGTGTGGATAAAAGACTCCCAGTGTGTAAGTGTGCTATGAAAATGACTAAAGCATTCACCTAAAGACGGTGGGAGTTTTCAGATAACTGTGTTTGCCACTGAATCTACACATTTTTAAGCATGAGATATTCTAACGTTATTTAATCCTTCATTTAATCGTTGCGATGCGGTCAATCATGCGACTGACACCGCGTTCACCATTGCTAAAGAGCATCCATTCACTGAGATAAAACTAATATTGCAGCTCATGAAAAGACTGATATTGCTAATAAGATGATGCATACAAATAATATGTTATATGTCAATATAATCTGTGCAATATCAGACCCCACCCGTGAGAACGGTGCAGTTTTTATTGTTAACTAATAATAGGGCCGGTAAATTAAAATCTGGGAAATCCTCTGGCTTTTTTCCTTTTTAGCAGTATCGAAAACATACCGAACTGTGACACCACTGTGTCGTTATCAAACCAAACCATGATTTTTGTGAACCGTTACACCCTCTAAAAAAAAAAAAAATATATATATATATATATATATATATATATATATATATATATATATATATATATATATATATATATATATATATATATATATATTTATATTTATATATATATATTATATTATAATATATTATTATATTTTTTATTTTAAGACTTTTTAATCTTTAAAAAATAAATGAAGAATATCATCACATATTCAAGAGCTCAAAGGTTTACTGTGCATGTACATAAAATATATGCTAGCAAACGAGTCTGTGTTATGCACATACTCATAAACAATTTACATGAATTAATAATTAATCAGTACTGGATGTATCAATTAACGAAAACAGCTCATATGCAAATATTTTAGCTCCACAGAAATACAGTATGCAAACATGTTTAGCATACATGTGTGTCTTTCAGACATACAGTACAAGCTAAGGCAAACATACAGTAGTCTGAGTCTGGGATGGATGCATAAATATTTTATACAAATGGAATTTTTATACGTCGAAAACCAACCATTTGGAATACATATATACAGATTTCAATATTTGACCCATATATAAACATATACACTGATTCTACTGTATAAAAATAGACATGCATCCATCAATTCAACTATATATTATACAGATCCCTATATGACCTAAACGTTGTGTAGTACTCGTTCTGCCTGACCTAAAAATAAACACATGCAGTTTTCATAAGGTGCATAAGAAATTTATGAACAAATCTATGTGTATGTTCACAATATATGTGAAAAACACACATAGAATGGATTTGTTCTCGTTTACACCAGAAGTTGTATTTTTACAGAGGTTATGTCTCCTTGGAGTTAACAAGAATGTGTCTTTCCTGGTAAAATAAAGGTTATTATTTTAATAATAATACTAATAATAATAATAATAATAATAATAATAATAATAAAGAAGCTTTTGTTGTTTTATAAAGCTGTTCTTAAAAGCATTGTCAGGTATGGTATCACACTGTGGTTAGGCAACCTATCTGTACAGTGTGAATCTAAGTTGATCCATCTCTTAAAGACAGGATGGAAAATTATTGGGGACAATCGATATTTTAATCCTCAAGTTTTATAAAAAAAAATTGTGTCCTTAATCAGGTGGAAAGGATTCTGAATGATCCAACTCATTTTTTGTTTCCACATTATTAACTGCTTCCCTCTGGTAGGAGATATAGAGTCCCTAAGTGTAGGTTAAATCGGTATAAGAAATCCTTTGTACCAGTTTCAGTGGGTTTATTTAACAAGAACGTTTCTTAATTAGCATTATACTTATTGTAACTACTTTATTTTGTATTGTTTTTATTGTTTGATATTAATGTCTGCAGCAATATAGTGATGCCCATAACACATTTCCTGTCAAGGACATTAAAGATTACTACTATTACTACTACTACTACTACTATATATTATATGGAAATGCACACTAAGATGAATGCAAAGAGACATAATAATAGTGTGGGAACTGTTTTAGTTACATCCCTTGATTTTAATGACACATGCGAAATGTGTTATCAATATGTTGCAACCTAAGCATTTGAATCCTTTTTTTGTTTTTTTGTTTTTCAAGGTGATCTGACCAGGCTTTGGTCCATCTGGATCATGCTGATTACAACAAGCTTTGATGTTTTTGCCATGTTGTCTGTAACTGTAATCTCTGACAGAGAGATTAAAACAGAAAACCAACTGGTCAAACCTTTGCACACACTTTTACTAAAATATCTGTTATTTATTTCAGTGTATTTGCATTATTCATTATTACTGATGTTTAGATGCAATATTTGGTAATTTACATTATCTACAATCAGCAGAAAAAGAATAGTTAAATAATGAAAACAGATAATTATATAAAAAAGTCTAATAAAATTAAATCATACATTAAAATAATTATAAATTACATATAAATATAAAATAAATTCATGAAGAAATGTTACAAATTACAAGTAAAGCCATCGTAACTTACAAATTCCAATCTGATTTTTATTTATGCACATAGTTAATTTAACTAAGAATTTTAAGACAAGTTTACTCACTGTTTTAAGCCAACTAATTGAAGTGAATGAGTGCAAAGTTTATAAAAGATGTACTTAAGCTCAAATTAAATATATGTAGCTCTTTCTGTGTTTTACAGTATGCTGGAATGTAAAATAAAAAATTTTAATTTTTAAAAAAAAGATGTTTATGATTTTGAATGTTTGTAAAAGACATTTTAAAGATGTTTATGTTTAATTGACTGTCTTTGGGTTGTTTATGAATCTAAATTAATTCAAACAGACCTCTTGAAGACATTTATCTGACATACAGCATATGTGTTCTATATGGGGTAAATGCATGATATCCACATTGAAGAAAAATAAATAAATCCTGGTGGCCTTAAATGTTTTAGCTGAATCAAATTAACCTTACGAGTCCATTGAACTCATATTATATTAAACTGACTCAAAGCAGCTTGTGTAACTTATAAAATTACAGTAAGTTAAAAAATTATTAACTTAGCTAAATAAGTTACAACTAACGAAAACATATGTTGTCAGGAGTAATTGTTCATTTAATTTGTTACAGTGTAGATGTCTGCCAAATGAAAAAAAAACAAAAACAATTGTACTATTTGGAATAATATGATATTAATTTTGAATCCACTATCCATTATTCTGAATAGGACAATCAACCATCGAAGAGTTTAGATTTCTTTCAGACTGCAAAAAAGTGATATAATCCTTTAAGTTAAATTGAAAACAGCACTAAAAAGACAGAAGAATTAAATCAACAAATAACCGATGACAATGAACATATAAATATAAAATCAGCTTATACTACGAGCATACAACTCTTTTTTTTAAGTGGTTGAGAAGTGTTTTGTGCAAGTTTTTTAAACAACATGGAAATGTTTGGTGTTTATCTATAATATTAGAGTGAAAGTTCCCTTAAAAATGAAAAGTCTATCATCATTTGCTCACTTGTTTCAAACCACTATGAGTTTATTTCATTCAAAAAATGACTTTGAATTGTTGTTTGTTGAAACTACTTTACATTTAAAATGAGCTGATACAGCACAATTCTTGATTTTTTTTTAACCATTCAATATTTATTTACGTCAGTCGAATTAAATGTGTAAAAACTAATGAGTTAACTAAAATTGTGTTGAAAGTGAATGTGTGGAACCCAACAATTTTTACAGTATCCCATTGCTAAACACACTATATTATATTTTTAAAAATGTTGAAATGCGACCAAAAACACCGAATGCCATTCGTTTTTTTCGTTCTGAGAACATGAAGCGTACCGAACTACCTTTTTTTACATTTGATGAGCTTTTTATGTTGATTGGCAATCACTAAATCAGCTGCGCATTCAGCGCGAGCGCTGCTGTTGTCAATAATTGCAATATTTTATAATATTGTGATATTCACGACTTGTGAAGTCAAACAGCTCCAGATAACTTGAAACAGTGTTTATTAGTCTCTCCTCCATCTTTAAAAGGCCCTGTAGTCATCTTGACAGCACAAACACTGCTGTTACTTCAACGGAAACCACACCTCAGCATTCATTTGATTAGACAATGCAAAAGATGAAACTGATGTAACAGGCTTTTTTCGCTCAGAGTTGGCTTTTTTCAATTGCTGACGCACAGAGCGCACAAACAAAAATGTGAGGTGCAGCAATCGGTTAAAACGAGCTCAGCATCGTGCAAATCACTTGCGACGAGCAGAAAACGAAAATGACGAGAGGGTTGAACAAAGAGTAGCTTCTCCTCTTAAAAAAAATCACAGCCAACAGCATTTCGTTTTTATCACATCTCTGCCAGTGAGAGTGGTTGAGCTCAAGCGCATCAAATAAAAAGCAAATAGGTGCGTTCGACTTCATGCAGCGCTGCGCAGATCGATCGAAATCTGTCTTAAAGCGGTGCATTCTGGTTAGAAATCTTGTCCGGATTGATGCTGCGCTGACGCCACGTGACTGTTACATGTGGCATCAAAGTACCGCGACAGCGCTCCGAGATCAGACGGCAAACTCAGACCGTGCAGCTTCTGAAGAGCGACTGCAGGAGCTTTGATGATGACACCGATATTACACGATTGGCCGAGTTCACCACATGACAACAAACACGTGTATTTCGGGTTTATAATTGGACAAATTCCGATTCAAAAGTTTCAAAACAAACAATTCACTTTTCACACCCTCTCTATCCTGTACACATCTTGCTTATTAAAAGACTACAAATATTTTACTGCAGTATCATCTTTTGTTAAATAATCTGGTTATAAAAGTTAGCTTGTTTGCACAGGTTTATTTTTTACTTTTTTATACAGACTATTTACTGCATTCATCTCCATGAACGATTTAAATGATATATTTTAGTGTATATTTTAGTGAATAACCTAAATAGATCTTACAGACTTGAAATAAGAAAATCATCATTGATCCTGCCACCCTAAAGCTCTCTTAACAAATTAAAGTAAAGAACTATTTTATTAAATAATTATAAAATGGTTTTATTATTATAATATAAATATGTATTTTATTTCCTGTCAAGCAGTTTAAAGGCTACCTGCTCTTTCTGGGAAACTTCTACATAGCTCACTTATTTTACCTTTTGTTCTTTTCAACACAATCTTTTTGGATTAAAATGCTTTTTTGAAAATTAATTCATTATCCAAAATAATCTCATTTATTAAGACCTAATCAAAACACCTTGTTTTGCTTTTTACATGGGAAATTTTTATATCAATAAATGTACATATATGTAAACCCTTTTTTAGGAGATTCAAACAAGAATTATTAGCCTAAAGATTGATGTTTAACTCCTAGAATTTATGCTTATTGCTTTGTATTTAATAGACCTGTTCGTTTATATTAATCTCTCATTTCCTCTTATTTTTCTCATGCATTTGTTATATATTTTATTCATAATTCTCTCTTATTGTTTAAAAAGGAACTATAGTTTGTAGAGATTGTATTCTGTTTTATTTGTAAATGTTTTGTTATAAATAAAAATAACAAAAAAATATGATGACGCCATGTGATCGGTCATCATGACTGCAGCAACTTTGAGTCCCGAAGTGTCCAGCTGTCCGTCTTGACGGCTCCGTTTTCAACTCCGCCCCCGCCTGCGCTCGGCTAATCTCGTTGATTACTGGCTGCAGCTGAGCTTCATGTCGAACGCACCTAATGAGAAGCATTTTGAAGGTGTGGGGTATATCAGATACTAGAGAGCCTCTGATTGGTAGGGCCAGACGGAATCTGTGGATGTTTTTTGCTATTTCTGCAGAGAATTTTGGTAAAAATCTGTGAATTTCTGCGGAATTATTTTGGGAGTATCCAGCGGAGTATCAAAACTAAAACCTTAATATATGCAACAAAAAGTAATAAATTACTGAATAAAAACTGAATAAATTTAGATTTACACATTTACTCAAGTAAATAAACAGAATATGATGGGCAAAAAATCTGCAGAAATCTGCGGAATTATGTGGAAAATCTGCAAAAAATCTGCGGAATTCTGCGCGCGCAGATTCCGTGTGGGCCTACTGATTGGTCAAGATTTGATAAGACATTGAATTATGAGGTGACGTGAAAAAAGTAATCTATTTAGATGGAAGTGATTAATTGCTATATCTTCTAAACACACATTTTGACACTTATACAGCTTATATATCTATAAAACTATATTTTTAATTTTTTTTTATTTTAAACCGCTTGCGACCATCAGAAAACCATAAAAAAGACACCTCTTTTTACAAAAAGTGTGTTTGGTGTGTCAATGCCTTACATAGTAATTGCTTTAATTTGCCTACTATAAAATTCAATGGTTACACATTTTCAGCTTTCTTTAAAGTAACTTATGTTGTTTTTAAGAGAAGCAAGAAACTCATAAAGTATAAGAAACACTTGAGGGGAAGTAAATACTGAGTTCATGTTCAATTCTGGATGACATTTCTCTTTAATTCAGAAGCGTGTCCAACTTGGCTACACCACATCAACCCCCTCATTCCATGTATAGTTAAGGGCAGGACTGCTAGCGAAAGTATGTGTGAGACTGAACTCTTGTTTGGCACTGAAATGAAAGCCGAGTCACCTTGATACCTGCTGCTTTACTGACCGAATACTGTGGCTGACCTCTGTCACTAAAACCTGCCAGCACTGCTCAACAAACACTCTGGAGTTATGGGACTCAGAGTTCACTCATGAAGGACACATGCACAAAATACATTTCTGATATGTGTTATAAAGAAAACGTCAACCTATCTATCAGTCTGACTGAGTGTCTGTCCAGCAATATCAGAAACATGATAGCAATGATTTAGCCCCCCAAAAGAAAAGAGGCAGACAAGAAATAAAGAAAGAAAGCATACTTAAAGAGTATTTTGTTAGTATATTTTCTTTATATATACTAATAAAAATGCTAGGTTGTCATAACCCGGTGTTGGATCTAATATGAACAAAACCAACATTGGGTGAAGTTTTTTAAATTAAATGTAAACCACAAGTTATATATTGTTTTACACCAAATAATAATTTTTAGAGTTTAATATGTGTTATTATAGACATCAGTGTATCTATAACATTATCAGAAACATGCTAGCAATGATTTAGCTAAAATAAAAAATAAATAAATAAAATAAGAAAACATATTAAATATTGATAAAAAGAGTCATGTAAATTAAATAAACAACCCCAACATTGGGTTTGTCCATATTTGACACTATAAGTTAATATTTGCAATTAAATTACAATTAAATATTTTAACTCAATATCTGGTTCATATTTGACCTGGAATTGAGTTATAACTGTTTTAAATGCCATCTGTGTTTTCTCCACTGAAGGTTATTTCCGGTATTCCTACCGAGCAACAACTCCCAGAACTCTTTGCACTCATCAACTCCTGCCACATCTGCCAATAATCTGGACACGTACACATAGACAGCTGAAACTCGTCTTAACTGATTACATTGACTATATATACCTCTCACTTTCACAGAAACTTGGCTGAGTCTTGTTTTCCCTATAGCGAACATTGTATTTTTTTTTTTCTGTTTGTCTTGCCGTATTTTGATCTCTGTCTTGTTTTGATTTTTTTGCCGCCTAGCCTGACCATTAGGCTGCATTTTGACTTCGTATTTTGGATTACCGTTATGCTCCTGTTTTTGACCATTGCCTGTGTAACCAACACAATCTTACGACAATATGTAACATTTTGATTTAGCGGCTAATTGGTATCAATTTGTATGATCTAATTCATATAACTTAGTACGATTTGCTTATCCCTTAATGACGTTTGGGTTTAGGGGTGGGGCTGGGTGCCACACCTCCTTTTTAAAAGCTTAAATGTTCATATAAGTTCATAAAAATTAATGACTAAACTGACAAAATGTAAAATATTTACACTTTCTCATGAGATCAGGCTGGTGTAACAGAGGCAAGCTAGTGAAGTGCAGGTAAACCTCACTCCTCTGAACCCAAAAAGGTGCTCTAGCGACAGACACTAGAGGCCATAGTCTTTAGCCTCCTTGTTAGAGCAACCGAATTCCCATGTGGAAAGCTGTCGCTTCGATCGCAGCTGCCAGTGGGTTGGATGCTATCTAGGTGTCTACTATTTGAAAGAATATAGTATTCATTTTGAATCTATTATACATTATTATGTTGGATTTTACTTAGACGCAATAGCAAATATGGTCAAATACAGACGAACTGTTGATTTAAAAAGTGTACTTGAAATCGATTTAAGGTAACATGGTGGCTCAGTGGTTAGCACTGTTCAAAGATATGGGCTGTAGGTGAATATTAGAGTGTATGAGTCTTTCTCAGTACTGGAAGGATATCCGCTGTGTAAAACATTCGTTTTGTTGGTGGTTCATTTCGCTGTGATGACCCTTGATAAAACAAGGGACTAAGCTGAAAGAAAATGAATGAAATCGCATCAGAAAAAATGAAGTCGTTTGTCAATATTTGACCCAACGTTGGGTTAATATGTTCAATTAAATCCCAATTACACATTTGAACTCAAAAGTTGGCTCCATGTCATGACAACCCAACATTTCCTATAGTTTCTCCCATAATGGTCTCCAAAAAAAAGTATTGTCTGCATGTTTAGGGCAAGAGTACTGGTTATCTATTCATAGTGTATGCAACACTAGGCTGGCAGCATTGGCTTTGGCTCCTGTTAGCTGGATTATGTGGACATTTGTGCCACCAGCCTTCAACATGCTCATTAGTTTGGTGTTTCTCTGGAGACAGGTGATTTTCTTAGAGCTGGAGCCAGCACCTGTGCCAGACACCCTTTCACATGCACCCAGACCTCACAATTCAAGGACAATTTAACATTGGCCCTGCAAGCTCAGCCACAACTGCCTCCAACACATCCGCCACAAAAACTTTATGATAACATTACGCAAGTCAAACAGTCGCCGTGTCCATCAATAGTTTCACAATGCATCTGAAAAGTCAGTTATGAGCTGCTGGAAGGATTACTGCTAAAAGTGCACAGTATATGTGCAATGGAAAATGTGTAATCGCTGTTGCATGTTGACTTCTCGAAGTGGTGCGAGCATGAGGCAAAACTACCCGTTTGCGGAGCGCTTGATAAATAATAAATAGCAAATCAGCACCTTCTTTGGGCTGCTGGTGTTAGTGGTCGTCACAGCGGAATTATCTGCACATTGGATTTGGCACAGGTTTACGCTGGATGCTGTTCCTGACGCAACCCAGAGAACTCGTGCAATCCCAGAGCAACCCCTGTGCTGGGACACGCTAAATAATTAATCTCAAAAATATGTAATAAATGTATGTTCTGAAAACTACAGTGCAGCAAACTTCTCTTCAAATTCATTGGAATTGACCGATCCTTTCTCAAGTATGACAATATGATACATTTCTCCCGATGCTTTTTTTTGGAAGGCTAAATAAGGCTTCTGTTCAGAATACACTGTAAAAAATGTTGGGTCCACACAATTCCTTAATGTGATCCCAACACAAATTGATTAAGTTAAATTAATTGTTTTTAAAAATTTAAGTTGATTGAACACCAAACAATGAAGTTGAGTTGTGTTGTTTCAACTCATTTTAAATGAAAATAACAAAATACATTTTTAGTTAAAATGAGAAAAAAAAAGTCAAACAAAGTCAAAAAAAAAAAAAAAAAAGGGAAAATGCCCACAAGACAGATGCAAACCTGTCAAAACTTTTCTAGAACTGAAGGCACAAAACCTGAAGTTTCATCTGAAATCTCCAGGTGTCTAATTCTCAGACACTTTAAAAAAGAAAAGAAGAGTAATGAAACATCACCCTATTTAAAATAACAATATGCTTGATTTAAGTTTGTACAGTTGACGACAAAATTATTTAAAATGTTTTATTCTTTTTAAAACATTTCCTAAATGCTGTTAAATTTTTCAACACATTTTTAAACAAAAGTTTTAATAATAAATAATTAATTTAGTCTTACGATACATAATATTTAACTAGTTATTTTGCTAGATACTATATTCAGCTTAAAGTGACATTTAGGTTCTGGGTTCAGAAGAAATAATAAATAATAATAATAATAATAATAATAATAATAATAATAATAATAATAATAATAATAATAACAGCATCAACAACAATAACAATAATAATAATAATAATAATAACAATAAAAATAATAACCACAAAAACAGCAATAATAATAATAATAATAAAATCAATAATAATAATAATAAAATCAATAATAATAATAATAATAATAATAATAATAATAAAATAATAATAATAATAATAATAATAATAATAATAATAATAATAACAACAACCACAACAACAACAACAACAACAACAAATATTATTATTAATATTATTATTATTATTATTACTATTATTATTATTAACAATAATAAAAACAGCAACAAATTTCTTTATGTTATGATCACCAGCAATCTAGCAGTTTTAGATCACTGGAGAACTACAATTCTGCCCCTGACCCGAACTACAACTCCCAGAAGTCATTGCTCTAATCACTCCTGCCACAGCAGAAGTTCATCATTAAATGATTACTTGGACTATACATACACCACACTTTCACACGAACTTGGCTGAATCTTGCTTCTGTTTAGAGCATCACATAAGAGTTATCCTTGTCTTGCCTTCCCATATTTTTGACCTTCGTTAGTGATGGAGAAATGAAGCTATCTGAAGCAGTAAATCGTTCGACTCAATTGTTTAAGAAAAAGGTTTGTTACTCAAAGCTTTCCAAATCAGAGCTCGGTGAGGATCTCTGCTGGTTGTGTGGCAAAATTGTCAAATGTTCACAACTGACCAACTTATTCATGTAATACAACAATAGCAATATAAACAAATTACTCTAGTTTTTTTCAACATATAGGTATGTTACACTACACCACGGATGTCTGCAGTAAAGTCCAAGGTATTAAAAAGTATTTACATTTATCATATTCCAACCTGCCCTTGCACACTATACTACGATATGCAGTAGATAATAGTTGTAAATAATAGACCAATACACTTTAGTATGGCTCAAAAGCTTTTTACTATAAATTACTATTGTATTTTAGTTGAATTACTGGTGCGTGGGACCGGTGCAGTGCATTAAAGCGGTAGAAATGTATGTAATCAATGCCTAATTTCTCGCTATACAGTTTACTAGCCCACGAGGGTGTTTAAACCTTTAAATCAAAATTCGAAGCAGTCAAGTGGGTATAGGCAAAAATAAATCTTCGGATGTCACTGATCACTTCATTATGGCGAAACAAATCAAGCTCCAGTACACTGCTTCACTACGTGATGTGTCATTTTTTTTATACATGCTTCAAAGCCTCGGTGTACAATGATACATCACTAACCTTTGTTTTGTTCATACTTCCTGTTGTTTTGCCAAATGACCTGACCATAGACTGTCATATTGGGGTGATATAAACTCACACAGTCCTTTTTTTTATTTTTATTTTTTCAATTTAACAACATAAAACGGAGGACCAATTGGAGCAGTTTTCAGACCGACCGTGACTTTACGTGGTAGAGCGGGATCCCCCGGCCCACCAATATTGATTGACAGCCTCGCGTCACGATCATATCCTCAGTTTCTTGTTACACGTCCGCCATTTTCAGCGTGTGAGTCAATATTATCAATATTCAATATACTATCAATATTCTCCACATTATCGCTCTAATCGGAATTATTGCTTGTACCTTTTGCGTGGCATGGCGCCATGCATTCTGGGCGTGGGTTTCTGTCAGGGTGCACGTGGCGGAGCTTCGGTTTGGCGGCTTAATGGCCGCGACCTGTTGTGTTTGCCCTGGTGGAGGCCTGTGTTTGGAGTTCTGGAATGCGTGGCTCGACGATTTGGGACACTTCATGTTTTTGCCGCGCCACTAAGAGTGTCTGGTGTGCTGTGTCGCGGCGCATTCGGTGCCTCGGTCAAAGTTAATTCAGTGTGTGTGGTTATCAGTCTCGGTGTACAAGCTAGGCACTTGTACACCGAGACTATACAAACTATACAAAGACACAAATGATTTTGTACTCTCTGCTTGGTCTGTGTCCGAGTCGTACATGTACGGCTGAATGCTGATCCTAGCTTAGCTTAGCTTCTTTCTCTCTGTCTGTCAGCCTGTCTGTTGCAAACACAGAGCGTGGGAGCTTTTGGCTCCGCCCCCTTGTTACGTTGGGCGGGAAGCCTAAACTTATTTTCATGTTAAGCAACACGCCCCTAAAACAGCAAACTGTGTACACGCCCCCAACATGATACTTTTTAAAACATTATAATAAACTGCGAACTGAGTGTTGAACTAAACCTCAACTGGCACACTCAGAAGAACCATAATACTAATATTAAATCATAAAAAAGGGGTAAACTATGTGTCCTTTAAATAAACAACACATGGATCCTCACCTCTGTTCTCCCAGACTCTAACATTGAAATTTGTATCTTCTTGTTGAATGCCTTCTCAATTGTAAATCGCTTTAGACAAACGTTTCTGCTTGACCACATGACCAAATGTAAATGAAAATATAATATTATTAAAAAATTAAAACTTTTAAAGCTTGTATTCAATCATAAAAAGAAGTCAGACATTTTCCAGGAAAAAATACAGAATAGGAAATACTAAGAACTCTTCCTTGCTCTGTTAAACATTGATTGGCAATATTTCAGAAGTATGTACTGTATGTATGTACAGTTTTTATACTTTCATGGTGAGAGATGAACGAACCAACACCATTTCCTCTTGTACTGCTCTTTGAATAATTAAATTTGAAGTTGAGTACATTTGGAAGTTCATTTTAAGTCCATGTCTTATCCAGAATGTCTGACATCATGATTTCCTCAGCACCTTTCTTCTGTGTGCAGGTACATCTAGTCTTGCTCTCTGTCTCTAGTCTCCTATCTGTCTATAAGACTGTATTTTATGACATGTCAGCTTGTGATTCTCATGAAAGAGCCAGTCAAAGCCTTAGCAAAAACCTGCAAAAAGCCCTAGCAAAAACCCACAAAAAAATTGTGGCATTGGAGAAAAAAAATTTACTGATGATATAATTATTCGTTTAACACCTATTTCTTCTCTATATTTCTCTAAATCATTTCTTTAGTTTTTTTTTTTTTTTTTTTTTTTGCTGCTTAGGTGAAGATTTCTTCCTCAATGATAATGCCTTCATTTTGCTGTGTCTTTCAATAATATCCAGCTGCAGGCCCACAGAACCACACACACGTTTTAGGCATACACAATCTAGGCAAACCATATATGGTTACAACGAATGGTAATGTTATTAATGTCTTCTTAGACATTGTCATCGATATATTTTGATATATATGGTTAATAAATATTGTACACAATAAACAATAGTGTTTACTTTATTTCACAAATATTGCGATTGAGAAGGGCGAATGGGGAGCGTCGTTTCCGGTCGTCATTCAATATAATAGACTGAACAGTTTTCTATAAGTCATCATAGATGTTTAGTCATTATTATATGTTTGCTGGCCTTGCTGAAAGATCTAAATTGGACAGGTTGAATTTATTTAATGGATTCATTTATAATGAAGGAAATAATAGCAAGTTAATATAGGCAGTAAAATATTTTATATGTAATAAAATCTTTTTACATGTAATAAATGTATAATAATATATTAATATTTTACTCAAGTGATTAAATAGTGTGTATTTGCTTAATTTTCCAATAACTTTTTAATTATTGATTTCCCATATTAAATACTGTAGTAATTTATTGTAAGCAATATATTGTTTTTAAACAATAATAAAAAAAAAAAAATAAGTGTGTGTGTATATATATATATATATATATATATATATATATATATATATATATATATATATATATATATATATATATATATATATATCAGCTGTGACAGTTTAGTAAAATATAGTAGTTTATAATCAGACAATCAGTTAAGATAATCAGTTTATAACTATATTATATATTGTTTAAATGATTAGCTATATTAATTAATTTTAATGTGACACATTATTGTTTGCTTTTTTAAATTTTACAAGAAAGTAATTTTAACCAAGTATGATAATATTAAGATCTTGAATTCGTTTATTACACTTAATCCTACAATTAGACAGTTTAATATGTTTCCTTTGTGTATGAGGACACGTTAATAAAGTCACAAGTGTCTTTAACCAATTATTTTTATTTACATAATTTAAGTTCAGAAACTTCAGAGATGTTAAAATGATCGTTACGATATAATAATAATGACTGAAATGGGAAACCATACTTGTGAAATTCAATAGGTGGCGAAAATGCTCCTAAGGAGTTAGTTATATGGTTTGCCTAAATCGTGTGTGCTAGATAGTGTGTGCCTGAAATGTGTGTGGTTCTGTGGTTCTGCAGCTGGATATATCTCGTGTCTTTAGCCATTCTTGATTTTTCATTGTGGTATATATCTAATTTTTGGACTAGTAAAAGCTGTTAATAATTATGCACATCTGAAGGACATTTTCACTTCCAGCCCAAACAAGTTGTACATCCCTCATTAATGTTTATATATATATAATGCTTGCTAAGATTGTTGCTAAAGTGTTTTTTTAAATTGGTAAATATGTAAAAAATCCAGCTTAAAAAAATGTTAACTCACTTTAAAATTGTAAGTTAGGTGGACATATTTTTGAGCTCAGTGTTGAATTTACTCATGAAAACAATTTAACTGCATGTTTGGAACAGTTTGTTCAATGAAAGTAAAAAATTCACACTTTGAATTTTGATTTCTTCACTTGAGCGTTTACCACGGTAAAGAATAGAAAGTTTAGCTAACTTAAAATTTTAAAGCAACTGGCTGCAAAGAAATCTTGAGTTTATTAAGCTTCAGTGGTTGAAGTTGTGCCAAATTATTCAGTAAAGTATACTTGACTTAAACCAGCCCTTTCAGACAACTTAAAAAATTATTTGGTACAACTTTCATCACTGAAGCTTAATAAACCCAAAATTTCTTTGCAGCCAGTTGCATTAATATTTTAAGTTAACTCAACTTTTTATTTTTTACAGTGCAATAATTACAACTTGTATAAGCAATTATGCACACTGTCACAATCACCAGAGATCTAGCAGTTGTGGATTGCTGGAGAACTACAAATCTGTGATGGAACTAAACTTCAAATCCCACCATGCACCTCACACACACACCAGTTCCAGTTCTGTAACTGATTGCACATGCACAGCTGGTAACAAATCATAGACTGATTACATGGACTACATGTTCTCCTCTCACACACACACATTGCTGAGTTTTGTTCATTACCAAGCATTAATCCTGCCTAGTCTTTCTGTGTTTTTATCCTTGCCTTTTTTTCCCATTATTGATCCTTAGTCATCTGTAATGACCATTCTCCTGTTTTTGACAACGATCTTGGATTATGTTTATGTTCCTGTTTGCTACCTGTTTGACCGTTGCCTGCCTGACTACTCTTATTAATGAACTGCGTGTGGATCCTCAACTCTGTTGTCCTTTATCTTTGGTTACCACACATTGAATGTTCCCTTAACCCTACCCCAACTTTAGGCAGTATAAAAATATATGACAAAACAAGTTTATAATTAAATAAATCATATAATAAACACATTCATACTGTATAGAACGTACTTTGAGCGGCCGAGTAGTACAAATACAAATGCAGTACCTACTGAGTAGTTGACGGTTGACGGTTTCGGATTCAGCCATATTGTGAAAATTTCCTTTCTCTGTTAAACATAATTTGGAAAATAAAAAAAAATAAAAAAATCAAAGAGGGTTTAATAATTCTAATTTGAACTGTATTTGATTTACTAAAGCATGCATTACACAAACTAACATCGTAGCATGCAAACAACATCGTAGCATTTCCATGAAGCATATTTGGCATGCTATATTACAAAATGCGCATAAAAATAACTGCATGGAAACAGCTATAGAAGCTTCACCAACACTTATGAAGCATTCGGAGGAAATTGTTTCACTCATTTTGAAATCCCACTTGACCTTTTTTTTGAAACCTTCAATTATTCACATGCAATTTAGGGTCCCACTGTCAGTTTTAATTCATTTATTCAATGTATCCAGAATGATTAACGTTCCACAAATTGATTTCATAGCACACTTCTGTTCTTTTTTTCTTTAAGTGGGCTGCGCGTGGTGACTAATTAAACCGATCTAATGAATTTCACTAATGAAACTGATCTCGTCAGGAAATTGAGACGTAGTATAGTCCCTCTGGAGACCCGGCAAGAGCATATGGAGAAGCAAAAAGAGTCAGGACATACAGACAGACAGAACGATGACGACCAACAAATGCAAAAGGAGCGCAACCCGCGAGCAGAGGAAGGACACAGCAGAAACACAGGAGAAACGCTGAGTGCTGAAGCTTTCGCGGGGTTGCTCTGAGTGGAAACAGATGGAGCGTTTCCACCTCCTCATAAGCAACACACGTCCACCTCATCCTTCACCCCAGAACCTACAGCGCCTGACACCTCCTGCGGTGGCTGGGCGTCCTCGGCTCGGGTACACCCTGACAGCTCTGACAAGAGGAGGTTTGAATTAACGCTGGCCCGCTCACATTATATGCACCTGTGACTGGAGAGAATTGCTGTCTTCGCTTGGCAGTTCTGTCCCCTTGCTGGCCTGATATGAATGACACTCATTATTGTGGGAAGGACTTTACAGCATGTGGCGTAGTGCTATACGTAATGCCACCAAGAAAAAAAAATGTTGACTGACTCAAACTTATTTCATTACAGCACAATTCATTTAACTTCAGATAATTGTAGCCTGACTCCCACTAATTAACAGAAATGAAATCTTGTTAATAGACATTTGTGCACAAAAATATTATTTTTTCCTTACATTTTGTATACAGAATGTGAATAAATACAGTGATAGGATAGGTGATATACAGTATAGGAAATAAATAATAATAATAATAACAATTATTATTATTATTATTATTATTATTATTATTATTATTATTATTATTGTTATTATTATTATTATTATTATTATTATTATTATTATTATTGTTATTATTAAATACATAAATACATACATAATAAAATTAAATACATAAATAATAACAATATAAATATATAAATAAATAGATAAATAAAAAAATAATAAAAAATAATAATAACAATAACTAGATAAAAAATAAATAAATAAATATTTGTCACTTTTTTTATAACTTTGCTTTACTACTGAAACAACCTAACTGCACAATTAACTGCTTTCTGAAAGAAAAAGAAGCCTTTCCTTGAACTCAAGATGTTATTTTTCTCTGTTAGAAAATGAAAGCAGGCATCTTTAAGATTACCTGAATAAGTCTTTATCAAAGTTTTTTTAAACATATTTTAAAAAGAGAAGCATTCAGATGGAAATGCAGGTTTATCTATTTTTAGTAGTACAATGTCTCAATTGAATAGAAGATGGCTATTAATTTGAAAGAAAATGTTGATTCTTAAAATTCAAAAATCTAAATAAAATAAAATAATAAAATAAAATAAAATAAAACAAAATAAAATAAAACAAAACAAAACAAAATAAAATAAAAAGAGAAAGAGTCTGCTACACAGTTGAGAACAAAGACAGCTCCTCTGGGTTGGCAGCAAGCCCTCATCAATAAACACAAAACAAAGGTAAAGCGGCAGCTCCTCACAGATGACAAATAAGAAACACAAACACAGGTCTGTGCAGAAACCAAATGATAAAGATTCTCTGAAGGCAAGTGCCAAGTTTTAGAAAAACACAGTCTTTGCATTGCCACTCTGTTACAGTACTTTATTTCAGATCAAGTATAAATTATTAGTATAGAAATTAAAAAAAAATGCAAAAAGGGACTTTTAAGAGAACTATATATATATATATATATTTACACCACAAATAAATGGCAGGTACAAACTGGAACACATGTTCGGGTGTCAAAATAGTTTCTTTCCTTGATACACTGCAATACAGATGCTATCTATGAGTAATATATTATAACCAGATATTATGTACTGACATAGTTTATCTCCTATTAGCTGTATACTATGGCGAGTGAGACTATCACTAAACTGTGAGACTATTACAGGTTCACACCCCTAACACACATGAACACTTCAAAAGTTTTAGTTCCAAAAAATGACTTTTAAATGTACCCTTAAACAAAGAAAACATAATGCTGTGATTAAAGTGAGAGCACTGAAAAGAGCTTGCTAATGATTGCTTGAGCTGACTTTTATCAGCAATTTTCTTCATCCCTTTTTTTTATTCTCAACTTTCATTTACTGTGTGGATTCCATTACTTTTTTATTTGCCTTTACGTTTGTGACAACTTTGACTTTGTGAATGTCCACAATGACATCCTCCTTTACAGCACAATAAGAATTTATTAGCTAATTGCATTACTGAAATTAAAAAAATAACAATCCACTTCTACAGAATCCATCTGTATCTATTTGAGTTTTTACTAATACAGTTAAAACTGCCATCTTGATTTGTCATCTGTGACTCAAGATTACTGCACTATCCATTAAATGATGAAAATCAATGCATGTCTCACAAAGTGACAAAACGGCAAGGATAGTTAGATGTAGATCAGATTGTGCATTTCCATTTCAAAAACACATTTGGAAAATCTGATCTTTTCACAGTCTTAATCACATAAAGCCGGATCCTTTGATCAGTGTAAAACCTTGAAAACTCCATACCATCAGTTCA
Source organism: Danio rerio (assembly GCF_052040795.2). Taxonomy (NCBI): domain Eukaryota; kingdom Metazoa; phylum Chordata; class Actinopteri; order Cypriniformes; family Danionidae; genus Danio; species Danio rerio. The sequence continues at coordinate 10,663,655 of NC_141034.1, forward strand.
AGCAAATGTGCCACTTAGAGATCATTTGGCTGGAAAACAACAAACAACAACAACAAAGCTGAGCTAAACTTTAAATTGCAGTTCATGTGAATATTAAACACCTTTGTGCTTACTTTGAAGGTCTCCATTATCAGACACGTCCATGTCAGCCCGCGGAGCCTCCAGGACAGATTCACTCTTGAGATTGTGTGGCTTTTGAGGTCAGAGTTCGCTGCGTCTGAAAGCTGTGAGACTGCTTAATATGCTCCATATGGATGCTAGTTCACATTTGGCATGACTTATTAATTGCTTTTAAATGAACAACTGTGAATTCGTCAAACGTGGGCAAAAATTGACTGATGGTGGGTAACACATATCAACAAGCAGGCCAATTTGTTGAGTTATGGTTCATAAAGTCTAGTAGAAGGCTCTGATAGTGATTACATAACTAAAGGAAGCCTCAAACATTAGCAAAGAAAGAAAGAAAGAAAGAAAGAAAGAAAGAAAGAAAGAAAGAAAGAAAGAAAGAAAGAAAGAAAGAAAGAAAGAAAGAGAGATGAATGAATGAATGAATGAATGAAGGGATGAAGGGATGAAGGGGAGAGGGAGGGAAAGGAAAAGAGGAAAGGAAAGAAGGAAGAAAGGAAAGGGAGGGAGGGAAAGAAAAAAGACATGAAGAATGAAGAGAAGGGCAGAATAAAGGGAGGAAAAAAGAAATAATGGAAGAGAGGAATAGAAGGAAGCAAGAGAGGATATGAAGGAAAAAAGAAAGGAAGAGAAAAAATGAAGGAAGAAAGAAATGGCATGTATAAATGAATGAATGAATGAATGAATGAAGGAAGGAAGGAAGGAAGGAAGGAAGGAAGGAAGGAAGGAAGGAAGGAAGGAAGGAATGAAGGCATGTTCTCCCTGCATTCGCGTGGGTTTCCTCCATTCCGGTTTTCCCCACAGTCCAAAGACATGCGGTACAGGTGAATTGGGTGAGCTAAGTTGGCCATTTTGTACGAGTTTGAATGAGTGTGTATGGATGTTTCCCAGTGATGGGTTACAGCTGGAAGGGCATCCGCTGCGTAAAACATGGGCTGGATAAATTGGTGGTTCATTCCGCTGTTGCGACCCCAGATTAAAAGGGACTAAGCTAAAAAGAAAATGAATGAATGAATGAATGAATGAATGAATGAATGAAAGGAAGAGATGGAAGGAAGGAAGGAAGGAAGGAAGGAAGGGAGGATACGAAAAAAGAAAAAGAAAGAAAGAAAGAAAGAAAGACAGAAAGAAAGAAAGAAAGAAAGAAAGAAAGAAAGAAAGAAAGAAAGAAAGAAAGAAAGAAAGAAAGAGGAAAAAAGACTTTCTTGTCTTTTAAACCTAAATATAATAAAGAAAAACAAATGGCCACTTTTTTCTTCGCTTGTGCTTTTCATTTGTAAATGCCTCAATTCAAGCTCAATGACAAAGTTCCAGAAGCCCCAGGAGACAATTAAGTGACTATTCTTTTTAAAAACACATTCTCCAAAATGTTGCATGTCAAAGAGCAACATGCACTCTATAGTGAAGTGATTGCTCTGCACAGGTAAACAAGGCTTTCATTAAGCAAACATTTGCCCTCCAATACTAACGTAAAGGTCAACCAAATTTTATCATCAGAAAAATGTGTTTGGGTACTATAATTATCATCATAACACTGTATTTGGGACATGATTTTAAAATTATTATTATTATCAGTCCTGCTTGGCTATTTGAATGGGCGTCAGTGGAAAACAGGTTTCAGTACACTAAGTACTGCTGATCACTTGAAGGAATATTTCACCCAAAAACAAAAATTACCCTCAAGGCATCTTCATTGTATAAACTTTTTGAGTCAAACAAACACAGTCACGGTAGTTTTAAATGGTATCTTGGCTTTTCTCTGCTGTATAAATTTGTTGGTAGGGGCCCTTTTTTTAATCCATGCTCATTCTGAAAACATAGTCCCGTGGACGTTTCTGGAGACCATGGAATACATCCCGGGAGGTATATATTTTTGCAGTTTTTGTTTTCGCGAATCCACGAGAGGCTGCTGTGTGCGCTTTTTAGCATTTCATATGTCTTTCATATGTCGCATTTCATATGAGTGCCGTTTGTGCCTGCGCTGTTCTCGCGTAAACCCACCAGAGGCCACTGTCGACTGACTGTCTGTCTGTCTGACTGGCTGAATGATTGACTGGACAACAGGCCAATCGGTTGACCCACACTCCTCCTTCTTTGATTGACCCGCCCGCCTGCTTACTTCCCATCCAGAAAAAGAAAAGCCCTCGTCTGATTTTTATGTTTTCAGAATTTACCAAATTCTCTCTCTGTTATGAGCTTGTTCACTTTATTTTTTGCATTTTGTTTTTGTCTTCCTTGATTTCTGGAACCGCTCTTCTCCGGACACGAGCCCGGTCGTCATTCTCGTGGTCAACTCCTCTCTGCGTCTCAAGTCCGCCAAAGTACACGATGAGCTAACTTGACAAACTAGTTTAGGCGGGAAAGCACTCCACACGGAGCTAAGCGGTCAGCCGGTAAGTGCGAAAAGTGATAGCGTCAAAAATGAAATGCATCCATACGTACCTCTGGCTACATAATTCACGTTTTCCAGAAACGCCCACGGGACTACGTTTTCAGAATAAGCCTGGGTTGCCTTTTTTAGAAGCTTCTTAAAAGCGGATGCTGTAAAAGTGTTATGCATCTAACTCACACAGTATGCTGCCAGGGGTTAACAAATGTCATATAATGTAAAACGAGGTCTATTTGTAAAACAATGTTTAACCCCCTGGGGTCGGAGACCGCGTATACGCAGTCTGACAAGTTTTTACCTCAATAAACTGAAATGAACTTAAATTACACTTTCAATTTTGAACGTTACAGATAAGATCAATGCATTAATCGAGTCTGTTAGGTGTCTAGTTTTTTATTGTGTACACTCACAATGACAACAAACGTGTGAGCTTTTGCAAAACAAGGATAATAAACAATGTAGGCAATCTGTCTTTTCTCTCTCTGTAAACTGTTTTTAGAAACGCGTCAGTAAAATGCGCTGAAACTGCTGAAATGCAAAAACAAAACACACACACATGAGACGTGCATCTTTAGAAAGCTTGAAGTGTCTACTTTTAAATGCAGCTGTGCATGTTGAAAACAAACATTGTTTGATAAATTAATCAGTATGAAACCAACGCTATGTCTAGTTTCTCAGTCTGAGCTCATTAGAGTTAATGCTACCACGCCCACGCACCTTTGATATTACATATAGCCTGCATGAGACGCGCGTAAGACGTAAACTGTCAGGGAAAAAAAAAAAGTCATTAAAATGAACTGAAACTCAGCAAATCCTCAACCAAGAAATATCAGAGTTGTATCTAAAGAAAGCTTGATATCTCTACTTTTGCATTAACCAATTTAAGTCGAAATTACGAACTCAAATCACCGACTTACACCGGCATTGCCTCAAATTGATTTTCCTATTTGACGGTGATGTAGTAATAATGTGATTTGTGAAAAGCAACATACAAATAAACTTTTTTTTTTTTTTTTTTAGCGTATGGGTTAATTTTACGATAGATTTATGCACATTGGTAAGCTTCAATACCACTATATTCAATAGTGGTGAAAACTATATTAAAATTGTAAAATCCATTAAGTGAGTCTAGATGATCTCAGTTTCGTCTTTATTCAATGAAGAAGATGATGCACCTAGATGAATCTGAAGCAGCTTTTTTCATTGTTGTCTGAACACAAAGAGCTGTAAAACGCAACAGCAACTACAATAAAGTCAGTGGAGTGGAGAGTAGCAAATAGTATTTGATAGTGAGTTTGATTTCATTTGTCTTCCATGACTTGCAAGTTTACGATGCGACATCTAACATCAGGACGTAAATATTCACCCTGTTCAACGCTGATTAAAATCGCTTGGGTTTAGCTGCCGAAAAACGTCTCAAATCCCTGACAATAAACGCGAGCGATGTGTACTAACCTTCAAATATATGTTTGATAATATTTCTGATATTTGCCTTGCTGTTGGATGTCACTCACAGTTGGCGGGTAGGTTTCTAATGCGTAATGGATATTTGTAACATATTATCAATCAAAAATGAAATGCCATGTGGTTGACATCAAGTCTCTGCACTTAAACATTCTGAAGAAGAAAAAAAAAGATATATTAAAGGAATCCATGTTTTTTTTAGTCATCTACTTTATTAGAGACCACACCACACAGAACCATTCAGCCTTGTATCCTTGTGAGTTAGCTGTGGTTAAATAATGTCTGTTTCCAAAGGCAAAAGCACCAAGCCATTTCCCCAGTGAACAACTGGCAATTTGTTGTGTGTAGCCTTTATAAATATATTAATACAAAAAAGCTTTTAACAACAACATATGCTGACCAATTCACTTCTCTGTACCATCGACACACTATCTAACAGATTATGTGCACTGAATTCACTTCCATTGGTGGTTACCCGTAAAAAGTCACTGCAGATTTGTTTCAAGTTACACATTTTTTGTTGTGTTGCTGGTCATGAAGCAATAAAATATAGTCGCTGAATTGTGTGTTACAAGTTTAAAGCATTTTTCAAAACCATGGTGAGAACTAATTGGCAAACACTGGCAAACTAATAAAAATTAGACATTGTAAAACACCTAGTCAAGAGTTAAAACCAAAAAAAATCATATTATAATATTTACACAATACTATGAAGATCAAGTTGTGTAAGTTTATCATGTTTGTTTTGATCATATTATTAAAGAAAATGTATCTTTTTTTTTTGCTTCGTGGGGCATCACGGTGGCACAGAATGAAGGTCGCAAGTTCAAGCCTCGGCTGGGTCAGCTGGCGTTTGCATGTTCTCCCCGTGATCGTGTGAGTTTCCTCCGGGTGCACCAGTTTCCCTCACAGTCAAAGTCAGAATTGGGTAAGCTAAAATGTCCGTAGTGTATGTGTGTAAATGAGTGTATATGGATGTTTCCCAGTGATGGGTTACAGCTGGAAGGGCATCCGCTGCGTAAAACATATGCTGGATAAGTTGGAGGTTCAATCCGCTGTGGCGACCCCAGATTATTAAAGGGACTTTCTAACAATTTCTTAATACCATTAGAAGTATTATTTTCCAAATTAAAGCAAATTTTAGTCTTTGAAAGTAAAAACAAGATTATTTTCCTTACCCCATTGGCAGATTATTTCACTTAATTTTGACATTAATTCTGATAACAATATTATTTTTGCCTGTCTAGAAAATGGATTTTATTCACATAAAATAGTGCATGTTTTTTTATGATTTATACGCACATTTGAACTTGCAACACTATCTTGCAGCAATTCGTAACTTTTTGATTTAGCGGCTAATTTGTATGAATTCATACGATCTTAATCTCAGTACGATTTGCTCATCCCCGAATGACGGATGGGTTTAGGGGTAGGGTTGGGTGCCACGCTTCCTTTTTAAAATCTTACACTTTCTTATGACTGAACTTGAATTAACCACTAAACAGATAAATCGTAAAACACTTACATGAAAAGATTTTGCCTAATTTACAAAGCATGCGTATGCACATCAGTTCCTAAACTCGTTCTTCTTTTACAGAATTGTCTAGTGTAAGGCTATAAAGGTTATTAATCTGCTTAATACACACCCAAACCAGCTCCATATAAGGGCTTTTCATGAGTCCAGAGAACAGTGTAAAAAGACTATTATTATTATGAATAAAGAAAAGACCATTATGGCACAAAGACAAAACAGATTGGTAAGTTTAAGTTCAGTTCTAAAAATGCCAGGTAAAACGTACTGCATTTTTATTGGCTTCAGAAAAGACAATTAGCTTTTTTTGATGCTGGGAAACCACACTGCATTCTTGACACTCAAACACTTTTCTTCTGCAGAGTTTATATTTTTTACAGCTGCAAGCACACAGAGCGCTCTGTCAAAATGCAAGACGCAGCAGGCGTTTTGTACAAAAAATTTTGTGGGTATGCATGGTTAGTTAAAAAGACCCATTGTTTCTTGATTTAAGAAATTTGACATATTTGGACTAGAAACAAGACAAAAAATTTTAGGGCTCTATTTTTATGATCTAGGAACAAAGTCTAAAGGACTAGGCGCAAAAACATTAAGGGCGTGTTCGAATCCAATTTTGCGATTAGCTTTTATGTGCATGGTCTAACGGGGTTGCGCTTGTTCTCTTAGTGAGTAATGGGTGTGTTTTGAGAATAAACCAATTAAATTTTCATTTCCCATTCCCTTTAAGAGTCAGTTGTGTCGCGCCATGGTGCATTTGCTATTTACATGGTGGATTTTGTAAGTGGAAAAATTTAACGCTTCACTAGCGAGAAAACAGTTAAACAGACCATCTGCAGCGTGAGGATAAAGAATAAGCCTCCCCCAATAGGCCTTTGCTTTCTCTTTCTCTCTTTTTCGTGGATAAGATAACAGTACTGTACACTCCACTGAAAATATCCATTAGCCTATTTAATAAAATTAGTTTGTTAAACGCAAAGATTTATAAATAAATAAATTTAATAAAAAGTAAATATGAATAAATGAGAAATAATAACGAAGTGTGGTCAAAAAAATGAGTTATATCCAAACACATGCCCCTTTTTGTCCAAAACCTGATAGGTGGACAAATCTAAGCTTGTTTTTAATAAAACATATATAAATATGCATATAATAAACAATACTTATAATCAGTGTTAGGCAGTAGTAAGCGTACAAGTAGTGACGCTACTAGCTTAACTTCATTTCTCAGTAGTGTGGCGGTAGTGTCGCGACTTTCTAAATCAAATAGCTTTTTAATAGTCTTAGTCAAGTAGCACAGTAGCGTCCACACAAGCTACATTTACCGATCACAGATCAATAAGTAACGGCACTGAAATTTACAGAGCTGTGAGGTCGGTGTCTAGCCAATAAAAGTAAATCCATATGATGGCGAGAATGACTATTTCTTCTTCTTCCTGTTTTACGGTTCGATAACAAAGTTTTTGGGTGCGTAACTGCCACCTCTGGTTTGTGATGTCGCCAACCGAAATTTGCTTGATGGAAAGATGACTGAGGGAGAGGAGTTATTTCTAAAGCAGGATTCCTCGTGACTATAGCTCAAGAAGTACATGTTACAATGCAATAACTTAATTATAATTAATATATTAAGGGTGTCACAATCCTCCAAATCCTCGATTCGATTACATTTTCGATTCTAAAGGCACGATTCGATTCGATTTTCGATTATGAATAATTAATTAGTGACCAATTAATTATTTGTAGCCTACCATTTAAACTACCTGACCTGTATGGTCTTTGTTTTACCCATAAACAAATCATACAGTAAATGAATAAAGGCAAGATACACACATAATTACCACCTGTCAATCACTTTTTCTGCGGGACTCGTAAATAGGCAGTGATCTGTGTCGTTATAATGACGTCGGTAAAAAAGACGCACAACCAACAGGAACCAGCCAACAGTATCTGAGGTGTTCACTAAAATGACTAAGTACAAGTGAGTGAAAGATTGAAGCAGTCCTCTGACTGCCTGGACCTGCTGTCTCGAGCGCATGGCTGTGTCTGTGTGGTCACGTGATTTGCATTTTCAGAGGTAGAGAGGAAGGAGGGCTGCTCAGAAATGCTACGCGCCACTGTGGATGTCAAATCGTTGTCCTTCTAAAATGCCATTTAAAAACAAAGACAGTGTAAACAGGGCCTGAGTGTGTACTTTTTGCAAGCGGATTTGCAACGGGGGCGGGCGGAGGATCGCGATGCCGGTGTTGTCTATCGGACGAACCGTACGTAATACGTACATAGCAGAGCTTGCAAAACTGTGTTTTTTTTGTCGACAACACAAACGTTGTCAACATAACTCACTGGAAATCCAAAATGCTTACACACCGGCGAGAGGGTTTAAGTTCTGTCGACGGGTCTTCTGCTTCTGCTGTTTAACAAGCACTTCAACAAGCTTCAACTGTTTTTTTCACGCTTGGCAAGCCAAGCTGACGTGACATAGGGACGTGGCAGCATCGACGATTCTATTTTTTGATTCGATAATCGAAATCGAGCATAAATTTCGATCGATTTCGATTAAAAATCAAAATCGTGACACCCCTAATATATATATATATATATATATATATATATATATATATATATATATATATATATATATATATATATATATATATATCATCAAGAAAAAAAAAATATTATCAGACACATTGTGAAAATTACCTTGCTCTGTTAAACATCATTTGAGAAATATTAAGAAATAAATTAAATGGGGGTGAATAATTTTGACTTCAAATATATATATATATATATATATATATATATATATATATATATATATATATATATATATATATATATATACTTATATATATATATATATATATACATATATATATATATATATATATATATATATATATATACATATATATATATATATATATATATATATATATATATATATATATATATATATATATATATATATAATTTAAACTATTTTAAAAGCAATTAACAAGCTAGTTTTATGATAATTTAAATTATATAATACGTTTGAATAAGCGATATAATACTTATTTTTAGACATTTTCTATTACCAATTAGATGTATTTATCTTACTGCACTGGCAGATATCAATTTCTTTGAATCAATCGACTTCTTTGTAGTCTATATTTTTTCATATAATTTATTTCTCAAATTCAGTTTTTTTTTTTTTTTTTTTTTGCAGTAAATATACCTATAAAAATGTGGTTATGCATTAAGGCTATGGATTTCCATTCTAGCAGGCACTGCATTGTCTGTACTCAAATCCTCTTTTTATGCTTATGGTTCCTTCAAATTCCTCTCTCCCCTAGCAGATGCAATGTGGCAGCACTGCACCAAGCTCCATGTCGCTCTGATGGAACCAGCACATAAGGATTGCCAAGGTGGTCACACAGCCCTAAGGGGCCAAAGCACAACAAAAACATCAGTCTTGAGTGACACAGTGTCTCAGAGAGACTGCCTCACTGAAGAGGCCAAGACCGTTATGGCGTATGGACAGCATGCAAGCTGGAAACAGCCCTGAGAGTTTGGGAATAAGAGAGAGAGAGTGTGTGAGAGAGAGAGCAGAGTTCTCATAGAAAGCAACTCTGTTATAAAAAATGCTGCCTATACACCATCTAAATGCAGGTAGTCTCAACGGGAGCTTATAGTAAAACAAACAAGTACTCATTTAATGCCTCACTAGCCTCTCTTAGTGAAACAAGCAATCATGCACTTTTTCTGTGGAACCAGTCGCTTAGACTCAATCAATCAAATAGTTTTTATTTATTTTTTAACTGTCAGTCTGATACGCAGCTTTACAGGTGAAACCGAAAATCACTACAAATATCGCAATTAAACGTCTTAGGCAAGCTGTGACAGCGCGTTTGAAAATAAGATGTCACAAAGTTTTACCAGCATGCAGAACTTGTCAGAATTATTGGCACTCTTTGTAAGTACAAGAAGTAAAGCAAATTAAAACAGGATGAAAATCCTATACTATAAGAGAAAAAAATGGCTGTACTACAGCCTTGAAACAATGACAGAATCACAACTGCGCTGATGTATAGTGCATTTCTTGTGCGGTATGTCATTTAAAGGGCACCTTTGGCGAAAATTTGGAAGCTGTTTGGACAGAACTGTGTGTAGGTATAGTGCAGGGGTGTCAAACGTACGGCTCGTGGGCCGGATCAGGCCCTCAGATGTGTTTAATCTGGCCTGCGAGATGATTCTGTAAAACAGGGGTCACCAAATTTGTTCCTGGAGGGCTGGTGTCCTGCAGATTCTAGCTCCAACCCTTATTAAACACACCTAAACAAGCTAATCAAGGTCTTACTAGATATACTTGAAATATCAATGTGTGTTGAGGCAAATTGGACCTAAACCCTTCAGGGACATTAGCCCTCCAGGGCCTAGATTGGTGACCCTTGCTGTAAAGTATAAAACATTTCAATAAAAGAAACTGCTGTTCTACTTATGTCCAATGTGGGGGAATCGCAAACTGTTAATTTCATCCTATCCAGAAGCCTGAATCAGCATCAGTGTGACAGCCTTCTCAGAGAGAAAGACCACATCTATATCTTGTCATACCACACTAAGGTGTTCTCACAAGAAAACGTAACTATTTCACATTTGGTCATTTTAGTGGCTAATTGGAGTTCAGTCGAACGAAAATGTACTTTATAAAAAAGGAGGCGTGGCACCCAAACACACCCCTAAACCAAACCATCATTGGTGGATAAGCAAATTGTATGAATGATCATACAAATTCATATGAATTAGTCACTACATCAAAAAGTGGTGCTTAAACTCCAGCTTTATGTTTTATGTTGGTCTTATTGAAATCAACTTATCTTAAGTTGTTGTAATTAAGTTATAAATACACCATGATTTTTTCCAGTCTGGCCCACTTATATAATATAGATTTTTCTCCATGTGGCACCTAAGCTAAAATGAGTTTTACCTCCCTGGTATAGTTCGTCCACAGTCATATTGAGGTGATATAAAGACAATAAGTCTCTTTTTAAAAATTTCCTGACATAAAAAACAGGATCCGATTTCCTCCCATTTTGACGCCCACCACAACGTGATGTAGGAGTGTGGTTTCCCTGCTCACTGAATTGATTGCAGATGTGTATTAACATGTCTCCATAGTAAAGCGCATAATCATATCAACAAAACAGGATGTATGCAAAGCAATCAGGATTGAAAGATCTGTTCAGCTCGCTGTGATCATCTGCATCTCAATAATAAGTTTTAAACGTTTACAACGTTTTTTTTAAACAGACCGCATGTCAGTACAATTATAAAAGAAGACACTTCAATCCTGGTTTGTGGACATTAAATAAGGTTTATAACGGATGTCCATACAGCAGTGTGTATTAATTCTATAATGACATTGTGTGTGACTCATCATTGCAGAAAGGCTTGAATTAACTCCAGAACAAATATATGAAATAACCATTGGGAAAGGTCTTACGGTGTCAGGGTCACACAATGAGGACAAAGAGGGTTATCTCTTTTCATCAATTTGTTCAAATAAGTAGTGCATTAATAACCAGGAGAAGCACGTAAGTGAGAGTCTTTGCAGTGGAGCAGATGAATAGTTGTTTATGTTGTAAACAGATAGCTTAAAGCGGACATAAAGTGTAAAGTCACTTCCTTTAATAATAGTTTTGTTCATCCCCAGGTTTGAGAGAAGCATCCACAGGTTAAACTTTCATGGAAGAGGGGAAACACATATGGAAGAAGGCGGTCAGGGAGAAGATAAGGTGAACCATAAGACTTTGATTCCAGCCACTGACTGACTGGAATCGCTGGGTTATATGGGGAGTGCTAATAAAGGGTTCAGGTGTGTCTAATTAGAACTCAGGTGAATGTGCTCGGGCGTGATGAGAGGTGGCAGGAGATGGCGAGAGATGTTTGGTGCTGATGGAATGTGATGGTGAGAGAGAATGGTAAACGGAGTAGCAGGAATGAGCCAGGGAAGTGAAATATGGTAGTAAGGGTCATCTGCTTCATTCTTGTCTGTCACTGTGCTGTTTATCTACATGAGACAAAGCAGAGGAAGCCACATGAGAGCAACAGGAAAGCAATCCCTATGGCTCTGACACACACAAGGAAATGGTGGGTGGGGAGAACCAATCCATTTGCATTAAAGGCACAGGCAACAAAAAAGTTGCAATGTCAAAATGACTCAAAATTCCAATAATCTGAAAGGTATAAAAATAATCTGATGGGTATTTTGAGCTGAAACTTTACAGACACATTTTGTAAACATAGTAATGGTTAATCTCATATTGTCAAACAAAGTTAAAACAACTATATTCTCACTTGAAACAAAACCCAAAAGCAGCAGTATTTGTAAATTTTGCAGTACTTCCATGTAAATGTAGTATTTGCATCATGCCACTGTCATAACGTTGTAGAGCTAGTGCATAGGCAATTTAGGCAGCCACCCAGTGCAGCAATGCGGTTAGGGTGGCAAGATGGAGAGAGATTTAATAAATTATTACAAGATATTTAATTGAAATTACTGTACTTAAATCAACAAGTTTTGGTTATCATCCCAACTAACACATTTATTTATTTATTTATTTATTTATTTATTTATTTATTTATTGAGTGGGTAAGAGGTGCAAATGCCTAAAAAATGCTTAACCTCTTAAGGTCCAAGCTTTTTTTTTTTTTTTTTTTTGCACGCATTTTTTAATTTCTCTTAGCTATTTGGGCTTATTGGAACCTAATTAAAATACAACCAAAGTATCATCTTTTGATATGATGTACTTTTAGAGAAAAATGATGTCCATATATGTGGACTCGTGGTCTGAATTTCCAATAAAACACAATGAAGTCACCTTTGTGTGATAGAATGAAAAACTCTTTATATCTGCCTTGACCACAGCAGTTTTTTTACTGACTGTTTTTAATGTATTAATAACACATACACACATATTTTTGAACATGTTTTGACTATCAGTAAAAACACATTTATTTACCAATTTTGGACAGCTAAAATACTGTTTGGGAGATTTCGTTGGCTGCAAAACAGTTGCAGGATGACACTGCATGTCTGTAACAAAATATAAAACATAAGAGCTAACATGTGCTATCCATGTATGTGGCCATTAAGCCCTAGGAGGTTAAATAAATAAATTAATTAATTAATTAATTAAATAATTAACAAACATGCAGAAATATATACATAAATAAAAAAATGATAAATAAATAATTACACGTACATGCATGCATACACACGAGATGGATGAATGTATAGGTAGATAGATAGATAGATAGATAGATAGATAGATAGATAGATAGATAGATAGATAGATAGATAGATAGATAGATAGATAGATAGATAGATAGATAGATAGATAGATAGATACACCTTCTATGTGATCAGGGCGTTAGCGTCATATTTCATTATGGGTTTCATCTGCTTGTCTGTACTGAGTATGATTTATTATTTATTATGATTTATAATGATGTGTTTACTGAGTTTATTTTAAAAACACTGTCTTGACGAATTAATTCACGTTAGGCATGTTAGAATGCCCTGAAAGGAAGGCTTATGTTGTGTGTGAGAGAAAGTGGACAAGAGATCATGCGACCCTCCTTGTTGTGTGTAGTTATGTACCATATATTCATATTTTTCATTTATTCATAACCAGTAGGAACAGCTGTGTACACAGAAACAGGGACATATTTAGAGTGTATGACCACTGTCTATAGACTCATGAAAATAAGATGTACTTATTGTGTGCAATATTAGGATGGGGCGAAGCAGTGGCACAGTATGTAGTGCTGTCACCTCACAGCAAGAAGGTCGCTGGTTTAAACCTCGGCTCAGTTGGCATTTCTGTGAGGAGTTTGCATGTTCTCCCTGCGTTCGTGTGGGTTTTTTCCAGTTTCCCCCACAGTCCAAAGACATCCTGCAGGTGAATTGGGTAGGCTAAATTGTCCGTAGTGTATGAGTGTATGAGGGTGAAAGGCCCAGACGACAGGCCGGCCGGAATGTGTAAAAAAGTCATTGTCATATGGACAAGTCTAAATGGAGGACTTGTTCCAAAGAGCCGACCCCGCAACCATAAGGGACTAAGGCCAAAGAAGAAGAAGAAGAATGTGCAATATTAGGATGGTTGTTAAAGTTCTGATGCTGCCTAAGGTACAGTATGACCAAGCAAACAGGGAAATGTCCTGAGTAATTTGATGAACACTAATACGTGTACGAATGCTTTTATATTATATATGTAATGCAGAATTTGCAGCTATAGCATAGAGGTTGCATGCTTTGTTATATTGCCGAATAGGAAAACATTTTTTTTTTTTTTTTTTTTTTTGTGTGTGTGTTTTATATGTTTCACAAACGGAATCTCACGGCAATTCATAACTTTTTGATTTAGTGGCTAATTCGTATGAAATCGTACGATCTAATTCTTACAATTTAGCACAATTTGCTCATCACCCAATGACGGTTGGGGTTAGGGGTGGGATGGGTGCCACGCCTCCTTTTTAAAATCTACATTTTAAAATCGTACAAATTTGTATGAATTAGCCACTAAACTGACAAAACGTAAAATACTTTAGGTCAGGCTGGTTTCACACATTTTTTACATGTATCTTAAAGACTGCACAGTAAAACCTACAGTGCTAATCCAACTCCGAGTTTAACACTCAGCTCAAATGAGTGTAATGTCATTACTACACTGGTGTTTGTATAATTTTCACCGACTAGAGTGCACTCCACTGGTTTCTTGAACCTGACAATGAATTCACTGTACTCAAATGGCCTTCACAGTCACCAGCTCTCAATCCAATAGAGCACATTTGGGATGTGGTGAAACAGGAGATTTGTATCATGGATGTGCAGCGACAAATCTGCAGCAGCTGCGTGATAGATTGGGGGGGTAGAGAACAAAACCGAAAACCACATAGCTATACAGAGTCAAGCCTATGACAAGATGTCTGTAAAAACACACAAACACATTGACACACAACACCAAGCAAGTGACACACACAGACAGCATCATGCTCTCTCTCATTCACACACATACACACACACACACAGAGAGAGAGAGACAGCACAAAGCTCTCTCTCTTGCTCTCATTCGCACACACACACACACGCTAAACACAGCATCATGCTCTCTTATTCACACACAAATATACGAGTGCTCACTCGCTCGGGAGTCAGGAGCTATACTGTTGGACCGCCTGCTCCCATCCATAACTACACCAGTTACTGACCGCTCCAGCGCTTTATTCGGAAATGCATTTCCGCGCTGCAAGAAATGCGGTTGGGTGCAGAGCTCTAATGTAAACCTTAAAATGTATGGCAGAATCATAAAACATAACTTATCATATAGAGACAAAAATAAATAAATACATACATGTATTTATTGTGAGTAAGTGATGTAAGGGTCTGCATACTGGTATAATATTGCATAAATATATCAGGATCCAGACAAAACTGTTGTTTACATGTAAGCCTATTTTTCGTTAATAAATAAATATTAATTTCTTCATTTATTTTACACTACTCACGGTTTGCGTCTTCAAAAAATGTAAATGCAAATGCCCAAACGGCTACTTATGACGCAAGGTAACAAGCGTAAGTAATAGACAACGGTTCCATCTTCCGTTTGGCTGTGTGCAGCAGAATATGAATGGCTTCATATACGGCTCGGTCACTCTTGAGTCTACACGTGGATTAGACACAGACCTCATGCTGGCCGCTCAACACAGAGGCGCCCGGGCACATTATTTCAAAGGCAGGTAAGTGCCCTCGGCTTTGCCCAACAGGAAATGGATACATCTGTGTACAAACCCTCAGCCAGTATCCCAGCAGGCTCTGAGTGGAGCGGGAAACAGAGTGAGACGCTTCATTTACCACATTCTTCTTTTCGGTTTGAGAAACAGACTCATGCTGGGAAACACACGACTCTCAGCACTCTCCTTGTTAACACAACAGCTGTTTCCCTGGAATGTATAAAAGCATATAATATGGTTTCCTTCCGCTTTTAACAACACTGTACAGATGAACGTATCATTATTTTATGACAGCATCCTTGTTTTCGTCCTGTCAACTCATTGCATTTCTAGTGTCTAGTTGCTCTCTATTTTACTGCCTGGATAGATTGTGAGAGTTCTCTCTCAGTTTTAAAAGAGATAAAGTTCAAATAAATAAACTACAAATAAGGCAAATGACATTTTTACTGAACTGTGCCTTAAATATGTCACTAGGTACTACTGATACTAGGGCTGGATGATAAAATTGCAGGGCTCGAAATTAAACTTTTTGCATGATAGCACTGGTGCTACTAACTTTAAAAATGTTGTCGCACCAGCCATAGTTAAGTCGCACTCACCAATTATGGACACTACAACTTTGATATTAACAGATTCATTGCATTTGAAATCAATACTAATCAAAACGGATGGTTCAACAACCACAAGCTTTACAGTGAATTCTTTAGTCGTTTTCATAGCAGTCTTTAACCCAATGGAAGTCTTTTATCCCCTCTTCGAAATGTGTTGATGGTGGATTATCATTCACCACATGATCACTACTCAGAAGTGTCATTATTTGTCATTTGTCAATCCGTCATTGTTGTTTTCATTCTAATCTTCAGCGCTTTACATTTTCACGGTTGTAGCTCCATTATCTAAAGGCAGACGGCGTTGACTGAGAGATTGACAGTTGATATTAACCATTCAGTTCTAGAGCAGTGAGCCAATCAGAAGAGCTTGAAGGCGGGTCAAGTATTGCAGGCTTTGTTTACTGCAGCAAAAAGACACTGTTCCAGTCCATGTTGATTGTCCTGTCTCTACGGATTGGGTAAGTGTGTGATCAATGTTATTTGTTTATGTTTATTCAAATGGCAAAGTTAGTTAGTATCGTCAGCAGTACTCTTTCAGTTTTTAAAGACATACCTTAGTCAAAATTATTTAGTTACTTAGTTTACAGTAATACCACTATAATATTATGGACTGACATTTCTCTACTTCCACACAGCTCTCAGATCCACTGTAAATGCTGCTCTCTGAATCACTGTATATCTCCCCTGCGTTGCCACTGTGAAAATCAGCTGTAATGCATGTAATGAAACTCCCCCTTTGATGCAAACCCTTCCCTCTTTCACACTGCAAAAAATGCTTTTCTTGCTTAGATTTTTTGTCTTGTTCTTAGTCTAAATATCTAAAATTTCTTATATCAAGAAGCATTTTCTAGGCAAGCAAAACATATTGTCTTGTTTTGAGAAATAATATGCCAAAATTAAGTCAGTTTTTCCTTAAAACAAGCAAAATAATCTGCCAATGGGGTAAGCAAATTAATCTAGTTTTTTCTTTTGACGTAAGATTATTTTGCTTACCCCATTGGCAGATTATTTTGCTTGTTTTAAGGAAAAACTCACTTAATATTGGCATTTTATTTCTCAAAACAAGGCAATATGTTTTACTTGTTTAGAAAATTTTTCTTGATTTAGGAATTTTTTAGATATTTGGACTAGAAACAAGACAAAAAAATCTAAGCAAGAAAAGCATTTTTTTGCAGTGCACCACTCGCCACTCCCACCTAAACAAAGCTGGACTAACCCACTTTCCTGACTTTTCAAACTAGAGGTGTGAAAGCACCCATCTGAGACATGATTTTAAATATGTCAAAATTTAAATATGAAATATAAAATTTTAAATAGGTCAAAAAATCAGAGACAAAATTGTCAGATTTAAAATAATGTCACACCAGAGGGCATGGTTTTCGATGACTGTTTCAAGTTTTTATATTTTCTGAAATATATAGATACACATATTTTGCCACTTACTAATTTTTATTATATGAAGACCTCAGCCACTCTTCATGCTGCTGACTCACGACTGCACTGCCAAGTTCAGCTTCAACCACATCATAAAGTATTCTGATAACACAATGCTGGTTGAAACACAATGAAACACACTACAGAGAGAAAGTGGCAATAACAACCTCTTGCTCAATATGAAAAAAGACAATAAAGGCCATCATGGAAAAATTCCATTGACCACCCCCACTGACCATCAACAGCTCGACTGTGGAGAGCATCAGCAGTCCTAAATTCCTGGGGGTGTTTAGATGATGATCTCACCTGAAACCCCAACACCATGTCACTTTTTCAGAAGACACAACAACGCCTTCAGTCTGAAGACTGAAAAGGGCAAGTCTCCCTCCTCCCATCCTACAAGGGGAACCATTGAGAGTTGGTTGACCAGCCGCATCACTGTCTGGTATACAGGAACTGCAGTCCTGCTGACTGCAAGACCCTCCAGCAGACAGTGAAGACAGCAGAGAAAGATCTGCAGACATTTCTCTCTTTCACGTTGCTTTAGCAAAGCTACCAATATTCTGAAAGATGACACCCATTCCGCAATCTCTTCCAGCTCTTACCAACAGGAGAATATTGATGTTAATATTTGTGATTAATTTAATTATCACTACAACATAAGCACAAGATGTAAAAGACTCATATTTATACTTAATGACTTAACGTTAATCAGTTTTGCTCAATTATAAAGCAGAAATATAGCAACATCAGCATCCGCTTTCAGACATTATATGACATTATACGGTTTGTCTAATCATTTGCCTTCTTTTCTATATAATGTTCCTCTGACCTTTCCTCTTTGGTAATATCTCTCATCACTTTTACAACAGTCCCCTTTACAAATCTCCCACTTACTTATTTTCCTCTCATCTCCCATCCCCAGCATATATTCACCCTCTATCTTAGGTGACAATTTCATCTCTATCTAGATGCACAAATAAACACTTACACATATGTTTTCACTTAACAGTTAATATGTTATGAATGAATGAATGAATGAATGAATGAATGAATGAATGAATGAATGAATGAATGAATGAATGAATGAACAAATAAATAGTGGTGCAAAATAAATGGCACAGTGGGTAGCATGATCCCCAACCAGAAAGAAGGTCTCTGGTTCGAGCCCTGGCTGAGTCAGTTGGCATTTTTTGTGTAGAGTTTGCATGTTTTCCCTGTGTTCGCGTGGGTTTCCTCCACAGTCCAAAGACATGTGGTATAGGTGAATTGAATAACTGAATAATTGAATAATTGAAGAAAACTGGCCATGGTGTATGAGTGTGAATGCAAGAGTGTATGGGTGTTTCCCAGTATTGGATAGCAGCTGGAAGGGCATCCTCTGTGTAAAAACATATGCTGGATAAGTTGCATTCCGCTGTAACGACCCCTGATTAATAAAGGGACTAAGCCAAAAAACAAAAATGAAAGAATATTAATAAATATAAAATAAATAAAAATAAATAAATACATAAAATATTATACGCATGTATGTATTGCTTGATGGTTTAATTTTTTATTTTCAATATTTTTATTGTGTTTTTTTTTCCAGATAATATACAAACCTAAAAATGTAGAAGTCCTATCAGCAAAAGATGACATGTAACATATAGCAAGAAAAAAAAAGAAAACTGTAGAACTCTTAAATCAGCTTACACTTTTCTAACACCTTATATGCACCATCTCTCCCATCTCCCACCCCTCCCTATTTTCTGAGGCCTTCAATAAGAACGCAAAGATTAATCAAGACACAGATAAATAAATAAATACTTAATATACAAACAAACAAACAAACAAACAAACAAACAAATAAATAAAAATATTAAAATAAATAAATAAATAAAAATATTAAAATAAACACATAAATAAATAAGAATAAATAAATAAATAAAAATAAACAAATAAATAAATAAATAAATGCAGAAGATGAAAATGTCAAATAAACACTAAAAGTCTCTCTTCTTCCCTTGATGATTTAATTTAATTTTGTTTTATTTTAAATTCAGCTTTACGTAACAACTACGTAAATTGAACAATTAATTTTGAATTCATAACTCAATTAAATTCATGTTTATTTTTTATAGCGCTTTTACAATGTAGATTGTGTCAAAGTCGCTTAACATAAAAGTTCTAGTAAAGTGCAGATGTCCAGATAATAATAAAAAACAAACCAAAGCACACAAAAAAATATCTAAATGTTCTGTAGAAAATACTATACACACACCAAGCTTGACTCTCAAAATCCAAAATCTCGTTGTACAAATCATTACTTAACATTTTGCTCATTACTGATTACTTATTTTAAGTTCAATTCTTCAGTCTTTTTCCTCCATGTCATTGAGCTGTGCTTAACTGTTATATAACACAGTGTAAAGTGGAATTTCAAACATCTGTTACAGTGTCCCCGTGTCTTTTGTTTGATTCAGTTTCCTGTGTTGAGTTACTCATCATGCTCTCCTGGGGAGTATTACATCAAGTTTAAGAATGTGTAATCGGATACATTCCAAAAACTTAGTTAGCATCGAGGGGATGTAAGATGCCATAGCAACTTATGCTTTAAGGTTAATTAACAACTGAGTTATACACAGTATGTGTGTGTGTGTGTGTCTCTTTTAATATTTATTTATATACAGTGTTTTATAAATATCTAATGTAAAATGGTTTACTTGCATTGTTATTTACATAAATTACAGTATTCTTATTTCACATGGTCGAGCTGCATCATCATCATCAGTGCTGGGTATTTTTTTAAAAAAAAGGTATTATTTAATAATTACATTATACAGTATCTAATTACTTTGTCTGATAATTACCTTTCTTTAAATCCTTAAAGGAGACCTAATATGTCCCTTTTTACAAGATATCAAATAATGATACTCCTAAAATGAGAGTGTGAAGTTTCAGCTCAAAAAACCCTACAAGTGATTTTTTAACTCTTTAAAACTGCCCCTTGTAGGTATTGATATTGTAGAGTTTGTATGTTCTCCCTGTGTTCACGTGGGTTTCCTCCGGGTGCTCTGATTTTCAGAGACACCTGAACTATAGGTTAATTGGGTAAGCTAAATTGTCCATAGTGCATGTGTGTGCATGAGTGTGTATGGGTGTTTCCCAGTGATGGTTTGCAGCTGGAAGGGCATCCTCTGCATAAAAGACTTGCTGGATAAGTTAGTGGTTCATTCCGCTGTGGTGACCCCAGATCAATAAAGAGACTTAGCCGGAAAAAAAAAAAAAAATGTATGAATGAATTAAACTTTGAACTAAAAATACAAAGGAAATTACTTTTTATTTCATACTTACCGGCCACTTTATTAGGTACACCTGTCCAA
Source organism: Danio rerio (assembly GCF_052040795.2). Lineage (NCBI taxonomy): Eukaryota > Metazoa > Chordata > Actinopteri > Cypriniformes > Danionidae > Danio > Danio rerio. The sequence goes on from NC_141034.1 coordinate 10,684,346, forward strand.
CTGCTCGTTAACACAAATTTCTAATCATTAATACCAGTTGAGCATCATTTTAACTCCACAGCCTACCTCAGTATTTTTGCAGACCATGTCCATCCCTTTATGACCACAGTGTACCCATCTTCTGATGGCTACTTCCAGCCGGATGGCCATGTCATAAAGCGTGAATCATCTCAGACTGGTTTCTTGAACATGACAATGAGTTCACTGTACTCAAATGAACTCCACAGTCACCAGATCTCAATCCAATAGAGCATCTTTGGGATGTGGTGGAAAGAGAGATTCGCATCATGAATGTGCAGCCAACAAATCTGCAGCGTGATGCTATCATGTTAATATAGACCAAAATCTCTAAGGGATATTTACCTTGCTAAGGTACCTTGTTAAATCTATGGCATGATAGATTAAGGCAGTTCTGAAGGCAAAAGAAGGTCCAACTTGGTTCTAGAAAGGTGTACCTAATAAAGTGACCGGTGAGTGTACATATTTTATACATTTCACCCCGCCAAATCCACAGTGAATGAATTAATCAGCACACAAACAAACAAAGAATGCAGTAAACATTGTAAAACATGCAGGTGCTTTTTTGAAACTGCGTAACAAAGTGAAAGGTATGACGGTTTTTGAGGTGGATCTGAGGTTTCCTTGCCCATTCTCATAAACTTCTGAGGAAATTCAATCTGATTGCCTGCCACTGCACATAAGCCTTTCTGATTTTGTGAACCATAAAATGCTGTCTCTCTCGAGGTTGAATATTTGATGCTTTGAATTTAACCTAAAATAGTTAGCATAAATTTGGCCCAAATTATCGAGAATAATGCATACATTTTTAATAATCTAAAAGACTATACTGGGTAAGAGATTCTGCAATGCAACCGAATGCCCAGGTAAGTGAGAAAATGTGTTCAAATATGAACAGGGTATAAGATTTTGTGTAAAGCATGTTACGCATTAAAAAAACACTATTATGTGTTGTTTACTGCTGTTGTCAGTGGCCTTTCATTCCCAGTTGCTCACTGTAAACAGCATTTGGGCGATAGAGTGACCCAGCTGGGTAACCCGCATGACTCAGCGGCCTCAGGGAGCACAGATGATTCAATCATCCTGTTCCTCCTACACAGCAGCATGATGGAGAGATGTCAGCCTGGGTCTCCACAGTATTTGTTTGGCTGTCTAGATTTCATTTAACACCTGTTCATAGTCTGCTATGGATCGCCTTTGCAGGGACCGGCTCCTGTGCAGCACGTGACTGCCCGTCTGAAGCTCCTTTCAAATGGCAAATGTTCTCAACGTTTCAGATAAAAGACACTGAGACATAAAAGAGGCCTTGCCGACCATTATCATAATAAGGTCATATCCTTCAAAAAACATGCCCTACAAATGCTCGAAGACTTGCAATACAAGCTCTGTGCATGTCGTCTCAGAATACTGAGATCACAACATAAGATGTTCTACTTGGAGATCTCTACATAGCTATGAATCTATTTAATACAGTGGTCAGGGGGTACAGTGGTCATAAGGCATAAGTCCTTAAAGAGCCCCTTAAAAAGGTCATATTTTGGTTTTGGGGGTTCTCCAACAACAGAATGATATGCATGCAAGGTCAAAAAACACTTTATTTGTCTTATGATATGCAATGACTGCCATATGTTATGATTTATTTGTCCCCAAACCCCTCCTAAGTGCAATGTTAATCTGCTGTGATTGGTCCAATGACCCAGTCTGTTGTGGTCAACTACGTTCAGTGTGAGACAAAGAGAAATGCCCACCACGGCTTATCAACGATTTTGAAGTAGTCAGGGTGTATGTGTGAGCCCAGTACTTTAAAGCAATGCAGATTAACACCAGCATATTGCTCTATTCTTAACCATAAGTAAAAACAGTGACACACATTCAGTTTTTATGCACACCGTGGCAAAAGCTGAACTATTTTGAAACTTGACCGCCACACGTGTGTTGGAACAGCTGATGGTGGCCAAAGCAATGACAAACGGCAGTGGATCAGGAGCTTACTAACGCATTTAAATCCGTAAACAAATCGGCACGCATTGCACTTTCAACGTGGCTTTAGACGCACGTATATAAGATATAAGAATGTAATGAGTTACCCAATACAGTACAAGCTGCGTGGAGCAGTTACAAGTAACAAAACAAAATTAAATACATAATTTGCAATCTAGAGAAAACTAGACGGAAATCATTTTAAATCGCACTTACTCACACTTATGAAATGGAGGAAGAAACTGATCCATGAACTGTGTACTGTAAAGTTCCTGTCAAACTCTGACAAAGTCCCATACATCAATAGTCTTTTTTGAACCTTACTTTTGCAAACGGCCAACGAATCCCCCCATTGTAAGTGTTTAGATTGCTGAAGCACTCGTCAGTAAAATGACAGGAACACAGCGCAAGGCTTGGGCTATAATGCTGATGTATTTAATAAACTTTAGCCACTGACCCTTCACAGCCTCATATTTGGGTAGGGAAAATACCACCAACTTTCCCTCACACTTCAGAGCACAGCGTGTTCGCAACATGATTCAACAGGGATCTGAACAGTGTGTGTCTTCCTCTTTTTCTTTCTACAGTGTTTGTGGGCGGGGCCGGGGGGTGGGGTGGGGGGGGGGGGGGGGGGGGGATAGGGGGGTTAAATTTTCCGGACTCTGCTCGTGCAACAAATGGGCGGGGCTGGAGTTCTGTATTGCAGTCACGCTGACATGGCTAAAGACTCTTTACTGTAGCAATTTATTCGAACCACTGTGAGTCGACTCTTTTATAGATGAATCAATAGTTTTAAACATGATTCAATTTCAGATTTAAACCTTAGCTAGATAATTCACTTCACTTAGAGCTGTGTTACACCCTGCCTGATAGCTCATTTTGAAAAACCCATAATAAGAGCTCTTAAATCTAGGTAAACGCCCAGTTATTACTGAGCTGTAGGAGAATTTGAATGTGACAAGATACATTTTTAACACACCATCATTTACAATGTCCAGCAGTGGATCTTCAGTTTATTCACCTGATTTTTTGACATATGGGTTGCGGATCTATTACTTTGTGGTTTGTGAGTCCTTCACTGGGCCTTTGCCCCTTCGCAAAGAAACTTTCCAAAGACGTCTGTTTCTTACTCATTTTGCTAGCTTGTTACATTTGGGTGCTCAAGTGACTGACATGTAACCTTGGTCATCTCCAATTCGATCCAACTGATCCATGAACTGTTACCGGTCCCTGGCCTGGAGGTTGAGGACCACTGATATAGACTACTACTACTACAATTCCTTTACACCAGATATTTTCATCACATATCCTTATGTATACTGGATCCAAATCAGAAGAGCATTTATAATGAAACATGAAAAATGAGCAATATCAATTCCCGAATTCAGTTCAAATTTACAGCAGAAGCAAATGCTATTATGTTGGCTTTGTAATACATAAAGTATGAGAAACAAAGATTTTAATAATAGAATTCAAAGTCCTGTATTTAAGCATTGGTTTCCTCTATTAACTATCATTCGACACAAAAAGATTAATCTCAAACTTTGACACAAAACCAATTTATCTGTTTATATGACATCATCCACATGAAGCATCTACATATAGGAAACAAACTCAGAATAACTAGCTCTGATGTTGGTAAAAGAAACTTCTAAATTCTCCAGCAAGTGCAACCACATTGTTTTTACCAACTGTAGAGCCGGTCGCTCAAGGATGGCACACAGGTTTCTAACATTTGGAGACAATCCTCCCACATGCTTTTTTTGTAAAATCACTTTAACTACAGTATCAAACCTGTTCTTTTTTTATTGTGTCAATTTTTTATTGTGTTAATTCTGTGAGAAAATAAATATCATTCAGTTGATTCTTTTGAAACTATTTTTAACACATTTTTAATAGTTTTAGATGTAAATAAGCAAAAGTAAATTGTTAAACCTTAATAAATATAAATTTTGCCCGTATTATTATTTATCTTGCTTTGAAAATTGCCATAGAAGCTGACATGGCATTAAACACAAACAAACAAACATTTTGTAATTCTTGTTGGAGTGGATATCCGTGTGAGCAGTACTCTGACATACTGTGTAGTGTTCCCAGTGTTTTTACATTCTCTCTTTCCACTTTGCTTCCTGTCATATCTATATGGTCCTATACTATATGGTATCACAATAAAATGGCAAAAAAGGTAGGTAAATAAATAAATAAAATGCTCAGAGTGTTTCTAGAAAATAAGCAATATCCACAATGCTGCTTAATTCTATAATGACCAAAAAATAAAAAATAAATAAATAAAAAACTAGCCTGGAGGCCACTCTGCTTGATTCTGCACAGTAATACTCATACCACTGCTTTCTAGGAATAGCTATTCCTGTGCATTAATTGCTATGGAACCTCTTCAGGGCATTCCATAGGAACTCTGAAGATGCATTACCGCACTCTTCATCCAGACAGAATCATGTATTCCCACAGAAAAAAGCCACATGTCTTCTGTGCCTGGTGCTGTCTTTGTGTTTGATACAATTTATTTTGGTGTCTTGCTTTACATGAATTATTCATCACTACTTCATACTTATATAAATGGTGAGTTTGAAAATAGATTATATACATTTGGCTGAAGTCTCATTAAACTGCAATTGCCACTATGCACAGGCAGGCTTTGAAGCCCCATTTTTACAGTTTAAATAATCAAAGTTTACTTCAGTTTGATTATATGTCTGTGGAAACACATTTTTTGGCTTTAAATAAGATACTGCTAGTGCTGCCTTTTCAAGAAGAATCCTCTAGTCCATTTGCGACTAGCGAAGCTGGTATGTTTTCTTTCCAGCTACCCATGCACTAATCAATTTCTCAAGCTTCTGAATCTGCTGAAATTCCTTTCTCATATGGGTCTGCAATGGTATCGAACCCAGCTGCCTACATCTGGTTATTATGTTCATTCCATTGAGAAGTGGTAATGCTTAAGAGATTTGAGCATATCTTGCTAGCAGAAAGCTTAAGTCAGGTAGGGTAATACCAGTGTTTCAAACTCTACCTTAGGGTATAGCCAAGGTAACATATCTAAGCCAGTGGCAGTTACAATATTAAGCCAACATGCTGTGGACTTTACACCTCCATCTTTGTTGCTTGAAATCTTTCTAGGTATTTGTGCTTGATCTTCTTTGTCAAGTAAACATTTTTTTACCCCAAAAAATATTTTAATCATCTATAGGACTTTTCTAATTGAGGAGCTCTGCCTTCCTACAGAATTCAGCTCTAACCCTGATCAAACACACATGAACCAGTTAAGTAGGACCTGAACAACACTTGATAATTACAGGCAGGCATGTTTGATATGGGTTTCAACTTTAAGCTGCTGTCTCATTGCACTTTTCTCTGCATTGACTTTCATTCATAGGCACCGGAAACGCAAGTTCGTGCAACAAGTTTCACAGTTCGCTGCTTTGCAAAGTTTAAGCTTGGTAAACTCTGACCTCCGAAATTGCATCACTTGACTGCCTGAGACCAATCGATGATCAAAACATGACCTCTCTGTACAGAAATGTAAAAAATAGACCAATTGCTCGCTTTTTAAAATGTCTAATCATCTTGTTTAATCCCGCCCCTTTTTGCAGTGCCGTACTATAAAATTTCGTATGCACAAACTCTAGTGTGACTGCAGCTTAAATAATTATTTTATAACACATAGTTATGCGGTGGCCTTTTTCTTGACTTTACACAGAAACACTTAAAATTAAATGACTAGGACAAACAAAAAAACCTGATCGGGACATCCCTATTGTTTTATGAAAGTCTGACCACAACCCTAAACCCAACTTCATAGTAACCTGTTGTGTTTAATGAATATCTATACCTACCACAAGCCTAAACCCAACCTCACAGTAACCTGTTGTATTTTATGAAAATCCCCAACCCAACCTTCTTGTAGCGCAACCAATGTCCCTTTAATATGTCATTTTACTCTGAAACCCCTCAAGCAGTATGCTCAGGCATTCTTTTTGAATTGGAAAACATCAAATTCTCCAAAACTGTTTGTCAAGCTTACAATTGAATGTCATATTAGAAATCATCAACAAAATTCAACAGCAACTGTCTACTTAGTTTCATTTCTAATCATTCAAAATCTGCAGAAACTCACGTCTGGTTCGAGCCCCTCCCCTGGAATACTGTCAGTCGATAGCAATCAATGATTGGCTCCTGTACTAGCTTGTACGTTGTTGTATTGCACTGTCTGTATTTTGCACTGTCTGGAGCCAGCACCTAAGCTTTTCACTCATCACATGATGAAAAAAGATGATTTGATTTGATTACAAGAAGGTGGGTTTTATTTACCATATAGCAATTGATGATTGGCCCCTGTCCTAGAAGGCAAGCTTTATTTGACATATTGACTGTTAAACTTTTCCCCATTCAAAAGGATACGAGTGACATGTCTTGTGTATTCTATAGTCTTTGGCATAACTTCCTCCCACTTGGGCTGCAGTAATACCTACTTGCAATAGAGTGCCTTCACAATGCCTAGCTCACAATGACCAGGGTGCACATTTTTCTGAGTATCAAAGCTTTTCCCTACCGTGCAACAACTTTTAAAATCTTTTCAAGTAACATGGGGGCTTTGAAAGGAATCTCAAAAGCAGCACAATGGACCTTCGTCACCTTACAGTCAGGCTATGTTCTTTACTGGCAAGCCTTTTAGGGGTTTCAATCATTGGTCACAGGCTTGTTGTTTATAAGGTTTATGAAGCTCTCTCCAAATTTTTCCAGAGAAGCACTTTAATGTATGTTAACTACTAAAGTCTTTTCATCAATCCCAGCTGTAAGAGCAACAAATAACTCTTCTTCTTAATTCTAACTTCTAGTTGATCATTTGGAAAAGTGGCAGAAGGTAGATTTTTTCAATGAATCATCTGTCGAACTGCATCTCAATCATCACAAATACTGCAGAACACCAATTGGAACTCAATGAACCCAATGAACCTAATGATTTCTTACAGAAATCAGTCAAGTTTGGTGAAGGAAAAATTAAGATTTACGGTTACATTCGGTAGGGGGTCGTACGAGTGATCTGCAGCGTGAATGGCAACATCAACAGCCTGAGGTATCAAGACATTTGTGCTGTTCCTAAAAGCAAAGAAGGTCAAGGTGCTCCAGGATTGGCCAGCCCAGTCACCAGATATGAACATTATTGAGCATGTCTGGGGTAAAATGAAAAAGGAGGCATTGAAGATGAATCTAAATAATCTTGATGAAGTCTGGAAGTCCTGCAAGAACATTTTCTTTGCCATTCCAACTTTATTATTAAGTTATTTGAGTCATTGCGGAGATGTATGGATGCAGTCTTCCAATCTCATGGGAGTCATACACATTATTAAATCTTTTTGCACTACACCATGACTTTATATTGTATACTGTACATTATTTCTGTTAAGTGACAATATTTTTATCCAACCAAAGTCAGACCTTACTGTCCTAATTAAACAATTCAAAATCAGGGCATGATTATATTTTATTTTGGTAAAATAAGCGTAATCCAGAGGCCTTTGTCTTTCATATACGCCACTTCTGATACCAAATGATCAACTAGCATGTTTATATCAAGTTATTATTTGCTAAAACTTGAATAGGCGACAATACTTTTGTCAGGTAGTGTCTAGTGTCTATTTAGCTTTTTAAAGTATACTCCATTTGACTGTGTGCTAGCACACAGACTGAATTATTAAAAAATCTTCCATTTGCACTGTCTGTGCTTTCTGTTCCCAAAAAGTTGATTGAAAAGAATGCCATTTGTACTCGTATAAAATAAATGACCTCTTAATTGGCATCTTTTTTCATATAAAAAAAAAAAAACACACACAAAACAAAACTCATATCATATCAGCGCACACAACAGTAAGCAAAAACTGAAAAATAAATAAAAAATAAATAAAAACTCCACAGAATAAGGGCAGGAAGGCACCTGTGCACAACTCAGAGATTGTTGAGTCAGAGATTGTTAAAGCATCTGCTTTTGATATACGCCTCTGCACTCATATGGAGCAGGACCCACAGAATGACCAAAGATGCTGCAGCCATAAAAACCAAAACCCTATGAAAGAAGCTTAGAGTAATATCCTGGTCAAGCCAGACAACATCAACTCCGCATGAGGGGATCAGTTTGACTACATCATGGTCAAATCCTACTTCACTCAGAAAAGGTGTTCTCAAAGAAACCATGCGTCTTTAGTGAGAAAAACACAACAATGTTGGACCACTAGAGATAAGATTAGCCAGTGATCAAGAAAATTCAGTAAACCGATGTCCTGCAGCCAGGATAGCGCCAGGGCAGCATCTATGTCCTTCATATAAATGCAAAGTGACAAGGATAAGCCTAAAGAAAAACCTATGAACAAATCCTTCCGAAATGTCTCACTTAAAATTCTCAAAATGCACATAAACTCACCTATTCTCTCAATAAATTCTATGTTAGCCATTTATTAATAAAGCTAGAGTCACTGGGCACACAGAAGCCTTGACCATGACGCAAATCTTCGCTTTTGTGAAGTGAATTTGACATGCGTATGAAGCAGACTTGACAAGCAAATGAAGCAAGTAAACTCAAAATGTTCACTAGCTATTTACGAGAGAATGGCACGATTTATTTGCCGTTCCACATCTGTTGTGAACACAGCATTACAGTTTAATAAGACTCAGCAAAGATGTGTGCGTGTGTGTGCTGTGTTTATAGTCATAACAATGACCATAATATAATCATGACAATGGCCAGTTTAGTTTATCCAATTCAACTATATCGCAAGTCTTGACTATAGGTGGAAACCCTGTTAAACAAGGGGAGAACATGCAAACTCCACACAGATATGCCAACTGGCCGTGCCGGGACTAAAATCAGCGACATTTTTGCTGTGAGGCGACATATAGAATTAACCAATAGGCAAAAACTTATTCTATTTTCTCACGAGATTATAATGCACAAGATAATTTTAATGGCCAAGGTTAAAAAAAAATTACCAAAATGTAAAAAAAAAATGAAAATAAGTGTGGTTTATTTATAAACTAATTTCGAGAGGATCACATGCTTATGATCAACACGGCTGCCACCTCATTAGCTCTGTAATCTGCTCTATTAGATGATTACGGAAGCATTATAAATAACCAGAGTTTTTTACTCCAGTTATCTTCTTCTTGAAGCTTCCCCCCTTCCACCCCTACTCTCCACTCTTTTCTGATAGGCTGACACAGTAGCCCAGTGGCTAGCACTGTTGCCTCACACCAAGAACACAGCCAGTCCAACCTCCTATTGGGCCAGTCGTTGTTTCTGTTCGGAGTTTCTATGTTCTTCCCGAGTTTGCGTGGGTTTCCCCTGGGTTCCCCGGTTTCCTCCCACTGTCCAAAAAAATACACCATAGCCAATTGACTAAACCAAATGATCAACCAAGTTTATACTTCTCACATGGCGACAGGAGGGGAGTTGTCGAGACCTGCCTGAGCTCGAACTCCCCTCTAACCCTTTTAACGGGAGGGAGCCCCGGGCTCAAGGATATTATGAGCTCAGGGCTCTCTTCCGACAGCATGCCAATTACGCTTTATTGATTATCAACTAAGTGTGAACTCTTGAAATAAAGAATATTCCAATATGGTGAAGATCTAACAGCTTATCTCATACCTGGGGCCTCATGTACAAAGACTGTGCGTTAACTAAAACATTGCGTACGGACAAAGCTGTAAATGAGTGTACGCAGAAAAAAATCTGATATATGACACACTGCGTATGCGGAATCCCACGCATAATCTCTTTCTACATCTAAATTAATATGAAACTGAGCGAATGTGCACGTGCGTAAACCCCCTTCTTGCCTACTCCCCTATAAATATGGTAATGACTCTACTTTGGCAAACCCAAACGAAAAAATAATGGCAAAAGCAAGCAAGAAGAGAAACTTACAGAATGTCAATTGGAGATGCTCCTATCGGACGTAGACCAGAGAAAAACTGTTATTTGCAAGTTTGTCCTCCTGAATTACTAACAAAACAAAAAAATAGAGTGGGAGAGCTTAGCTAAAGCGATTAACGCAGTGGGGTGGTCTGAACATCGCACTCTAGACAAATTAAAAACGAAATGGCCGATGTAAAGGTGCAGGTCAAGAGGAGAACAGTGGCGCACCGTCAAAGTGTGGACCGAACAGGCGGGGGAATAGGGGATGCTGAACTAACACCCTTTGAGGAGAGAGTTGCCTCAATTGTTGGTGACATTTTACTCTCTGGAGTAGTATTCGTGACTGTGGGAGACACAGATGTATTAGAGGAACTCTTTGTTAGGGTGGTATAGCAGCACCCCTCCGCTCTTATCAAGGCATCGCCACTGGCATTTCAGCTGCCCAATCGCCCACTCTACAACTGACCGAGTGCGAGAATGGGTATCATTGTAACTGCGCTCTTGGTCAGTCTGTGAGTTGTTGAGGGCGTAAACAGACACGTCTTAACCGCGGTCTCCAGATATGCAGTTAATTAATTACGCTTAATAAAAATTAAAAACTTAGGTGGAATAATACATCTTTCATCAAGAAGCCACCCATTTTGCACCCAGCCACCTTGGAGCCTCCTCGCTGTCTCTCTTTGGACCCAACTCAGCACAGACAGGATAGCTCTTGGAAATCTGAAATGGCTAATAAGCCAGTCATCATCGTGGGCCAGAAAATCACTGTGATCCATAAAAAATGTGTTCCCTTCGGATTCGACCATCATGTCCTCTAATAAGGCCAACACTTAACCCATTGTTCAATTATAAATTAATAGCAATGTTTTTCACGTGTTCGTGCGATACTTTGTAGTGTGGAATTTAACATAATTGTCTCAAGGAGTCGCCAATGGAAATAGAAAAAACACACACAAGAAATACACGTACACCAGACATGAAGTTGGTGCAGACCCTAATTTCTTACTATAGTCCAGAACTATATTCTTGCACATTATAAAAAACATAATTTATAGACAATTTTTTGTCATTTTCCTCTGTGAGTTTATTCCACATAACAATAGAAAGGCATTTACCGTGTACCTCCAGAAGAAATGCAGTGCATATGTCTGCTAAGGTTAGACTTCAACCACAAATAAACCAATGCTTTGAGGGCAATTCTGTCTGATACACACTTAAATCACAGCGAAGATGTGGAAACTGGGCGCTAACGCTGCGATGGCTGTCACGTAGCTGGAGGTATATCTCAAAGCTGCAGCAGATGTCTTGAGCCGAGCTGCAAATGAGAAGAATCTCTCTAAATGAGGTTCAATGTTTCGCTTCAACACTCTCTCAAGCGTCTATGAGGCAAGAACTTATCACAATAACGTTTCGAAATGGGCCTGTTTGACCGCAGGATCCACACACTGACACAGAGAACTATCTGGACATATTTTCAACATAATAAGATGCCCGTAGCGCAGAATGAGGTCAGTAGATTTCACTGAACATGAGCTGCTCAGTGAAGAGGTATGGAAAGTTATGATATGAAATGGTATAAAAGTGTGTTTTTTATGTTGAGTGGTTTCTCATTGTTTTAGGCACTGTCTAAGGAAAGAGCATCACAAGAAACCATAGGGATAGAAGATATGGCCTAAAATCAAAAGCTTGATTAATTGAACACATTAAAGCTTGATTTTGATTATTGAACTTATGAAAGCCAACATAATGTTCTACTACTTATACTTCTTCTTACTATTATTTTTCTTCTTCTTCTATTTTATGAACGTTAAACCTTATAGACCGTTCATACTACAACCACCAAACCAACGCCAACTCCTATATCCTTGAATAATCCAACCGATGCGCCTTACAGTTTTTCGAAAACTGCCAGACTGTCATACAGACGTAAGGTTGGGCTCTGATTAACTGATTTACATTAAACTGATCTGCCAATCACTGACGATCTTTCAACTTACTAGCCACACCCTAGTTACATTTATGGCACCGTAGCAACTGTCCCAAAGACATACATTGTAAAAAAAACTACTATTGACTTTTCATAAGACATACAAACAACATACCAATCCATATACTAACAATATACTAATCCATATTAGAAACATACCAACGACACACCAACCCATACTAGAAACATACTAATCTATACTAAAAACATACTAACCCATTCTAGAAACATACTAATCCATACTAGAAACATACCAAGCTATACTACAAACATACTAATCCATTCAAGAAACATACTAATCTATACTAGAAATTTACTAACCCATTCTAGAAGCATAATAATCCATACTAGAAACATACTAATCCAGGGGCGTAGCAACTGTTTTTTTTTTTTTTTTTTTTTTTTTTTTTTTTTTTTTGTGGGGTTGGGATGGTAAGTAGTCCCCTGCACATTTAGAGACAGACCATAGTACCAGGTGTTTAAGAATGTAACCTTTGGATTTCACCCCCCACGCAATCTTAAAATGTCCACTACATCCACTACTAATCCATATCAGAAGCATACTAACAATATACCAATCCATACTATAAACATAATATATCATTTTATAAACATCCTAGCTATATATTAATTTATACCATATTAATTCATGCTACCAACATGCTAGTTTAGAATAGAAAAATGCTAGCAACATGCTAATTCACACTAGAACCATGCTAAGTTATGTTAGCAACTGCCAAGCAACTACTCAGAACACCTTAGCAACCGCTTAGCAACACTTTATCAACCCCCTACCAACAACCTAGCAACGAACAAGGCCAATTTAGTTTATTCAATTCACTTATATCACTTGTCTTTAGACTGTGGGGGAAACTGGAGCACCCGGAGGAAACCCATGTCAACATGGGAAGAACATGTAAACTCCACATAGAAATGCCAACTGACCCAGCTGGAGCTCGAATCAGCAACCTTCTTGCTGTGAGGGGACAGTGCCAACCACTGAGCCACCGTGCCACCCATCATCCTCACACAATCCTTGGAATACAACAAAACACACTAAGATCTCTCGGAGTTTGTATTTATTTTGTCGCTTTTAGGGCAGATCTATTTTTGGGTTACACATATGCATTTCCCAAAGCACAGTACAAGCTCTCATGCATGATGGGTAATTATCTAGGGGCAATAAAAAAAATTAGACCTTGACTTCTCACTCTGATCCAGAGAGACCTTAATAGTGATCACCATGTTTCGAACTAAAGTTCTCCAAAGGTTTACTTGAGATTTAACTGATTTACATTGTAGCTGTGTAATTAAGCCTGAAGTGTTTTATAAATGATTATTTAATTTAAAATTTTGATTAATTCTTTGGATAAATTCTTATTAACAGCTGCCAAGTGCGTATCAAACACAAAGCCTCGAGCAGCCTTGAACATTACGATTTGCATTATGATTCATGGTTAGTGTCTGTGTTTATATATTTACTAAAGTATAGTGCCTTTGTGGAGAACATTTGTTCATATTCAACTTGTAATAATACATTTTTAAGCTTTCAGTCCTACAGAAACACTTGTTTATTCCTAAATATCAAAAGTGTCCAAAAATGAAGCATTTCTTCACCCCCGAGCCTGTCTGCTTAATTCTATTGGTCTTTACAAGATGCCAACATGCTAACGAAACAAAATGTAAAATTGCTTTAATGTAAGGTAGTTCTGATCTGGCTTTTCTTTCTTCTTAAAACTTAAAAAATGTACTTAAAACATACAGCTGAAATCACAATTATTAACACTCCTGAATTACTAGCCCCCTGTATATTTTCTCCTCAATTTCTTTTTAACAGAAATATTTTTTTCAACACATTTCTAAACATAATAGTTTTACAAACTAATGTCTGATAACGGATTTATTTTATCTTTGCCATGATCACAGCACATAATATTTTGTTAGTGGTTTTTCAAGACTAGTGTTCAGCTTAAAGTGCAATTTAAAGCTTAACTAGGTTAAAAAATGTTAATTAGGCAAGTAAGGGTAATTAGGCAAATCATTTTATAACAGGGGTTCGTTCTGTAGACGAAAATATATATTTGATTTGTTTTGAATTGCATTTGGTCTAAACATGCTTGAAAACTCTTGGAAATCTGCACACACACACACACACACACACACACACACACACACACACACACACACACACACACACACACACACACACACACACACACACACACACACACACACACACACCAGAAGTGGTGAAGATTTCATTTTAAAAATAGTTCTCAGATATTTTTTTTTTTTATTTTCACATACACTTATACAAATTGACAGACATGTTGAACATTCCAGTACCTGCAAAAATCTTCAGTGTTTATTATTAATTTCCTCCACAAAACAGAGCAGTTTTTTGGCCCATTTTCAGTTTTTACATGTTTTTATACATGCAAACATATTCTTTTGAATGTGCAGAGGCATCAAATGTTTTTTATTTGTTTATTTATTTTAGGTACAAACGTAAAAGTCCTCCAAAATCAAAGCCATCACTAAAATATGGCTTTTAGTCCACTGGATTTATGCTAAAAGTGTATACAGGTGGTTCAAATGTATATGTGTATAACTTTGTCAATATATTTTATAATTCTAAAATCTCTACTGCTCCTCATTTTTACTTTATTAAGGCCTGTAATTTAAAAGTGTGTGTAAAAAAAAGTATGTGTGTATAAAAAGCACAAAATAAATAAATCACATTTCCACTATTTAAAGGGCACTTATGATGAAAATCAACTTTTGTAAGCTGTTTGGACAGAACTGTGTGTCGGTATGTGTCCACAGTCATATTGGAGTGATAGAAACACAGTGAGTCACTTTTTTATTTCCTGATGCTAAAATGGGATCCAAATCCTAGTGATTTTGAGATCGACCACAATATGATGTAGGAATATGGTTTTCCCCACCCACCGAATTGATTGACAGGTGCCATGTCTCCATAACAACATGTAAACACATGTCCACAGAACATTTGTTTTGCAATTAAATCGGTTAAAACTTATGCTACAAGTTTCTGTGATTAGCTGCACCTCAGTCTGTCTCTGTCACTGACTGCTGTTTATCTGACGTAATGCACGAGAAGCAGACACGCACATGGCAATGGTGGGCAGGAAGAAGCAGCTCATTTGGATTTAACGCCACAGGCTACAAAAACAGCTACACTGTCCTCAGACCCAATAATGGACATATTATGCATTATATAATAGATAATCTGATGGGTATTTTGAGCTAAAACTTTACAGACACATTTAGGAGACACCAAAGTCTTATGTTTGATCTTGTAAAAGGCTTAAAAGAGTACCCTTTAAGTTTAAAACATTTTTCTTTACACAAATTCAGAAATATAACAGCAAAACCCTTATTACAGAGCAGAAATAAAGTTAGAATGACTAATCAAAATGTGAATTAAAATGCAATGTCTTTCACACACATATTTCATCTGGTGAGACTTCCACTGACACAAATTAGAAAATAGCAAATGATTTGTGTGCAACCGCCTGACCGTATTCGCTTACACTGAGCTTGCCAGAAAATAATTATTGCCTTTCCCATAAATGGTACAGGGTTCACGTGGCTTTGCAACACTGTACACTGCAAAGCGTCTCTGCTCTTTTGTGACCCACATACAGGAATGAAATAAAACTCAGTGGTGTAAAGAATCAAAACACCTCCGCAGGCCACGCATCAGACAACAAAATCTCATACCCTTTCCCTTTGACATGTTTTTGTTTGTTTGCTTATTTGTGGGTTTTAATATGGGACCTACACCGGTCAAAAGTTTGGGGTCAGTAAGATTTTTAAATGTTTCAAAATAAGCTTCTCCTGCTCAACAAGGTTGCATTTATTTAATAAATGCAGCCTTGTATTGTTAAAAAAATAAAAAAATTTAAAAAATACAAATGGTAAAATTTTGAAATGTTATTGCACTATACAATAACTATTCAAAAGTAGTTTATAATTTCATTTAGGAACTTTTTTCAACTGATTTTAAAAATGAATTTTCAGCTTCATTACTCTAGTTATCACATAATTCTTCAGAAATCACTATAATTGATTAGCATTAGCATTATTATTATTATTATTATTATTATTATTATTATTATTATTATTATTAATGGTAATAGTAATTGTATTAAAAGCAATAATGACCTGAATGCTCAGAACGAGGGGTAGGGGTGTCCCAATTCTCTTTAGCTTGAAGGTGTAGGGCTAAAGGGAAGGGCTAGAAAGCCCTTGACACTGATATTTTTCCAGAACCACTCTCGATGACCTTTTCTCAGTGTCCTTCATGACCTTTTCTCAGAGTCTGCTATAATGTTAGTGTTGTTTTTTGTGTTTACATAGATGAATATGGCCACTGTGTAAATGCACAGTACAGTTACAATCATATTGCCACATTCTATCATTTTGATAACCCGATATAGGCCTATATCAAAAAATTAACGCAACTGGAATATCTACAAAAATATAATTGGATTGGCCCTCAATGTTCTATACTTACAAATATCAGAACACCAATTATATTCATCAAGTAAGTTCAACTTGTCAACTTAAACTCGTTTTTTCTTTTAAGTCCAATTCAAGTTTTATCACTAAAACACTCACTGTCTACTTCATTAGGTACACCTGTCCAACTGCACAAACGCAAATTTTTAATCAGCTAATCACATGGCAGCAACTCAATGCATTTAGGCATGTAGACATGGTCAAGACGATTTGCTGCAGTTTAAACTGAGCATCCGAATGGGGAAGAAAGGTCATTTAAGTGACTTTGAATGTGGCATGGTTGTTGGTGTTAGGCGGACTGGTCTGAGTATTCCAGAAACTGCTGATCTACTGTAATTTTCATGCACAACCATTTCTAGGGTTTACAGAGAATGGTCAGAAAAAGCGAAAATATCCAGTGAGTGGCAGTTCTGTGGGCGCAAATGCCTTGTTGATACCAGAGGTCAGTGGAGAATAGCCAGACTGGTTCGAGCTAATAGAAAGACAACAGTAACTCAAATAAGCACTCGTTACAACACGTCGATCTGGAAATCATCTAAATTAATTAAATGGGGTAAAACTCATCTGTTTAAATCTAGGTGGTTTGTAAAATGTGCCCATTTACCCCCCCAAAAAGCTAAGTGTTCCCTTAAGGCAGTGATAAATGCAGTATTTAAAGGTTGCTGTCGCTAGTGATGAAAAAAAAAAACTTTAAATAATATCTGAATGTCAAAAAAGCTTATGTTTTCTTAAGATCTGGATAGCAGTGCTCAAATAAAATTGATTATTTATATGATAATTTGGCAACAGGTTAAGAAAGGCAGTCTACATGTCCTTTAAGTGTCTTTCCAATTGGACATGGCTGGAACACCTCCACCAAAGGCGATCTGACCAGATGCCTCACTTCAACTGGCTCTTTTCCATTTGGAGGAGCAGCAGCTAGTTCACATTCCTACTGGATGCCTGAGCTTTGTACCCTGCCCAGAAAACTCATTTCAGCCACTGAATATTCATTCAAATTTAATAACCTACAATAACAAAATCAAGTGAAATAAGTATCCGTGAAGTCACTTTGTGTAATGTAACCATTTGTAACCATGATAGCTGTATTATGTTTGGGGGGCTATTTTAAGAATAATGCAGCTTAAGCAATGTTTTTCTTTTGTTTGTTATCCAGTGTTGATTTTTTTCCAGTTATAAAATGTGCCTGAAGCTGCTGCTGTAGCATGGAAGGCCAACTTTGTTGGTGTGGTTTTGAAAACAAGTGCAAATGCAGAAGAAATTTATTTATTTGCTTGCATCTCTTTGGGGGGGTTGATTCATAACCCTAACAGGCACTGCAGGCACATGGTTGAACTTTTAAGAATTGTTTAACAAAGACACTTAAAAGTTTTAGTATGATTTTCTTTTTTTTCTTTTTCTTTTTTTGTAAACTTTATTTATTGAACACAAGTGAATAGCATTTGCTGTATACAAATGTCCAATTTCTGCTTTTTTTTTTTCCTTTGAACACTTTTTTAAACATTTAACCCCAAAACCCTCCACCCATACCACTCATACATATAACTAGTCTTCTAGAAAACATACAACAGATGACAGGGTGATAAATTTTATATATATATATATATATATATATATATATATATATATATATATATATATATATATATATATATATATATATATATATATATATATATATATATATATATATATATATATACATATATATACATATATATAATACAATTTAAAATAAATATAGAAATAACTTTAAATAAATAGATTAAAAAAATTAAATAAAGTATACACATTGGCTAGTACAAAATGCCATTACTAGATGCTGGTATAAACCTAATCCACCACAATTGCAAGATGTAATTGATGTTTTGAAAAATATATTAATTATGGAGAAAATAACATACAGTGTACACAACCAAATAGATATATTTGTTGACTTATGGTTTAAATGGATTGAGTACATTACTCCCATTCGAACTAATGTTTTTGTTCTATAGAATTTTAAGACTTATTTACCCCCCCCCCCCTTTATTCTTTATTATCTTTCTTTTTTCTCTGTATATGGTTTTGATTAAGATAATGAAAAATAAGGCAAAGGGATATGTTCTGTTGCTGTTATGAAGAAATTTATATTTTCTTTTTGGTCCCAGATTGGGGAATTTAAACAGTAAAAACTGTAAAAGTGACATATGTCTGCTGATGCTGTGAATTGTATTTCTCTGGAATGAAAACAAAAAAAAAAGGAAGAAATTTGCAGTTTGCAGCGATGCTGTGGCGCAGTGGGTAGCACTCGCCTCGCAGCAAGAAGGTCGCTGGTTCAAGCCTCGGCTCAGTTGGTGTTTCTGTGTGGAGTTTGCATGTTCTCCCTGCATTTGCGTAGGTTTCCTCAGGG
The DNA here is from genome assembly GCF_052040795.2 of Danio rerio. NCBI lineage: Eukaryota > Metazoa > Chordata > Actinopteri > Cypriniformes > Danionidae > Danio > Danio rerio. The sequence continues at coordinate 10,703,198 of NC_141034.1, forward strand.
TGCTCCGATTTCCCCCACAGTCTAAAGACATGCGGAACAGCTGAATTGGGTAGGCCAAATTGTCTGTAGTGTATGAATGAGTGTGTGTGAATGTTTTCCAGAGATGGGTTGCGGCTGGAAGGGCATCCGCTGAGTAAAAACTTGCTGGATAAGTTTGTGGTTCATTCTGCTGTGGTGACCCCGGATTAATAAAGGGACTAAGCCGACAAGAAAATGAATTAGCAGTTTGTGCATTTTTTTTGCAATATTTTTCATGAATTCAAATGTATAATCTTTCAATTCTAAAGATGTTCAGGGAATAAAATATAATTTTAATATATCTGTTTAGTAAATCTGTTTTGTTCAAATGCACCAAAATATATGATCTATATTCACTGAGAAATGGATAAAAATGTTTTTTTTTTATTTTCAGAATGAGGTGTGCTCATTTATGCTGAGCACTGTATAATATAAGCATACTGTAAAATAACCCACATAGCAGATCTAAACACATGTGAAGACAAGGGTCTCCAAAAAAACGCACTGCAAAATTACTGCATAGAAGAACACTGAGCATTTAAAACTCTGTGAAGCAAGCTCAGTGGCTGTTCAGGCGACAGCAACCAATCTCTTGCACCGTGTAGAGACAAAGGAGCAGATTAGGTAACCTATCAATCTGCGCATGACAAAACTTTGTAATTTTTTGTATTCAGCAGAAGATAGAAAAATCATAAAGTCATTTAATTGTTTGCAATCTATTATTTTAGGGGAGAAACGTATCACTCAGTTTAATTTTAACCATAGTATAGTCTTATGGATACTGAACTTTTTAACATGCAGGAAACAAAGAGTTAGGGTAAATGGGGCACTCTCAGACATCATTAATATTTCTACAGGCTCTCCTCTCTCGCAAGGCTGCGTACTTTCACCTGTACTTTTTATGTTATATACAAATGATTGTCAGAGTACACAGGAAAATAGGTACTTGGTTAAATATGCAGATGATACAGTGCTTTTATCTTTGCTTTCTCACTTAGACCAGGAATATGGTTCAGTCCTGCATGATTTTATCTCATGGTGTAATAAAATGAGACTAGACCTGAATGTGTCAAAAACCAAAGAAATGCTTATCAACTTTGGCAAAAAAACACCTGCTCTACAAAGGGTGCTAATCAATGACACACAGGTAGAGGTTGTGGAGGAATATAGGTGCCTAGGAACAATTATTGACAACAGGTTGAAATTTGATCAAAATACAAATACACAATTGTTAATAAGGCTCATCAAAGACTGTTTTTATTGCGGAAACTCAGCTCTTTTAATGCAGAGAAAGTTATTCTTAAGACCTTTTACAATTCATTTATTGAAAGTGTTTTGTCCTTTTCCTTTATTTGTTGGTTTTCTTTACTGTCCATAAAATTCAAGTATCGTTTTCAAAGCTTCGTTAATTTGTGTTCAAAGATTTTGGGAGTTCCCCTGCGAAGTCTTGCATACTGTTACGAACAGCAAGTGTTGAGGAAGGCACATAAAATACTAGGAGACAGCACACACCCCCTAAATAAACATTTTGAGTGGATGCCCGTTGGTCGTTGTCTAAGGACAATAAGATGTTTGAAAAATCATGCCTGAAGCAATTAGGTTATGTAATAAATGTAGTTAATCGATGGACTATTATTTGTTTTTTGAACTTGCTATTAAGTGTTGATGTTTATTGTGTTAAGCGTGTCATTCTTGTTATACTATATGTGAAGCACCACCATGTCGAAATGAATTGCCCCAAGGTTTTAAACTAAACTAAACTAAAGTTGTGGAATTAGTTGAGGTTGAGTAAAAAGTGGGTACATTTTCAATTTTGGAGTGAACTATCCCTTTCAGCATAGTTAAAATACTAAAGTAGATATTTTGAAAGCTGAAATCCTGTACTCATTGACTTCCAGAGTAGGAAAACCAAGTTTTAAACTAAACTAAACTAAACTAAAGTTGTGGAATTAGTTGAGGGTGAGTAAAAAGTGGGTACATTTTCAATTTTGGAGTGAACTATCCCTTTCAGCATAGTTAAAATACTAAAGTAGATATTTTGAAAGCTGAAATCCTGTACTCATTGACTTCCAGAGTAGGGAAACCAATGGGAAACTGTGGAAGTCAAAGTTTACAGGTTTACAGCTTTCTTTAAAATATCTACTTTTGTATTTGGAAGAAGTAAAGGGTCATTTTTTGGGTGAACTATGCCTTTAGAATTTCTACAAAATAGAATAAACAAAAAAGTACACACAAAGCAATGATCTGAAATTCACTAGCAGCATTTCATGTCAGTTCTTCAGGCATGTTTTTGAAGAGGGACTTCTGTGTAAATGCATGTTGCAGTGCAAATGTGTTTGAAGTTTTGAAGCTGACACATCGGTTTTCTTCATATCACACTCCCTCCTGTCCATCTGACCAGTGAATAGTGGCCTGCTCTGGTTTTGGAGGCATTAATGTCTGTCTGCTCAAGCCAAATTTATGTGTGAGAGGAAAGCCCAGATAATACCCAGAGAGCCAATCTCAAAGCCTGACTCAGCAGTAGGATGACCTTCCATTCCTCTGAGTAACAAGCTGCAAAATCTTCATCAAAAAGGATGTATTTCACAATATCATTCTGTTTTTATGCAGCGCTCCAGCTTTATCCTTAAGCATTTTGAATAAATCAAATGGTATGCCATCAAGTTAAGATTTTATTTGTAAATCCGGGTTTAAAATGCAGTATTATGCCCTGATAAATGGCTTTCTGGGTGAATATAAAAATAAAAAAGGACACACAACAACACTGTATGAGGAAATGACAGAATGTATAAATACTCAAAACATTCATTCAATAATTTTTCTGCGGCTTCATCCGAGGTTCACCACAGCGGAATGAACCGCCGACTTATTGAAAATACGCAAAACATATTAAACCCAGGAAACAATTTTGTTTTTAATAGACATATAATAGACATCTAAACATAGACAGCTTGGCTAAAACAAGACTAAACTTGGGCTGTCAGTGAAAATTAGTGGTGTAAAGTACTTAAGTAAATAGAATTTGTTACTTTACTTAACTATTTTTTAGTTAGTTTGTATTTGTACTGAGTATTAAAAATATAAGCAACTTTTACTTCTACTTGACTACATTTTTCATTAAATTTATGTACTCTTTACTTCACAACATTTGAACGGACGCTTACCGTTACTCGTTACATTGTGATTGTGCGCGACAAGTCGGCATCTTTATCTACAACGGCTTGTTGGGCGGACGATATCGCCATCTGCAGGGTGCTGATGGTACTGTATGCTATTTATGAGCTAAATCATGTGAACATTAATTAGCAGCTTGCCTAATACCAGGTGTTTAATTACCAACATGGCTGAAGCAAATAATGAAGCCGAAGCCGGCACATCAAGCAGTGCCAGCACTGATGACCATCTATGGCCTTCTGAAAGAAATGTTTTCATTTGCCGATATGCAGACTGGCTCTTACAGGATGCAGTGTCTACTTTGTTTGCCATGATCCACAAAAATAAGTGCTTTTAAGAATTTATCATCAAATTTGAGAAAACGCATTGAAGAAAGAGTCAATTTAATGTTAATTTAATGTAAATTTAGTGAATTTAATACAGTTACTCATATGGCAAAAACCACCGCGACATGACTATGTTTTTAGCTTAACTTTTTTTTGTGCAACATGAATAAATGTATCACTCAAATTATACATTTTGCATCAGGTGAATTTAGCTGTGAGTTTGTGATGTATTTTTCATTGAATTTATATGTAGTTTACTAAGTTGAAAAATAACACTGCTCCTTTTTGTTTCATTTTAATACAGAGAAAACATCCTAATCATCCTAATCATCCCAATCAAAAAATATTGCACCCCTTTGAGACTGAGAGGTGAATCACGTGAAAGTCAGCTCAGAATTTTTTTTTTTTTTTGAAAAATAGATTGTGCTTTTATGAACATTTGAGTTTGACTGAGACTTTTTGTTCTATATTTTTTATCTATTTTGATTAGCCATTTTGAAACATTGAGGTGTACAATTTAATTTCTATTTTAGGAAATAAAAGCTTTCTTGGTGTTCTTTGAGCCTACATTCCATATGAGTAAAATACTTAAGTTCTTTTAAAATCGGAATTGGTGACTTGTAACTTGTAAAGGAGTAATTTTTACAGTAAGGTATCTGCACTTCTACTCAAGTATGGTTTTCAGGTACTCTTTACACCTCTGGTGAAAATCTAACAGGCATCTAAGAATAGCCCAAAACTAGATTAGTCATCTAATAGACAGATTGGACAATCTTTATATGTGTAGTCATTCATTTCTGTTTATTTGATGACTAGTCTAGTTTTGGCCTATTCTTAGACGTTTATTAGATTTTCACTGACAGCCCATTTTTTGCCTTGTTTTAGCCAAGACAACTATGTTTAGATGCCTATCAGACACCTATTAGAACGCTTGCTGGGAATAGAAAGATTAGGAATACCTCCTGGTAGTTGAAAAATCAGCATCAACAGGCACAAAATTCTGTGTAATAAAACAATATTTGAAGAATTCTTAGTACTATAAAGTATTAAATATGATTACTATAAAGTATTAAATATGATATTAAGCTGTTTTTAAAAAAAAAACAATTCACTCTTGGTTTTGCGTACGTTTCGGGGGACTATGCAATTATACAAATATCAAACTCTAATTTTGAGCTTGGATACAGTGTAGGGTTCACAGAAAAGTGAAAAGAGAGAGAGGGGAAATGGACGGAGCTCATGATCCAGGTCAGTGAGCATTAAGTAAAAACTTTAGATAAACAAAGAGGATGCACTTATAACAGCATTTCAGCCATGGCAAGTCCCTGGGTAGTTAGAAACACAATTCTTTCATTTAAAAAAAAAGTATTTTAATGGTAAAGTTCCTAATTATGGTTTTGACTGGTACATGAAGGTGCAAAGTCCATTTACTAAGCAATGCTGTTAAGAATAAGTCAATAAAGTTGCCAATTATGTGCATTAACATAATTATCAAATGAATAGAAATAACCCAAATATAGAATAGCCCCACCCCTAACCCCAAACCATCATTGGGTGATGGGCAAATCAAACTAATTGTACAAATTAGATTGTACGAATTCATTCAAATTAGACACTAAATCAAAAAGTTAAGAGATTGCTTTGGATTGCTTTTGGCAAAGTCAAATCTACTTAGCCTTACTGCCTATTGATACCCTCTGCCAATGCATTGATAAAATTAACAAGTGGATGAGCCAAAACTTTCTTCACATAAACAAAGAGAAGACTGAAGTGATTGCGTTTGGGAACAGAGATGAGGTTCTCAAAGTGAATGCATACCTTGGCTCTAATGGTCAAAAAAAAAAATAAATAAATAAAAAAAAAAAAAAATAAGAACAAGAACCTTGGTGTGATTCTGGAGTCAGATCTGAGTTTTAAAGGGTCACGAAACACCAAAACACATTTTTTGAGCTGTTGACAGTCGTATATGTGTCCCACACTGCTAAAAACACTATTAGGACACCTATATTTCACTAAAAAGTGTAAATTGGTTGTTTTCGCATTATTTCAAGCAAATTCGTACTTCCGGTTTGAAACTAATTTTTGAAGCTGCGTCACGGCCATGACATAATAGCGTTGTATTCCAGCGTGCAGACTGGGCGTCTGTACCAGAGTGAGTCTTATTACGTCTTACAGTGTGATACATTAATGCATGAGTAAGGCTTGGTTCAAACCAATCAGCGAGCTCTATTGTGCAACTTCATTAATATCCATTACTGTCACAGTGCTTACAGACGCACCACGTTGTGTTGGCAAAACAAGCGTGAAGTGTTGCTTTTATAGTTTGCTACAGTTAAGTTTCGTTTTTATTTTCTCTCTGTGAGAGCTCAGACTCACGTGTGGATTAACAGTGTACGCGACGCTCGACAACAATAACTTACGTGTCTAAGGAGGAACATTGTTTACCTGAGAGCTGTTCTCATCTGCAAACGCTGAGATCCGGATTCGCTTGTAGTCTTCTCTTCATAAAGACGCAGCTCTAGTTGCTGGTGATTGTCCTGTCTCTACAGATTTGTTAAGTGAGCGAGCAGTGCTCTTTGTTTATTCAGTTTGTTCGTATCGAACAAACTATTGCACCGAGTGTAGACATGTTAGCACCACAACCAAACTTTAACCTTGTGTAGGGTTTTTACCGCATTTTGTGACCGGAATAACACACGCGGCTTTCTGACACTACCTGCCGTGTGCATCTAAGTTTCCGGGAAATGCTGAGTTTTTTTTTCTCTCATTCGCCGTGCGGTATCAAACATTGCATGAAAAATACACGCTTATAGCAGTTCCTCGAATCAAATATCTCGTTTGTAGTGAGGGGCATGAATGAATTCCCTGAATGAAAGAGCCAAACTGCAGTTAAAGTCCACCATTTAATAATTTGGCAAATAATTCGACTACACATGTCCATGTAGGTTAAACACCATTACTTTCTCCTGTGTGTTTGTGTGTATTTTGACTCTGAAACTTGCGCGTGCCCAAATAGACACTCCCACACCATCCCACTTTTCTTCCTCCGACACTCCCCCCTAAACAGAGCTGGACACGCCCACTTTTCTGACTTTTTCCAAAGTAGAGGTGTGAAAACACCCTGCTGAAACGAGGGGGTTTCATGGCCCTTTAATAGTAATGTCAAATCAGCAGCTAAATCAGCATACTATCATCTCAAAAACATTGCAAGAATTAGATGCTTTGTTTCCAGTGAGGACTTGTTCATGCTTTTATCATCAGCAGGGCAGCACGGACTCCTCACTGGCCTTCCCAAAAAGGTGCTTTTTGATCCAGAAAGCTGCTGCCAGAAATCTGACCTGAACCAGAAAATCAGGTCTTTACACTGGCTCCCAGTTACATTCAGAATAGATTTTAAAGTATTACTACTTGTCCATAAATCACTAAATGGCCTAGCACTTCAATACATTACAGATATGCTCACTGAAAACAAACCAAATAGATCACTCAGATCATTAGGATAAAAAAATTGAAATTCCAAGGGTTCAGTCAAAGCAGGGTGGATCCACATTCAGCTAGTACGCCCCCTGCTGCTGGAATCCAGAAATGATCAGATGTGCTCCCACATTAGGCACATTAAAATTAAGACTGAACACACACCTGTTAAGCTGTGCCTTTACTGAATGAGCACTGTGCTGTGTCCCACAGGTCGCACTATTATGTCTTTTTTTCTCTTTTTTCATTCTTTTAAAACCAGTTTTAACATTTTAATCAGTTTTAAATATTTTTTTATGTCCTTATACTTGTACTTTTATTCCTGTTTATGTAAAGCACTTTGGATTGCTACTGCGTATGAAACTTGCTATATAAATAAACTTGCCTTGCCTTACCTAAAAATGTGCATTGTGTCTTCAAAAATCAGATGGTAATGTACCCCTTTGGTTTGAACTGGCATGACACTTCTGGCCTCAGCAACTACATTTTGAAATAAGCAGTGATGGAAATAACGCCACTATAAATAAATGGCGTTACCGATGACAATACTTCTTTTTAGTAACGAGTAATCAAATTAATTAGTGTTTCCCCCATAACAACGCCATGCCCCATTTCCCCCTGTTCATGTGGGTTTCCTCTGCGTGCTCTGGTTTCCCCCACAATCCAAAGACATGCGCTATAGGTAAATAGAATAAGCTAAACTGGCCATAGTGTATGTGTGTGAATGCAAGCATGTGTGGGTGTTTCCCAGTGCTGGGTTACAGCTGGAAGGCCATACTATGCTTAAAACCTATGCTGAAAATTTTGGTAGTTCATTCCGCTGTGGTAACCTAAAATAAATAAAGGGACTAAGCCAAAGGAAATTGAATAAACTAATGTACAAAGCAAAGAACCAAAAATTGAGACTTCTTGTAACCCACAGTGTGCTTTTGATCAATATGATGACTCTTCATTAACTGATACAAATTGATAACTTTTTAATAGGTAAGACCTGAACTAAGCCAATGCAGTTGCAGGAATACCAACATAATTTGCAAACTTGTAGGAGAATGTTATTATCATAAGTTTCAAATGCAGTACTGACATAACAGATTGGATCATAGAGGATAATCAAAGTTGTCCTAAGGCAAGAACAAACTTTTTTTTTCAATTTTTGTTTTGTTTTTTTGGAAAACTTTGATGAACAGTTATATACAGTGGGTATAAAAAAATAAACACATTGCCATTTTCCTCTATAAACATATTTCTAATATGTTTATGTAAGGTGCTGCTCACCTGATTGTTTCACCAGATTGTCAGAAACAACTAAAGTAATCCATGCACATAAACCATGAACACATGAAAAAAGGAGGTGTAAAAATTCATGGAAAGCCCAGACAGCGGCTGAAATCCCTCAGTAGTTAGACAGCAATCCTGCCCCTTGTCAGTGTAAATTATTATTAGCTGCTTCAGTCCAACATCTACTTTCCAGATGATGAAGATGAAACCAGGCTGGACATTTTAAGCAATACAATCATCCCAGACACAGCAAAAGTAACTCTCAACTGGATTCAGAAAACAAACTAAAGCTGCAAGAATGGCCCAGCCAATCTCCTGTTCATAGAATAGGCTCACAGAACCATCACAGTTTTTAGACTCTATTGAATTCTGGGGAAAAAGTGCACCTGGGAAATGCATATGACTCAATTCACAAGGCTTTTAAACAAATTATACATTTTAGTATTTCAGCGCCTTTTCCTTGTTTCATTCCATTGTTAGTACAAACAAAAAAAAAGATTTCAGAATTCTGAATTAATATTTTGTTTTATCTGTTTGTTTTAATTTTATTTAAAAATTTTTTTTTTACCAAAATATGGGTCAAATTCATCTCAATAGCTCCTTTAGAAATATATTTACCAGAAAAATTCTTGAGGTGTTCCATACTTATTTTACATGCTGTACATATAAAGTATATGCGTGTATGTGTATGTGTGTGTGAGAGAGTGGGCAAGAGAGAGAATGACATGAAGATGAAAGTAACTGTTTTTCAAACCAATTTTCATTAAGCTCAGACTTGGAAAATTAAGTCTTATTTCTGTCTCTGAGGCAGATTTTGTCTATAAGACTGTTGTGCAAAAACATTCAACTGAGTTACTCATTTTGCCCAGGTCAGCAAAATTTCACATTAAAAAGCATATCTGTGTCAAAAGCACATCTATGTGTCTGGCAGTTTGTCAGATGAGGTGAGAGAGTCTGAGCCTCCTTAAAGGTGTCAATGAAAATCTGGGCATAACGTCACTTACTGTAGCTGAATAATGCAAGTTCAGTATATGAAGATGGCATACTGTGACCATCAAACATCATTATTAGTGTAAAATCCTGGTTAAATAACAAAGAAAAACGGCCAATCAAAAAAAAAATAAATAAATAAAATAAAACAGCTAGTGTTTTTCAGCCAATGATAAACTTCCTGGGAAAGCTTAATGTGACTATTTTCAATTTCATAAGGTTTGTTTTACAACATCGATATTATAATGTCAGTAAAATACATTCAGTTTAATAAACTTAAGCGTTCAATTAGTTGTTCAAGCATAAAACGAGATAAAAGACCATGTAAGTGCTAGCACTGTCAGTACCAGCAGGCTAGCACAGAAGCTATATTAAAAATACTGGGGTAAAATCAATTGTCATATTTTAAAGTCATGGCGAGGGAAAATTAAATTTAATGCAATGCTTCTTGTCTGGTCTGAGACCCACTTCATATCATGTATATGAGGCAATGAAGATCACTGATTTTTAAAGAAATCAGCAGTGGTGGAAAGAGTACTGAAAAATCATACTCAAGTAAAAGTGCCATTGCTTGCCTAAAAATGTAGTGCAAGTAGAGTAAAAGTATCTGTTGTAAATATTACTCAAAGAATGAGTAAAAAGACCTTTCAAAAGTATTCAAGAGTAGTAAGTATCACACTATAAAAAGCTGATACATTTACATGTAAATGTGGATGTGTGATAACATAACATTCTGTAGTGCATCTAGTTGCCCAGCAGGCACACAACATCATAAGACGTTAATATTAGGTTAGATTTTAGGTTGGGATGTCAGGTGACAAAAATTTTATGTCTAGTCAACATCTAAGGACAGCATTATTTTGATGTCCAATAATGACGTCAAATGACATTAATATTTGGTCGACTTTAGGTTGTGTTGGAAAGTGACAAAAATCCAACATCAAGCCAACATCTTAAACCAACCTAATATTGACATCAAATACTGACATTTATTTATTAGTTATGGGAACCAAAATCCAACAACTAATAGATGTCATAGTGGTAACAACCACACAACGTCAAGCTGTAACATCATACGACATTGGCCTGACGCTAAGTTTTGACGTCAACCTGAATTTCATTCCCAAACAAAATGCAGCGTTCCGATGACGTTAGGGTACAATGTCAATCTGACATCATGTTGACTCTTGTGACTGCTGGTTGTTTATGGCCGTTTCGGTCATCACACATTAACAGTCATCTTCTTCTCATCAGTAACATGTATCTAAATATGGGGTCAATGGGAGTATAGATTTTAGACATATTTTTTTAATGCTTCCAAACAGTTTGCTGCAATTTTAAATTGACCACGTCTTGAGTTAATAAGGTCATTTACCATCTATGTGTGCTTTGATTGGACAGGAATCACAGGACTGATTTTTCTAATCCCCATAGACAAGGAAAAATAAAGTTGTCACTGCAGCTTAAGGTAAAGTAGAGGAGGAAAAGTACTGAAACAGCATGAACAATGTACTCGGGGCCGGAGGGGGGGAGGAGTAATAGTACACATTTTTAAAATGACTTAGTAAATTACAATTCCTGAGAAAAAACTACAGTAATTTGAGTATTCGTAATTAGTTACTTTACACCACTGGAAATCAGACCTTAAACGTGGCAATTTTATAATGGAAAGACAGTTCACCGGAAGTTCTGGGTCTGGCTGGCTGAAAATTAAAACTCTGTGTGCATATACCTATTCACAGGGAGTTATTTATAGGCACATCCCATTTAGCATGTGATTGGCCAAAATGTTTCATTCAACAATGATAATTGTGAACTTATTTGTTAAAATACTGTAATTTATTCAGTAGTTTACATTAAATGTATCTTTAGATAGTTTAATGTGTATATAGTAAAAAGTGCCATGTGTGGTTGTAATAAGGCAACAAACACTGCAGAATGCTAAATATATGTGTTCAAAGCACACTTATGCATCGTGTCATATCACTAAGCTCTTACTATGATTTCTCTGGAGTGAAAGAATGCCAATAACATCAAACACTTTATGCAGCGGTTGATATCAATTCCTTCCTCTGTTTTTATTTACTTTAAAACCACAAAATACAACTTTAAAAACATCTCTGTCGCACTATTTTGTCAAGTTTAATCATAATTAACTGTATTTCGCAGGAGTAAAATAAACACTCACTCCTTCTAGGGCTCACTCCTTCTAGCAAAAATAAACCTTACAACCACTTCAGTTTAAAATTTTGTCATTTAACAAGCAATCTACCCAAGTATGGTTTTTTTGCATGTAGTTCAATGTACATTATGTTCTGTGTTTGTGTGTGTGTGTGTGAGAGAGAGAGAGAGCACCAGACACTGATACTAGCTGCAGAGAATTACAGCAGAGCTTATTAACATTCAGGACCATTTCAAACATGGTCAAATCAAAACATTCATTCATTCACCAGTCGCCACAGCGGAATGAACCGCCAATTTATCCAGCATATGTTTTACACAGCAGATGCCCTTCCAGCTGCAACCCCAGTACTGGGAAACATTCAAACACTCTCATTCACAAGGGGCAATTTAGTTTATTCAATTCACCTGTACTGCATGTCTTCGGAATTTGGAAGGCATCTGGAGGAAACCCACGCAAACACGGGAAGAACATGTAAACTCCACAACGAAATGTCAACTGACCCAGCTGGGACTCAAACCAGCAACTTTCTTGGTGTGAGTTGACAGTGCTAACCACTCTGCCAACGTGTCACCCTAATCAAAACATTTTAGGGCTAATTTATGTGGTTATAATATAATTTTTGGAATAGGCAAACACCCATTATGTAGATATCAGATTACAATTTAATTTAATTTAAGTTATCAAATCAAAGCACTCAATGGCACCTTTAAAATGATGGAAGGTTGACCAATAAATCTATTTTAATCAAAGGTTTTAATTTTAATTAGTTTGTTCTATCCTTGATGATGATGATGATGATTACCGTAATATAGATATTTGCTTCTACTCACAATGGGTCAAAAATAGAAGAAAAAAGACAGAAAAAAATGGTCTCTCTCCATATAAATAACCACTTTTAATAAAAAACACGTATCTGACATTCATTAAACTAGCTAGATGTCTCCGTTAAATTGAAGTAAGTCTCTCAATAGCTATGAGAGTGCTATCTTTCACAAGTGTTGTTTATTTCATTTTAAAAACAGGGTCATTAATATATTTAAGATGGTGAAGAAGCAGATGTTACACTGAGAAGAATCTATTCATGTACAAATGGTTGTTCTGTAGACAGCACATTTGATTTGTTTGGGGATATTATATGCCTATGAAGAGCATAATTATCAATGCAGTATTGTTTTGCCATAATGACCAATTAAATTTACACCACTGATATGTGTTTACTTTGCTATTCAAAGCAGTTGCACTGATGATGTGTTCTCCTATATTAAATATTAATACTTAAATTTATATGCAATATGCAAGCAAACAAGCTGTCGTTCGACTAATGCTTGAACGCTGTGATAGTATATCTATTACAGAAAGCATGTAGGTCTCTGTGGAGGTTAGAGAGGCAAGGGCACAATGACAAAAGCTCATTGAGCATTTCTAATGGTCACATGTGCTGTCATTTGGATCTAGTACTAGTTGGTGAGTTGACTGCATTGACTGTTTGCTCCAACTTAGCAGCGCAAACAACAATCCCGTTTTTCCATCCTGAAAATTTCAGCCACAATAGTCTATTTAAGTTGAAATGGATAGCACATTGATTTCTCATTGATGCCAAGTTCACACAATAAAGCCAGGAGCCAGTTTGTGTTTTGCTGATAATAGCATGACCAAGAGGCAATCTGCACTGTCCATTTTATTGTGCGCTGGCGATTTCTACCGGCTCTGTGGAAAATCATGACTTTTAACCTGTAGACAGAAAGATTCAGCTTTGCCCATTTATAGAGCACACGGCTTATCTCCACAGCAGAGCTCAAACAGACCTCTGTGGAAACACATTGTATTGAAAATGAACATATCAATTGTTACTAAATATTGGAACTGAATTACTTGCAAATACTGGTTTAAATATTTGAGAGTATTTTAAGAATTGACTGATTTCGATAACTGAACTTATTGTATTTATTTATTCATTAATTAGCTTAGTCTCTTTAATCATCAGGGGTTGCCAGAGCGGAATGAACCATCAACTTATCCATCATATATTTTACACAGTAAATGCCTTTTCCAGGTGCAACCAAAGTACTGGGAAACACCCATAGACACTTATATGCACACACATTCACAACGAGCAATTTAGTTTTATTAAATTCACCTCGGCCACCATGTCGCCCCTTAATTAAAATTAACTGGGAAACACACATAAACTCTCACTCGCTATTTAATTTAATTTATTCATTCAGTAATTTATTTTCTTGTCGGCTTAGTCCCTTTATTAATCTGAGGTCGCCACAGCGGAATGAACCAGCAACTTATCCAGCACGTTTTTACGCAGCGGATGCCCTTCCAGCCACAACCCATCTTTTGGAAACATCCACACACACAGACACTCACACACTACAGTCAATTTAGTCTACCCAATTCACCTGTACCGCATGTCTTTGGACACCAGGGGAATCCGGAGCACCCGGAGGACACCCATATGAACGCAGGGAGAACATGCAGACTCCACACAGAAACGGCAACTGAGCCGAGGTTCGGACCAGCGATCCAGCAACCTTCTTGCTGTAAGGCGACAGCATTACCTACTGCGCCACTGCGTCACCCATAATTTCATTTCATAATTTTCTTTTCGGCTTAGTCCCTTTATTAATCTGGGGTCACCACAGTGAAATGAACTGCCAACTTACCCAGCATATGTTTTACGCAGCGGATGCCTTTCCAGCCACAACCCAACACTGGGAAACACTCATACACTCTTGCATTCACACACATACAATACAGCCAATTTACAGTAGCTTATTCAGTTCGCCTAAACCACATGTCTTTAGACTGTGGTGGAAACCCTAAGAACACGGGGAAACCATGCCAATTCCACATAGAAATGCCAACTGTTGTAAAACTGTTGTTAAGTTCATTTTAACAACAACACCACAGTATAGCCAACCGTGTGCTGTGTTTGTTCCTGTCATTTTTCTAATGATTGATACAATAAGACTTGTCAGCCATTTTCTATTAAAGGAAAGAGCAGCAGAGATTATTACGTATAAGACTTTGTCAGACTTTGTCAGTGACTTTGTCAGTAACTGTTACAGTTCACATGGACCAGTTTCATCTTCCTCCGGACCATAACATGTAAGTATCATTTAAATTGTTGCCTCGTTTTGTGTAGTTTGCAAAATATGTGTTTAATGTGTGTTATCAGGTTTAATAGGTTTGTAATGACAAATCTATTATAGATCAGTGCTTGTGGTATCTCTCAGGTTAAATCTTTGTGGGGCTAGTCACAAAACCAGGTTGAAAATGTGACACGTTCTGTTTCTTTTACCGATTTAAATGCATTTCTGAACTGGTGATCCTCTGTCGTTTAGCATTGCTTTGGCCACCATTAGCTGTTCATACACGCGCAGCGAGGTCAGTTTTCAAAATAGTTCAACATTGGCCACTGTTTAGATTAATTTTGAATGTGTGTCGTTGTTACTACTTGTGGATAGGGTTAAGAGTAAAGTAATATGCTAGTGATTTACTGCATTGCTTTATTGCATTCCTGCATTGGGCTCTCACATACTCTGTGTGCTACTTAGCCATGTAGTTACACATCTGTTTCATATAGCTGTGGTGGGCATTTCTCTCCATCTCACGCTGAACGCAATCAACCAATCACAACAGACTGGGTCATCGGACCAATCAGCGCAGATTAGCTTCATGCTAAAAATGGGTTTGGGAACAAATCAATCGCTGAACTTATCATATGGAAATCGTTAGGATCATTACAGTAGGTAAAAAAAATAAACGCATATTATAAGACAATGAAAGTGTTTCTTTTTTTTTCATGCATATCAGTCTGTTGTTGGAAACCCTCAAAACCAAGATATGACCATTTATAATACAAAATAGGGGCTCTTTAAGGAGTTATTGCTATGTGTGTTCTTTGCATTTTATGTACAATACTAAAATTAACAATGAAACTTAATCAGCAAAACATATTTTTCATTCAAAAATGTAATCGTTTCAAGAATCAGGCTATTTTAAAATATTTTAAAACGGTACATCTTTATTTACCACGATGTTGATATATCATTCATGTTCGTAGCACAAATGATACGAGACAAAATGAACCCAAACATTAATCCTAATGTTGCCGTCTGTAAAAGTTTATAGCCCTAAACATGAGCAACAGTAACCGAGATGGGCACTTTAGCAAACACTACTAATGTAGAGTTTTTGTACATGTCATCTTACTGCCTTTAATGGCATCACGTTTTCAATTATTAATGAAGAAAAGACAAATATACCTCGGCACATTCACAAACACTGAACGAACGATTGTGTGGGGGGCGAAAGGTCTAATCCTTCACACAAAGGTTTATGGTTTAGCTTACCATTTAAATGTAAATTAAAACATGTCAGGCGGTCATCCCCATATGAGCTTAAGGTCAGCTCTTTGGCTTTTTAACCCTTGTGTTTTGATGCTCTGGGCTTTTTTTAGGCAGGGATTTGTGTTTGTTCTGCTCCATTTATCCACTGATTGAACGAGAAAAACTCTAAGTCAGTAATTCCGACATGCCAGCTAAATTCAGAAAGAGAAGGAAGAAAATAACAATTGGTCAAATAGTAGTCCGGTTTTAGATCACAGCTGGAAAAAAAAAAAAAAACCTTTTCATGCAGCATCTGAAAGAAAAGGAGTGTAAAGAATGAAGCCAGACGTCAATTCTAATGAGGCTCATACCTTTGAACACAATCCCTGCTGTTTAGAGCCGGGAATTCGGTTACATCTCCATTATAATGACACATCTCTGTTTATTACCACACTGTAAAAACGCCAACTTTCAAAAAGTCCTCTGAACAAAGATTAATAAGTTAACTGAATTTAAATATTTTCATTTGAAATGCTGACAAATAATAGTTAGTTTGTTCAACAAATATGGTGCTTCAATGTGAAAAACTTAAAATATTTCGTTGAACTAATACAAAATTCTTAGTTTTGTGTTGATGCGTACCCTTCTTGTTGGCGCATGCGCCTTATAAGCTTCTGGCGCATGCGCAATTTACTTCCATAGCTCACTGCAGGGGGTACCTGTCACGTGCGCGCGACAAAACGAACCATCTTTCTTTCAGCGGAGCTACGTGTCAATCGTTTTCATAATCGATTGTATATAATTGTATACATGTTTTTGTGCGATGTGCTACCCATCTGACTGCCCGATCTATTTTACCAGTGTATTAATGATGTGAGAGACCGTGATAGAGCGGTTAAGAGTAGTGGTGGGCAAAGCGAGGCTTCGTGAAACACTGAAACAGTCGAAGCAAATGTGTCGAAGCTTCGAAACGTTTCGAAACCTCACTCTACAGTGACATTTAGTGGTCATTTTTTATATATATTGCACTGAAACAGCTTCAGCAAAGAACGATTGAACAAATTGAGGGATTAAACCCCACTTTGTGAAAGTGGAATCCTTCAAGTAACATAGTACAGTGGTTAAGGTGTCAGACATCCATGCAGTAGTACTAGGTTTCGATGCCAGTCAGTAGCAGTTGTTTTATAATGCTTTAATACCAGTTGGTAATGCTTTGCTCTTGTATCGTTTTGTTTCAACATTGGTCTGATATCCGAATAAACAATTTGTGAATAAATATGTCTTGTTTTTGTCTTAAAACAGGGTTGTTGCTAGATCAAAAACGGTGGCCTGAAGTTATCAAGAATTATTTATATTATTCATTAAATTTCCCATTTATTGTATTTTATTAATGTCTACCCAAACCCTAAACCCAACCATACTGTAAAAATATTTATTATTGTTTTACATTGTTACAAAAATGATGCTAAATTGATGGCGTAACTGTAGCTGTATCCTATTTAACGTTAGGCTACACAAAACAGAAACATGATTAAAATACATAAAACCATGATTTCGAGGTCTGGATTCGAACCCAAAACATCATGCTAAGCATAGAATCAATAAGCAAACCCACAGTGCTCTAAGCCATTTGAGACAGAGATAATTTGGAGACCTTGGCAGTCAAATTAGGATTCACCAGGTCTCGAAACGTTTCTAAGCTGATCGATGCTTTGAATCGCTTTAGTCACGTGACTAGGTGTTTCGAAACACTTTAGTCACGTGACTTGGGTGCTTCGGATCATGCTTCGGTGCAGTGATTCGAAACACTTGCGCTTCGGGATCTCGACACTGTGTCAAAACATCAGTTTCACGTCAGCCATCCCTAGTTAAGAGCAGGCCAACGACGTTTCTGCTAAATCATAGGTATGTATGTCTTTTTTTGTTGTCATCTAACGTTATATTATTTGATATGTTGGCTTTGATGTGCGCGTGTATCCTAATACGGAACTATTTGTTATAATTTAGCCGTGAGTTACTTGTTTCGTGCACTTGGTTTTGGCTATTTACATCAATAAAAGTGTAGAGTGAAGGTATTTGAAACAAATAGCGATTTCAATCGAGTCATTTGCTTTAATAACTCACGATTAATACAATGAGTATCATATAACATACCAGGTCAGGTATCCAAGTCAAATATAACATTATGTCCTGTTTATCTAGATTGCTGTCCAGAGCCAGTGGAACAAACGGTGACGTGTTTAACTGTGTAATTTGTGTGAAAATCGTGTGATTTTCATGTAATTCATTGCTTGATTTGTTAGCTCGACTAAATGTCTATCATATTCAGACCAACTTGCTTTAACAGTCAGCTAGCTTTTATTTACATAAAAAATATAAAGGGCTAAATATATATTTTTCTTTCTTTTTGCTCAAAAGGACTGAAATATTGACAATGACATAATTCAATGCAAGATTTCCTTGAGGAGGTGAGACTTGTTATCATCAGTGAAATTTGACGGTCATTCACCAGCAGATGCAAGAAACCTTTTCTCTTTGCCCAAAAGAAGTTGTTGAGATTTAGCCAGGAAGAAATTAGAGAGAGATAACCTGGACTTTAAGGAAGAGGTAAGTCACTATATTGCAATTGCTTTGGTTTCATTCAAGGTAGTAATGATAATGCTAAAAATAACAAACAACATTATTATTATAGGTAATTCAAAATACATCTGTATTCAGCATTTGAACATTTAAATATTTACATTTACATATATATATATATATATATATATATATATATATATATATATATATATATATATATATATATATATATATATTATGTGTAAAAATTAATATGTATGTTTTTTTGTATATTGTAGATCTGCACAGAGTTTTCTCAGATCTGTAATGTAGATCTCCTGAGACAGTTAATCGAGTGACTTGATAAATATACAGCACCTCTCCTGAAACTCTACAGAAAAGAAGGGATTCAATGGGTCCAGAGATGGATACAACTTTAAACAAGATGGATGAGCAGGTACTCATTAAGATTTTTTTTTCTTATACACCCGTCTGATGTTTTTAACATGTGCAACATATTTTGTCCTGTCAAGAATTTCATGCTCAGGTAATACAGTCTAATAAAACGTAATTGCAACAATTTAATTTTCCAGCCCTTTTGCATTAATTTTAATTGTGTCAAGTTGTGTTTTGATTGTGAGATGGAAGTAAGATAAATAACATATGTTTCACTTGTTTTGAGTGACCATTTCAAATGAATACATTCAAAGAGGAAAATAGAAAATAATAGCTGTAGTTTTTAACTCAAAGTAATTGTCACATGAAACTAAACATTTTTTTAAATTTGCCAACACAACCATTATCAAATTCCATTGTATGGAAACCACAAAATTCTTTTTTAAAAATAAAGCCATGTGTTTTTTCAACAGCATGAATAAAATACTATGCTCATTTAAATGTACTAAGTACATTTTTACTTACAAAACAATAAGATTGTAAAACACCCTTTGTAAATGACTTTCCTTTAGGTCACTGATATTGTCACCGATCGAGAAAGAGCAGCTCTTGAGGGATTGCCAATTTTTCTTCGTAAAAATTCTGCTTGCTTTCTCAAGATATGTCTGGTAAGTTACCCATTTTCATACCCTATTCTACATTTATTAGTCTGCTTGGTAACACTTTTAATAGCTGCACGCTATAAGTAATTTATTTAGTATTAGCGAATAGTTAATTTATTTTCTGTTAAGCATAACTCTACATGAAGTGCTCAATGATTGTATTTTTTAACTTTAATGATTCATTTGTATTACTAATTTAAGTATTGCATTATTTACAAACCAGTTATTTAAGAATAGTTGGTGTTTTTAAGATCATTCAGAATGCTTAAGTACACGATTAATAAACTATTCAAATTAACATTTAAATATCCTAATATTAAGGTATGTAATAATAGTTACTTTGTATGTTAGTATATGCTTTATGAGCTTAACTTCATCCAGTTGTGACCTAATCTAAAGTGAGGACTATTTATGCTTTATAAATCCCTTATGAATGACAATTAAAGGCTCAGTTATATTCTAAACAGGACAATAAACAACTTTCACAATTGAAACTGTATCAAATAAAAGTAAATCTTTGCAATTTTATGTAAAATAAAAGTTTAAAAAATTGCTAAATATTAAAAAGTTGTCAATATATTGTTCAATTATTATATATTATAGACTATTCAAAGTGTTACTGTTTGTATGTATGAAAGTATTACATGTTTTTATTTTCTTTGCATAATAGTAATAACATTAATAAGTAGTAATTAATATTACACATCAATTAATTTTCCCATTACTTAATCTCCTATAAGGACACGGACCCTGAAGACCACAGCACCAGAGATTAAAGGATTGGAATCTTCACTGTGGTGGAAGATGATAATGGCACTTCTGCATCCCTGCAATATGTGATGAACCTCGCTAAAATCTTGGAGGAGGCCATAGTACTTCAGGATATCACACATCTGCCTGCAGCCTTCGCTTACTTGTTCAGCCTCTTGTATAGACTGAATATGGAACACCCAAAAGAACTCAAATATACTTTTTAAGTGATTCAGCATGTTTTATGGAGGTTGGTGGCACATGATCTGCGAGAGTTCAGTTCATTCATTCATTCATTTTCTTTTCGGCTTAGTCCCTTTATTAATCTGGGGTCGCCACAGTGCAATGAACTTGTTTTACGCAGCGTATGCCCTTCCGGCTGCAACCCATCTCTGGAAAACATCCATACACACTCATTCACACATACACTACGGACAATTTTAGCCTACCCAATTCACCTGTGCCACACGTCTTTGGACTGTGGGGGAAAACGGAGAACCCAAAGGAAACCCACGTGAACGCAGGGAGAACATTCAAACTCCACACAGTAACGGCAACTGACCCGTGACCACTTCCTAATGTGCCACTGTTTCAATGTTTTGAGGTCTGTTTTTGGACTTTATGTACTTTGTTGACAAAAGTGCAGTACACTTTAAAGACTGTATGAATGGAGTGGCTTTTAGGGTTTACTCTGATTAGATGATTGTATATTCACCTGGTTTGAGTGTTTGGACACACTAATAGCTTGGTTTTAGTAAGGTTGCCAGTTATTTTATGTTGAGGCAGTGTACAATCTTTTCAAATCTGGAAACATTCAGTACTAGTTGTGTACAAACTAGCCCAATGCTGAACACGGCTAATGTCAAATGCTGATTTTGTATGCAAATGTTTTGGATTGTGATTTGAACACAGTTAAAAATAAAAAAAAGTGAATTGACTATTCTTGTGTATTTAATTTGAATCCTAAAAATTAATAGTAAATGCATGATGAATCAGTTTGTTTTATTTTGTTCAGTAAACTAAAAAAATCTTGTTGGGTAAACATAATCATTTTTGTTCAGTAAACAAAAGATCTTGTTGAATAAACGTGAAAATTTTTGTTCAGCAAACAAAAGATCTTGTTGAGTAAACATGATAATATTTGTTCAGCAAACAAAAATATCTTGTTGGGTGAACATGACATTTTTTGTTCAGCAAACAAAAATATCCTGTTGGTTGAACATGATATTTTTTGTTCAGCAAACAAAAATATCCTGTTGGTTGAACATGATATTTTTTGTTCAGCAAACAAAAATATCCTGTTGGTTGAACATGATATTTTTTGTTCAGCAAACAAAAATGTCTTGTTGGGTTAACATGATATTTTTTGTTCAGCAAACAAAAATATCTTGTTGGGTGAACATGATACTTTTTGTTCAGAGAACTAAAGAATTCAACATAATATTTTGAGTTCACTGGTCTTCAAACCCTGTTTGTTGAGTTAACTCAAAAAGCTATGTGTGATAGGTTGCCTAATTATTTTAAGTTTACTCAACTTTTTTTTTTTACAGTGCATGGAAGAGATATACAGTATGTTTCTGGATAGTGGATTTATTTGTGTCGTCTGTTTGGAATTCAAAGTGATCTTCTGCTGTGTTTTCAGCTGTGCAATGATCCAATCACAGGTGCGTTTCAACAGATACTGGATCTATATATGGACATGTCAGAGCAAACCGGATTGGATTCTGTGGAACTGAGAAACCTCCAGTCAAAGACACTTGTCTGGCCACATGGATAAAAACCGACAGTAAACAAATTAAACTAGCAAATGTATACTTTAAGGGCCGTCCCAGCATTTAGAAGACCCAAAGTGCAACCAAAATGACAAATGTTTGCACTGCAGAAATAGGAATAACTTTGGTCATCATGGGTTTAAGGGTTTCAGAGGGGTTCTATAAGGGCTTCAAATGGGGGATTTTTTTCTAGGGGCTTTTACACCAGGTAGTTTTAGGAACTCAGCTACTGCATAGGATCTAGCCACCAGATACCAAGCTTAGCATTTATCAAAACAGGTAGAGGACGGAGGACATGATTGGAGCTGTTTTATTAGTGTTTCATGAAAATAGAGATGGGATGATTACTGTATGTACGGTATAAATATGCAATTGAAAAAGCAAAAAATAGGACTAAATTCATATAAATGACAAAAAAGAACACAATTCCACAGACAATTGGAAATTATGCTAACATTCGCTTTTTGCAATTGTGTAATAACACTTTAAAATATTGTTCCGGTGTTTCTGTACTCATACACACACTCAGTCAATGTACATTTACATCAGTGATCCAACTGTGCCGGGTTAGACCCTATTCTGAAGTAGTAGCTAATTTACTGCAGTTCCCCCAAAAGATGTCTGAACTTGCCAAAAAGCATGTTCGTCTGCCAATAGTTCTATATATTATATTAAAAAAAGTTAATTCAGTGTAAAAGCCTCCACTGTGATGCCATAGAATATTATTTTGGGTTCTTAGAGTTTTCCTCATAGAACTGTCAGTTCAAACCCAGCACAATACACCGTCAAAAATACAATAAACATACAAAAGCTGTTATCTGGAGTGGAAAATTATTTTGTAGTTTTTAGATATTGATATGTAGTAAGGAGTAGCAGTGTAGGGGTGTTTTTCAGTGATGGGTTGCAGCTTCGTAAAAACAGATTTTGGATAAGTTGGCGATTCATTCCGCTGTGACAATCCTAGATTAAAAAAGGAGACATAAGGGGTCGCCACAGCGGAATGAACCGCCAACTTATATCCAGAATGTTTTTACCCAGCGGATGCCCTTCCAGCCGCAACCCATCTCTGGAACGCCATCCACACAGAAACGCCAACAAACCCAGTCGAGGCTCGAGCCAGCGACCTTCTTGCTGCGAGGCGACAGCACTACCTACTCCGCCACTGTGTTGCCTACTACAAACTATAAAACACTATTTATGAAAAGACTTAAATAACAGACAAATCCAAATGCCCAACACAAGCTAGCTGAGCTCCAGACCAGTTCAGCTCGATGACGTATAATGTCTCCGACATCGTCTGTAGTTCCATTTAGAAACTTGATAGCAACCGTCTTTTTAAAGAAGCATAACCAATTAACCAGTTAAACTGGTTGATTTTTTTTTTATATATATTTTGATTTTTCCGCCTGGATTTTGCCTACCCAAATTTAAAAGCTTCTCAAATCCACATGCAGAGGTGTAAATGCAAAAATTTGGTATCATTTTAAATAAAACCCTTTGAATTTTCATAAAACACTATTGAAAGTGTTTAAAGTATCTGTATATGTTGTCTGTGTTATAATAAACACCTATAAAAAGAGGCGCTTTTTGTATTTTTATTTTTTTTATCAACTCAAATTTGAAAGTGCACCTTTTAGGTTCTGTGTAGTCTAGCGTGCTGTAATTAATTTGGGTGGTTCATGCACATGTCTGTAATCATAGGAAAAAAGAAAAATGTCTCCACCATAATCTATGCAAAAGTTATTGTATTTCAACTGATGAGAGGTGCTGTACAAGCCACAGGTATCGATCATTGTTTTCATATTTCACTATTCTTGTGTATGAGCAAACATAATTCACTGTTTGGACCACATCAGACGTAAAAAAGGATTACTTATGCACATCACCTCAAAAACAGAGGAGAAATGGCCCTGAAGCGCACAGCACAAAGTAATAGAGGACAGCTGTCTGTGCTATCTGGGGCTGCTTATTGATCATAAATGTATTGTTTTCCCTTCTGCGCCATGGAAACACCGCAATTCATTCGACAACTATTTGATATGTGAATATAATTCAGTAAAAAATAATGCTAGAACAGTATGAGCACGGGCAAGAGCTTTTATTTGAGCTATAACGTACATGTCTCAAATGAACCAAATGAAAAATATGTAAATGAACCCATGTTCAATACCCGGCTCGGGTATCCAAAATACTGTGTTTTTAAGTGTAAATAACTTTTGTACAGTAGAATAAAAACCAAAGTGATGCATAAGTTCATTAAATATAGATTCTACAATTTCAAATGAAACCACTTACGGGGGTCTGGTGCAATGCTAGCTCTTTAAATCTTAAAGCGAAAGTCGTTGACGTCACGGACCCAGTACTGGGTTTGCAGAGTTTAACTTCAAAAATCAAGAGTGTGATGTAACTGATGTGTTATATTTTGTAGAATAAATTCTTAACTATCTTGAGTTTGTGTTATCCACAAACCTTATTTAAGTGATTTAACTGAAATCCCATTGAAAAAAAACATTGACTTTGGGACGAGGGAACCGGAACTGCTAAAATGTTAACTCGCCTCTAGGTTTTTGTATACAAATTGACATCATAGTTCCTCCACTCTATATAGACATAATCTGCACATCCGTTAGATGTCTAATGTATAGAGCATTTCATTTGTGGTGATGGCATTAACCCATGAGCATTTCTTGCTTGTTATCAAACCATTTCATAACTGTAACAAGAGGGAATTCAATCATAACCTAATGTTAAAACAGCTATCATGACATTATTTATCAATATGTGACTCTTTTTGGATTCTCTAAAGCTATAGAAATTAAAAATGTAAAACAGGAAATACGTTGGGAACATTGTTTTTGTTTGCATCCCTCAGAATGGGCTATAGTGGGAAATGTCCAAATACATCTTTGAATATACTGTCACGTTTTGATGGAAGCTGTGATTGATCTTCCTGAGGTCTAGCTTCCTATCCTAATGATTCCAGGAAATGTATTAGGAAAATTCTGGTACTCAGGAGACTGGAGACTGATTTTCTACTATTACCCAGTACATGACATTTGTGTAGAGTCCTCTTGAATTGTTCAAATTTTATTAAAAATGGGATGGATGATCCGACGAACGTGCACTTCATAAGAACTGTGACCAAATCTCACAACATAATCTGGTGCCTTGTGCCTTCTGTGTCATGTAAGGTGTAATTGAGACAGAAAAGGGCAGCATTAATAATCTAATTATCTGTCATCTCACAAGCTCACATTAATGTCAAGTTCATGTGACACCATGGAGGAGGCCGTCGCTGACCCAGAAACCTTATAATATCACTAATGACCAGGAGCAGCTTTAGATTAATAAATCATCTCTACTTTGACCTTGATGGCATTTTTAGAGGTGATCTTTAATCTCAAGATTTAGCAAATCAGAGCCAAGTTAAAAGACATTCTGATGGCTATAGACCTCAAAAGTAACTCACAGTGAAGTCAAGTAGACCTCATAGCATAAGATAACGCAAACTGTCCAGAAACACACAACCCCAAATCAGAAAAAAAAGTTAGCAGAGTTTAGAAAAAGCTAATAAAAAAGTATTTTATTTCAGACAATACAAAAAACACAATTTATTGTGTTCCTCATGATTTAAATTTTTAATTTTTTTTTTATAAACACGTATTGCAAAAAAGTCGGAACAATTAAGCAATTACCACATTATAATGTTTCCATTCCTAATCACAACATTTAAAAGACATTTAGCAAATGAAGACACAGAGTAATGAAGTGTGCCTTCGCGTGGGTTTCCTCCGGGTGCTCCGGTTTCCCCCACAGTCTAAAGACATGTGGTACAGGTGAATTGGGTAGGCTAAATTGTCAGTAGTGTATGAGTGTGTGTGTGAATGTGTGTGTGGATGTTTACCAGAGATGGGTTGCGGCTGGAAGGGCATCCGCTGTGTAAAAACTTGCTGGATAAGTTGGCGGTTTATTCCGCTGTGGCGACCCCGGATTAATAAAGGGACTAAGCCGACAAGAAAATGAATGATTGAGTAATGAAGTGTTTCAGGTGTAATTTTGTCATCATTCTTCTTGCAAACAAGTATAAAGACTTAAGTCTTAAGGCTTTTTAAAATGTGCCACACATTCTCTGTTGGAGACTGGGACTGTCGTGACATGTACAACTCCATACCATGAAAGACCCTGGCTTTTGGATTTGTTTCTGGTAACAGTCTGGTTACATTTTCTTCATTTTCTTATTTGGTCTGGAGCAAACATCATTTATTTCTCCCCTTAGAGTACCTGAAATACTGATTCATCTGACTATAGTACACATTTCACTGTGTGATGGTTTATAGAGGATGCCTCAGAGCCCAGAAAAGTTGACAACACTTCTGGACACTGTTAACATAGGGCTTTTCTGCACAGTAGAGTTTTAACTGACATTTGTGGATGTAATTACGTATTGTACTCGACAACGGTTGCTCAAAGAAGTCCAAAGCCCATGTGGTTATATCGCTTATAGATGAACTACGATTCTTGATGGAGTGCCGCCTGAGTGATCAGTCATGGTTGCTTAGCTTAGGCTTTAACCCTTTACGCGCTGAATTTTCTCCAGATCCCTTAAATATTTTAATGATGTTATGCACTGTTGAAGGTGAAATATCTAAATGTTTTCCTATCTTTGTTTGAGGAACATTGTTTTGAAACATTTCAATCATTTTCTCACATATTTATTGGCAAATTGGCGATCCTTTGCCCATCTTTGCTACTAATACTTTAATATTCGGCCCATACAGGCAGCTGATATTAACAGGTGGAGTATAGTGAAATTTGTTACTAGTTAATCCTTCTCCAGTCCTTCATTGGCCGCACCCATACATACGTCCTCTTTTTCTTCCAATTCTCTGCACAACATTAAAAGCATAAGACAACTGCTCATATTCTGTGTTTAGTTTTAACACATTTCTGCTGAGAGGAAGTTTAGCTGCAGAGCTCAAGTTAATTTGTACTGTCTCAACTTTTCTGATTCTGATTTTCTTAACACAATCTAAAGTATTCTAAGGACAGGACATCTATGAGCACTTTCAATCTGGGTTTCGCCCTAAACACAGCACAGAAACAGCCCTCACTAAGGTTGTAAATGATCTTCTTTTAGCTGCTGATTCTGGTTACCTGTCCATACTTATTCTTTTAGATATTACTGCGGCTTTCGATACTATTAGTCATTCACTATTATTGGAACGACTGGCTTCTATAGGAATAGCTGACAACGCACTTTGCTGGTTCTCTTCCTATTTAAGTGACAGAAAACAGTTTGTACAGATAAAGAATAGACGCTCCGATCCTGTTTCAGTCCTTCATGGTGTTCCTCAAGGGTCAGTATTGGGGCCACCTTTATTTATTATTTATATCCTACCTTTAGGTCATATATTTCGTTCTTTTGGCATACATTTTCATTTTTATGCGGACGATACACAAGTTTATATCTCCACAAAACCTACAACATCGCACCCCCCTTCTGACCTTACCAAATGTCTAAATGAGATTAATAAATGGATGACTAATAATTTCTTAAAGTTAAATGCCAGTAAAACCGAAGCCCTCTTGGTTGGCTCAAAATCTGTTTTATCCAAAGCTCAATCTTTTACCCTGTTTGTTGATAACTCCCCAGTCAATTTCTCAACCCACGTGAAAAGTCTTGGGGTTATACTGGATGGCATGCTCTCATTTAGTTCTCAAATTAGTAATATCTCACGTTCTGCCTTTTTTCATTTGCGTAACATTGCAAGACTTCGCCCTTCACTATCTCAACAAAGTACTGAAGTGCTTGTTCATGCTTTGGTTACATCACGGATTGATTACTGTAACTCGCTTCTCTCTGGTATTCCTGATAAACAACTTCATAGACTACAGTTGATTCAGAATTCAGCGGCTAGGATAGTTACCTGCTCGCGTACTTCTGATCACATAACTCCAATTCTCTTTCACCTGCACTGGCTTCCTGTTCACTATCGTATACAATACAAAATCCTCCTCTTAACATACAAAGCTCTTCATAACCTGGCCCCTCACTATCTCTCTGATCTTCTTCAATTGTACACTCCTTCACGCTCACTGAGATCATCTTCTGCTGAACTGTTATCTGTCCCACACTTTAAGATGAAGTCATTTGGAGGCAGGGCTTTTAGTTGTACAGCACCAAAGTTATGGAATTCCCTGCCTTTGCACATTCGCCAGATGGACTCTGTTTCCAATTTTAAATCTCAGATAAAGACGTTTTTGTTTAGGATAGCTTTTAATGATTTGCTGGTTTAATTTTAAGCTGATTGTCATTTTTACTGCTTGTATTTTTATGATGTACTTGTAATCTGCTGTAAGGTGTCCTTGAGTGCTTTGAAAGGCGCCTAAAAATAAAAGGTATTATTATTATTATTATTATTATTAATACATTTAGCAATAGAAAATAATTAAATAATGATATGGATGCTCCATGTGTCATACACTCCATTACTATATACAGAGTATACAAGTCAGAATTATTACCCCCCACCCATTCATTTTTTTTTTATCTCCAATTACTGTTTAACAGAGAGAAGATTGTTTTAACACATTTCTAAACATAATAGTTTTAATAACTAATTTCTAATAACTGATGTGTTTTATCTTTGCCATGATAACAGTAAATAATATTTTACTAGATATTTTTCAAGATACAGTTAAAGTCAGAAATATTAGCCCCCCTTTGATATCTATTTATTTATTTTTAAAATTTTATCAGGGCAAGGAAATTTTTACATGTCTGATCATATTTTTTTCTTCTGGATAAAGTCTTATTGTTTTATTTTGGCTAGAATAAAAGCAGTTATTAATTTTTAAACATCATTTTAAGGACAAAATGATTAGCCCCTTTAAGCTAATTTTTTTTCTCGATAGTCTACAGAACAAACCATCATAATACACTAACTTGCCTAATTATCCTAACCTGCCTAGTTAACCTAATTAACCTAGTTAAGCCTTTAAATGTCCCTTCAAGCTAGAAGCATCTTGAAAAATATCTAGTCAAATAATATTTACTGTCATCATGGCAAAGATCAAACAAATCAGTTAATAGAAATGAGTTATTAAAACTATTATGTTTAGAAATGTGCAGAAAAAAAAAAATCTTCTCTCCGTTAAGCAGATATTGGGTGAAAATAAACAGGGGGTCTGATAATTGAGGGGGGCTAATAATTCTGACTTCAAATGTACTTTTATAGAGCTTAAAGTGACATTTAATGGCTTAACTAGGTTGATAAGGTTAACTAGGCAGGTTGGGGTAATTAGGCAAGTTATTGTATAACCATGGTTTGTTCTATAGACTATAAAAAATGCTTAAAGGTGCCCATAAATTTGACCTTAAATTAATTAAAATCTGCTTTTATTCTAGCCAAAAAAAAAAAGACTTTCTCCAGAAGAAAAAATATCTGACATACTGTTAAAAATTCCTGATTCTGTTCTTCCACTGTATATACATAGTTTGACTGTCTTCCACA
The DNA here is from genome assembly GCF_052040795.2 of Danio rerio. NCBI lineage: Eukaryota > Metazoa > Chordata > Actinopteri > Cypriniformes > Danionidae > Danio > Danio rerio. The sequence goes on from NC_141034.1 coordinate 10,732,639, forward strand.
GTATATACATAGTTTAGTTTAATTAAAAATGTAGTCCTTCATATGTTATGTGCTTATCAGAATATTAGCGAGGTCAAGCAGCATGTTAATGTCAAGATCTGTTGGAATCAGCTGTGAGTTGTGTCTCTTGTGTGCCTCACATGCGCCATGTTCATCAGGAGTGTGAGTGAACACTGGTGGCCTTAGGTTGTTTTCTTATTCTTGTTATAGTTTAATTTTAGCTTTCCAACCTAATAAACCTAATATAACAAAAGCACAGGCACCATATTTAATTTGTAATTTTTAGAGTTAAAGGAAGCATGCAAAGCGAGTAAAGCTTAATACGGTTTTAAATCAATATTAAAATAGTTCATCAAATTTGTAATAAACTTTTCCAAAGAACAATCAGTGCCTTTCTGAAAATAACTGGATATCCAAACTTTAAGACTGCAGTTTTCACAGTCTGTGTTTTTGGAGATTATTGAAGGGTTTCATACTTAAGTGTGGTCTATGAGGAACAAATGAACCCCTAATCTCAAGAGTCAAATAAAGGTGGAATAAAAAATATGAAGAAAATGTCATGTTGCAGTTATTAGTTTTAGGCTACATGATAACCACAATTAAGCCAAATGTACATAACCTATTACTGACTCATGCTTGTACTATTACTCATTAACAGGGTCTGATATTAAGCTTTAATACAACTGATATCACTGTTTGTAGCCAAACAAAGAAACAGACAACAAAGGGCATCTAAAAGAGCGGAATAGACACGTTAGACAGTCAAGATGTCTCTGAAGAACACTGTTTTGCTATTATAACATTGAGGGTTTTTTTAAGTGTTCTCGTTCATACAAGCTGATTTGACTTTTTTATCAAATCTGCATTTAGAAATTTCTATTTGAAATTTACCAGTGAGGTAAAAATGCTTGTAAAAACGTATTTTTTAGGGCATGAAATTTGTATTGAAAATATATACAAAGTATGCTTATGACCACATTATCAACTCCTGCCACTCCTCAGCAGCCAATGAGCTTGCTCCTTAAATAACCCAATGTCAAATGCACTAGCAATCTGCAGTGCATTTTGTATGTCATTATCTAAAAACAACATCTGTTAAGTGATATACACTTTTTTTTCTATGTGCTATTGTTCTCTTTATTTATTGTTTTTTTAATATATATATATATATATATATATATATATATATATATATATATATATATATATATATATAGTCTACCAAATTAGTGTAAAGTTAGTATTTTTAAGCAAAGTAGCCAAGGTAGACATAGTCTAGAACAGGGGTCTCAAACTGCTAGTATTTTTAAGTAAAGTAGCCAAGGTAGACATAAGCCCCTTTCACACATACAGACCTTTCCGGAAAATTGCCGGCAATTTTCCGGAAAGGTTGTATGTGTGAACAGGTCCTTTTTGAAAATACCGGTAAATTCGTTCTGGCTATTTTCCGGAAAGAGAAGTTGTAACATTACCAGCAATTTGCCGGAATGCTGCGCTGTGTGAATGCAGAAGGAAGATTCTCGTAATAAGCGCGTGCACGTCTAGAACGTGCTGACGTGAGACGTCTGCTTTAGCCAATCACAACAGTCAGACGCATTTACGTCCGCGCGGTTTGTGAGGATAAAAGCCTTTGAATATTTTTCCTGACACACTTAGCTGCTAGAAGTTAGTCAGATCACGTTTATATGTTCTTCTTAATGCCAACTGTGTAAATAATCATCGATGAGATGCTTATGATAAGCCGTTGTTTGTTTACCTTCAAGCTTTGCGTGCGCCTATGAGCACCTGCACACGCACATATTATGAACATCTCGACATGCGAAAGTGATCCTGCGAAGTGATCCTGCGAAAGCTGTTCACAATTTTGATCATCCACAGAGTTTGTAATTTAGTCAAATGTTTACAAATACAAGCGCAGCCGTTTAAAGCTCATTTGTGGTGAATGATGTCAGAATTTACCGGTATTTTGGAATGGATGTGTGAATGCTCTTTTCCGGAAAATTTCCGTAACGTCCTCGCCTGTGTGAACAGCGCTTTTCTGAATATACCGGTAAAGTCGTTCCGGAAATTTTCCGGATATTTACCGGTATCACTGTGTGAAAGGGGCTATAGTCTAAAACAGGGGTCTCAAACTGCCGGGCCGTGGGCCATTTGCGGCAGTATAATGAGATTCGGCCCCCCAAACAGATTTTTCAATCACTCTCATTGTTGTGCAGTCACATATAGCCACTTGTGGTTTTGACCCCCCACCTACTGAACATTTCAAGTACCATACTTTATGTTCTGGTTACCTTCGGTTTCTCTTAGCATCCGGTCAGAGTAACGCACATGCAGATTTTTTCTGGGGCTGATTTAATCGTTGAAATATCCTGTATGTCCGTAAGAGCTTTTTTTTTTTTTACTAAAGCTCTATTATTGAAAATATCCAAGGGTCATTTAATTATAATTATTTTTATACCACCTGTATTGTCTTCATGGCTTATGATGTGATACATTATGATGGTGGTGTAAATATGATCATTTTGCTAATATTTGATTCAAAGGTCGGATTTATGGTCTCATTTAATAAATTTTCCTCAGTTTTGGAAAAAAGCATGTGTTCATCTGTTAAATATGTTAAACTAATGGTTAAGCAACAATTGATTGGGACAGAATAACTATTATTTATCCTTTAGAATTATTTTATGCCTATATTAAACTGTAGTATTTTCACAGCTATTTAAACTACCAAAAAGAAGATACTTTAACTGCATATACTCTGGGGAAGAATGTCTTAGTGCATAAATTACATCAGGTTTCCACTTTTTTTGCTGGGCTTGAATATTAAAGCGGCCCTCCTATGAATTGTCAGTCATTGATATGGCCCCCGCCAATTTGAGTTTGAGACCTCTGGTCTAGAACAATAGTATTCGGAAAGATGGCCCAGACACAAATAGATAGTAAAACATGTGATCCCATGACTCAATAGTGCAAAGCAAAAACAACAACAACTACAACTAACATATGTCATGTGGAAAGATGATAGGTCCTATTCAATTTGCTTCTGACTACATCAACTCATGGTGCAGGTGATTGCATGTTGTTACCTCAATGGCCAATGAGCTTGCTTGTCAACCTACCTCAGTGTACCTCAGTGTTGTATACCTCAAATACCAGTGTTGTATCTGCTAGTAATCTGCCGCACATTTTCAGATATCACTTCCACCCCAGCTCCACCTGTGCATGTGTGATGGGGCGTTACATGTAAGTTATGTTTGTAGAATAAGGATGATTGTGAATAAAAGTCTAGGTACTTGCTGTGCACCAATAATCTAAACAGCAACATCATTATGGTGCTGATACCAAAGCATCAACATTTGCAATACAAATTACTAATATGACTTTCTTCTGTGTGCTTAATCAATCTGTATCTGTATAGATAGATAGATAGATAGATAGATAGATAGATAGATAGATAGATAGATAGATAGATAGATAGATAGATAGATAGATAGATAGATAGATAGATAGATAGATAGATAGATGACGGATGGATGGATGGATGGATGGATGGATGGATGGATGGATGGATGGATGGATGGATGGATGGATGGATGGATGGATGGATGGATGGATGGATGGATGGATGGTTGGACGGACAGACGGACGGACGGACGGACAGACAGTCAGACAAACATACAGACAGACAGACAGGCATAGACAGATGGATAGACAGACAGACAGACAGACAGACAGACAGACAGATAGACAGATAGACAGATAGATAGATAGATAGATAGATAGATAGATAGATAGATAGATAGATAGATAGATAGATAGATAGATAGATAGATAGATAGATAGATAGATAGATAGATAGATAGATACACACACACGCTCTTTCTGGTACAGATTGATTCTGTATCCATAAGAATTGCCCTGTGTGCATCCCTACTTCAAATTATATTCATTTTATTTCATAATTGAAACCAGGCACTCAGCAGATTTAAAACATCAATGTCTCTGTGGTTTTCACCTCATCTCAGATATTTTTAATTACATATTTGTCACAAGAAATAAGGAAGTGAAGTAGTTAATTGTCTCTCACAGGCGCACAGTAATTAACCAAGCCTTCCATAAAACACTCAAAACAAGCCCTGCAAATTAATACAGGAAAATAGGTTGTAAGCATAAATTTAGCAGAAGCCGAGTCATTCGGTCCTGTCAATCATCATCACTGGCGTAAATAAGCAACAGTCACCACACAACAACTTTTCTGCCATCTCTCCACAAACACATCTGCCTTTAGTAGTAGGAGGTAATACTATCATGTGTATCCACCTTATATGTTGACATACTAGGGCTGCACAATGTATTGTTTCAGCATCGATATTGCAAAGTGTGGGTCCACAATAATCACATCTCAGAGTTGATCAACAATTGACTCCTCACTAAACCACACCCGAAAACCAACACACACCAATCGTGGCTTAAATACTCTAAGTCTATCAAGCTTTCGAGCTAGAGAAAGAAGCCCGGTATCCTTAAATTTTGGACGGGGCGCTAAAAGAGCGGAGATAAGGTGGTTTTGTTTTCGATATTCCTGACACATTCAGTGATAGATGGTAATAACTCACACACCTCTTACCCTAAACAGATCTAAACTAAGTTTCCTACAAAAATACAAAGCAGGTTATGTTTCCCAGCTGCCTTTCTCTATTTTTCCGCTTGATTTTATGAGCACTGCTCCATTTAAGGCCTCGCCATCCTTATAGCAGTCATATTTCCTCCTGTTTCAAGCTACAAATATTTGAAATTACATATCAACAGAACAAAACCAAGTTGAAAACTCAACTTTTTAGACTCCACTTTCTTTACTAATCTGCAATTCCCTCTCTGACCCCTAAACTAACTACATTAATTAATAAAAAAAATAAATAAATAAATAAAAATTACTACTGTTTTGCTTCTTACACGTTCTTTGCATACCTGAAACTTGCCTATAGCATCTATTCATTGTTGCTTTTATAGTTGTGTAAATTGCTTCCTTGTCTTCATTTGTAAGTCTCTTTGGATAAAAGCGTCTGCTAAATGACTAAATGTAAATGTAAGATGTGATCACAAAGTAAGCACTTGAGATCAATATACTTTACCCGCAGCTGTTTTTCAGCAAATTATAACCCTCATGTCCATGTCAGAGCTACAGTTCACTGATGTTTTTGTCCGTTGTTTAGAGATTTAGTCATTATACTGGGTTACTGTCTGCTTTTATATTTGGTGTCGGATTAATATTTGCTGGTAGGGAAAATCTATTTGTTCACTTCTGCTATTTACACTTTGTTTTGCATTTAAATGTTTTTTTTTTTTACACTGAACTGCAAATTAGAATAGAAATTTTATAAAGAGCACACAAACATACTGACAGTTATAGCTACTGTACATTGTTATGGGTCAATGATGCTAATATTTGGCACAAATCCATCAATTTCCCTTTTCTGGCTGTTCTTTCTATGAATGAATTATGCAGAAGCAGTGTCCATGCGTGTTTCCTCATGGGTTTGTAACGCTATTTTTCATTGCAAAACAATAGTCTATCAGGTTTTTCGGATAAAAAAAAGATAATTCATGATTTAATTAGTTATTATAATATTAATTTTAAATGTCACCTCTCCTGCTGTGCATGAACTAAGCTGTTGAATGGTTAGCAAATGAGGCGGCTAGGCTAACCTAGCTTCAATTTTGATTATTTTCTAATCGGTTGCCTATTATGTCTTGACTTTACAAGCTTTTTAGCAATTCGATGGTTCAAGCAGATCAGAAACAATCAGCTTGGTGTGTGGATTATGGTCAAAACAAATGTATTGCAGTATTTTTATTTTCTTACAGCTATTAAGACACTCCGATGGTAACTGCTTAAAATACGACAGTTGTTTTGTAGACCAAATTAAAATTAGCTTCACATTCAAATCTACACAGCATAGATCCATCCTGCCTTGTATCAATGGTTCAGGCTGGCGGTTGTGGTGTAATGGTGTGGGGGATATTTTCTCAGCACATTTGGGGCCCATTAGTACTAAATGAGCATTGCGTCAATGCCACAGCCTACCTGAGTATTAGTGCTGACCGTGTCCATCCCTTTATGACCACAGTGTACCCATCCTCTGATGGCTACTTCTACCCATAACCTGGTTTCTTGAACATGACAATGAGTTTACTGGCCTCCCCAGTCACTAGAACTCAATCCAATAGAGCATCTTTGGGATGCAATGGGAGATTAGCAACATGGTTGTGAAGCCGATAAATTTGCAGCAACTGCGTGATGCTAACATGTCAATATGGACCAAAATCTCTGCTGAATATTTCCAGTACCTTGTTGAATTTATGCCATAAAGAAATAAGTCAGTTCTGAAGGCAAAAAGGGGTCCAACCCAGTACTAGTAATGTTAGTATAGTGTTAAATACTTTCCCGTTATAATTGGTATTTTTAGTCTTTGCCTTTACTAAGGTCAACAAGTCAGGCTGTCTGAGAAGCGACAGCACTGTGCTGTACTGTGACACTGATGCAGACTGAGCTTACTTAACCTCTTTAACAAATGAGTGACTGAGAGAGAGAAAGTTCAACGGGTGTCCATCACAGAGATCCAATCGCACCGTCAAACCAAAGCAAGTACTTACAAAATGTGCTGTTACTCTGACCTGGATCTGGATGGATGGGAAATTCACTCCCTGCTACGTAATTAATCATCTCCCAGATTGGTTATTGATTTCTCTCATTCAGTGTGATTTATTTGAGTCGGTTCCTTCATTCAGCGATAGGACACTAGTGCGGAGACACAGTCAGGGCAACTGTAAAAGGCCATGTGTGTAATGATGGTAAAGGCTGTGCTGATGTTGGAGATAAAGATGTAGATTGCTGGCTCAGAGGATGCTGTCTGTGATGGCCATGAGCCAGCAACTGCAGTCAGACATGCTCTACAACAAAAAAATGACCTTGAGGAACTCACATAACCTTAACTCGTACCAGAGAGACTCTGTAATGGTCCATTCTATCAAATTTTGGATGAAAGCATTCGCTAAATTATTCATTTTGTTTACCAGTATTTTAAATGCGTATTAATGTTGTCCTACCAGTGAGGCTTCAACACGACTCACTACTGGCAGCAAATGCTCATACTTTTTTACTCCAAATACATGAATAAATAAATTACAGTGATGTATGAAAAAACTAAAAGCATGGTCATTAAAACACTCTTACTGTGTAATTTTATTAATAGAAAAATACACTCACTGGCCACTTTATTAGGTACACTGGTCCAACCGCTCATTAACGCAAATTTCTAATCAGCCAATCACATGGCAGCAACTGAATGCATTTAGGTGTGTAGAGATGGTCAAGATGATCTGCTGCAGTTCAAACTGAGCATCAGAATGGGAAAGAAAGGAGATTTAAGTGACTTTAAACATGACATGGTTGTTTGTATCAGGAGTATTTCGGAAACTGCTGATCTACTTGGAATTGCATGCACAACCATCTCTAGGGTTACAGAGAATGGTTAGAAAAAGTGAAAATATCCAGTGAACGGCAGTCCTGTGGGCGCAAATGGCTTATTGATGCCAGAGGTCAGACGAGAATGGCCAGACTGGTTTGAGCTGATAAAAAGGCAACAGTTACTTAAATAACTGTTTTGCTGTGTTCACAGCAGACATGGAATGCGCGAATAAATCATGCTATTCATGTGTAAATATTTTGAGTTTACTAACTTCATTTGCGTGTCAAATTCATTTTACAATAGACACAAATTCATGTCATGGGTAAGGCTTTTGTCAGCTCGATGACTCTAGCTTCACTACTAAATGTCTAACATGGATTTTATTGAAAGAATAGCTGTGTTTATGTGCTTCATGAAGACTGAAAAACAGCATCGATTTGTTTGGTGCCAAGTCTAAGTCCACTAGATCCATTCAGAGGTGCACCCAGCTGTGAGTTTATCAACTCCTCCAGAAACTATACCTGGATGATGGAGGTGCTTTCAGCAGTGCTTTCGACTGAGCTGAGCCCAGTTTGATGAACTGTTGCCTGATGTTGGCAGAAGGATTTTCCGCTGGGACACCAACAACAAGCGTTATGTCATAATCACATCCCTACAAGACAAAGTCTTGATTAGATAACGCAGCATGAATGTCAGCTGAAGTTTAGATTTTCCAACTTGAGTGATTTGAACTTCATTCGCATGGATTGCATCATTCGCGCAGCTTCATTCGCGTTATCGTGCCGCAGGATGTCTATTCACGTCTTTGCATTGACTTAACATGTAAATCACTCGCGATTGAAGCTTCATCCATGTCTGGTGTGAACGCAGCATTACAACCGAGGTATGCAGTTGAGCATTTCTGAACGCACAACATGTCCAACCTCGAGGCGGATGGGCTACAGCAGCAGACACCGGGTGTACAGTAGCAGAGCAAAGCACCTGGAGCCAGGAATCGAACTCGGGTCTCCGTGAGCACCGTAATGCTGTGTGTTAATGGACTAACCACAAGGCTATCAGCGCTGACAGGTTTTTGGGCATGTATCTTGAACACTGCTCACAACATATTAATGGTTTATCCTGTCGGATATGTACCAAATGAAATGAAATCTTATTTTCTCTCTATAACTGTCCTTCCAATGCAAGACTATATTTAGCAAGCACAACCTACATCTCGGATTTGATCCTGTTATTCATTTGAAATTGATGTTATGAAACAAAGCATCTGAAACGTTCTAGTGATGTGGCGGTAAAGATCCATGCTAAAAAAGAGGACATTTGTCCAAATCGAATGCAGATTTTCAAGTGACACAGAACGATGTTCCTAGTACTGACTCAGCCCTGTAGTACTGGAGAGGAAATCACACTAACAAGCAACACTTTCCTGTGCATCCACCCACGACACACATGTATCCGTCACAGACTCGCCAGGCATGTGTAGGGGGTTTTCTTCACAATGTGTTTCAGGACACATCAAATGTTAAAGGCTCGTAAACAGTTCTCATGTAGTTATCCGTTAACATGTTAAAGAAGTATGTTTGGACCACAACACATCAGTGCACGTCAGTCAGCAGGACATGAGCTGAAGATGACTACATATTCCTTTTTTCCTCCTCAGGACATGTATCTAAGAAAAATCCACAATGCTGACAGATCAAAACAATCACTGACATCCGTCTCATAAATACCGTCACCGCTGAGTTGAATGACACTGACACTGAGCGCTGGTGTCGATCTCAAATTTCACTTCAGATGTGTACCCAGCCATCCCTTTTCCAAATAGTATATTGGTGTCTGAGGATGTTACTGAAATGTATGTGTATACAGGGTTGGGTGGTTTGCCAGGGGCAGTCTTTTGCATAATAACATGATGAAGGATTCGGATTTATACCTTCCAATGCATTTCAGCATGGATTAACTTTTATCCTTTTCTCATCATCCTGTTTCTCGTTATTTTTATTAAATAAGATTATTTGATTATTAAAATTACTTTTTGAAATGATTTTAACTATAGAACAGGGCTATTCCATTAGTTTGTCATGAGGGCCGGTTCATGAAAAGCATCCAAAATGAAGGACCGGAGAGATATGACTTGCAATATGAGTGATGACATATCTGCATATAAGAGCCCATACGCTGTATTTTTGCTCCCACGTCTGCTTTTTCTACATTAAAATGTTAATATGTTGTATTTTGAAACTACATAACATCAGTGCATTGTACACTAGGCTTTTGTTTTTTTGTAAACATTCAAATGTTGTATTTCAGAGCACAACAAAAGCAGTGCATTGCTAAAGTAGGCTTCTTCTACATTTAGACACATTCATATGTTGTGTTTTGAACTGCATCACAATTATAGATCCAACAATGATAGATTTTGGTTTTACGATTATATAGTCTGAAGAATAATCATCACGGTTATCACGTCTAATGTAAATGTAAGTTTTTTATTGGGTAAGCAGCTATTTAGAATAACTGTTGTTGCCATCTGCATTCATGCATACATAATCATTTTAATAATAATTCATCTAACATATCTTTTGATGAACATTGCATGGAAAGGCACGTACAACTCTCACCGTGAGATGTTTTCTACTGCGCGGAAGGACGCAAGCCCGTTGCTCCGCTTGTGCGTGGATATTGTCATTTATTCTTACATTAGAAATGACAAACTTGCAAGCGGATAAGACGTGATATGGGAATGGCCGCTGCTATAGTTAATCCAGTGTGCTTGCGTATTAGCCTCATTGTACAAGCTTGGAACTTTAAACCTGTGCACAGTTGGCAACTTGACATAACTTTGTTAAATTGCAGCAGTTTCGTTTCATTCCGTGCATCAGAAATGCAGCTTAGAGACTAAACGATTAATTAACGTTGCCGAATTAAAGCACAGATAATAAAAGTTGATTAAAGTTAATCGTTGCATCCCTATTGACAATATCAGTGCATAGTACAAAAGAACTTTTCTACAAACATGTCCAAAATGTGTTCAGCTGCCTGCGCCACTGGCTTAATGGCAGGTGACTTGCTCTCTGCGCAGCATCTGCACCTCGTGCTGTATTGAGCAGATGCACGTCACTTCATAACTATGGCGAATGTTTTTCGACTGAACTAAATTTATTTTTTATGTTTTGGTCACACTGTTTAGAGGGCCGGAACAAACTGCCTCGGGGGACCGGATTCGGCCCGCGGGCCTCCAATTGAATAGCCCTGCTATAGAATGAGTTAACACACTGCTTTATGTAGGAATGTTCAGTGCATTTGCCTGTCTCTTTGTAACTATCTTCAGGAGCCACCAAACTAGGTTAGGGGTCATGGAGACCTCAAGTGAAACTGAAGGGCTAAGAACAAGAGGCAACTGTTTCTATTGTTATTTCCTTAAGTTAATACTATTTAAAATGTCTAAAGTGATTTTGCTATGTTTACGGTTAATTTTTTTAAGGTGATTTTATTTTTTATTCGCGATAGACTTTGTGTAGGAAGGATATAACTGCCTGAATGTAGATTATACCGTTTTTTTAACTGGTAACTTTTAACTTTAGGTTTTGATAAAGACTACACTCAGTGAGATTACACTCAGTCTTGGGTAAGAAACAGATTGTACTTTAAGTGTGTGTGTTCTATTTGATTGTGGATCCGTTTCACAGGTCTGGAGTCAGCTCCAATTTAGTGGATATCTGATGTTTATATGCTTAAGGGTGCTTTTACGCCTGCCTTATTTAGTTTACCTGAATCACAGTAGAGTTTGTTTTCCCTCTTGATGCGGTTCGTTTGGGCAGGTGTGAATGCAGCAATCGTACTCCAGTGCGCACTAAAAGCGGACTAAAAAAGTGTACCGAGACTTGCTTGAAGAGGTGGTCTCAGTAGGCTTTCACACATCACCCCTGGTGAGAATATGATCCGAACTAAAACAGACCCAACCGCAAAAAGTACTGTGCCTTTAAGACTAATCCAGCTGCCGTAGGCCGATGCGCTTAGCATTATAGGATGTGGAGGGAAAAATATTTGTTGACAGCGCTTTACCAACAGAGAGAGAGAGGGAAAACATTACCTGATGGATCGTTGGTAATATTTCCGCAAGATGACCATGTCTCAGTTTCACTCATTCATTCATTTTCTTGTCGGCTTAGTCCCTTTAATAATCCGGGGTCACCACAGCGGAATGAACCACCAACTTATCCAGCAAGTTTTTACGCAGAGGATGTCCTTCCAGCCGCAACCCATCTCTGGGAAACATCTACACACACATTCACACACACACTCATACACTACGGACAATTTAGCCTACCCAATTCACCTGTACCGCATGTCTTTGGACTGTGGGGGAAACCAGAGCACCTGGAGGAAACCCAAGCGAAGGCAGGGAGAACATGCAAACTCCACAGAAACATCAACTGAGCCAAGGTTCGAACCAGCGACCCAGCAACCTTTTTGCTGTGAGGCAACAGCACTACCTACTGCGCCACTGGCTCGCCCTGTGAAGTTTATTTATAAACAAATTTCGAGAAGATCACGTGTTTATGATTGACCACAGCTGGTCCTGCATTAACACATGATTCACCAATCAGATGATTCCTAACTTACCCTTAATAAGCAGAGTTTCTTACCTCAGTTATCTTCATCTTGAAGAATCCCCCCTTCCACCACAACTCCTCCTCCCTTTCCTATATATAGCGGCATGGCAGCTCAGTGGTTAGCACAGCAAGAATGCTCTGTGTGTCACTGGTTCAACTCCTTATTAGGCCAGAGACATTTCTGTGTCGAGTTTACATGTTCTCCCTGTGCTCTTTTCAAAGACATGCGACATAAGTGAATTGACCAAACCAAACTGGCACCATAGATGAGCTTTTAGTCAGCAGTATATATCTCTATAGCAAACACTAATTTGTTATTAGCCTTAAATAAGCAGGGGAGTTCTCGAGATCTACCTGAGCTCAAACTCCCTTCTCGCCCTGCAAACAGGAGAGTGCACTGGGCTCGAGGATCTTATAAGCTCTCCTGGAACAGCATGCCAAACACGCTTTATAATCAGTCATCAGATATGTGTGATCTCTTGAATCTAGATTTATGATATTCTTGGATTCTATTATTCATTCCTTCATTAAGAAACAACCAATCTATTAAAATCATGTCACAAGTACCCAGACCCTTATGCCAAGTTGTATGCTGTTTTTATGACACCAAGTATAGAAACCCACTGGATTGTGAATGACCTCCTACAAAATGATGTTTCAACTGGGTTAAAAGCCTTAAAAGACTTCAACATTCTTGGACTTGTATTCATCATGTGTTAAAGATGCAGTAAGGAGCAAATGCCTCAAGGCACCAAAGAAATAAATACAATGTGAAAACCTCCCGTTATAGTAAAAACAAACTGTGGAAGAAACAGAAGATGACTTTTCACATGGTGACCAAATCAATTAGCTTCAGCTTCTTCAGTATTTCGGGCCAGCTTTGCTAAATGGCAAATTAGCCATTAAAGCACACAATCCAATAAAACACTGCTGGGGTCAAAAGTTCACAGCAAATTAAAAAACAATGATGCAGAAAGGCATTTCCATAATGTACAACACAGCAATTAAAGCAACATACAGTAATGCAAATTCTACTAACCACACAGCTGTTGATGGGTTAACAAAATGGGTTAAGACATGATTTGGGAAGGCTGTAAATAATGACACAATTGCCCCAAACAGTAGTAAATCATCTTGCATGATTGATCATACATAGTCTCCTACCATAAATTTCCCATCTGAAAGGGAAACTCCTACAAATCCATATGCAATTTAAGATCAGCTGCAAGCATACAGTAACTGTGTCCATGACATATCATCTAATAACACTGCATCTGTAATAAAGAAAGCTAAACAAAGCAAAAAGAGAGAAATAACAGCCTTATCCCACAAGAAAACTTATGTATTTTACGTTTTGTCAGTTTAGTGGCTAATTCGTATGAATTAGTATGAGTTTAGTCGTATGAAAATGTACGATTTTAAAAAGGAGGCGTGGCATCCCACCCCACCCCTAACCCCACCCGTCATTGGATGATGAGCAAATTGTACTAAATTTTATGAATTAGATCGTACGAATTCACACAAATAAGCCACTAAATCGAAAAGTCACGTATTGTCATGAGATTGCGTTGGAAATAAATGAAGGCTCATATTTACAGTGAGTCTGGGTTGCAAACAATGCATTACGAGTTAGGTTTGAACATTCATTTTATTGCATCCTTCCACTAATACGTAATTTTGCATAATAGTAGAATATAATGTTAATAGAGTGTATCTATAAAAATTGTGCCCTGTAAGTGTACAGCAGTTACGATATGTTGTCTAATTCTTTACTAGATATAACTTTTCATAAAATATTTGTTTCTACAAGTTCCACCATAAGGGCCACACTGTAAGAAATTGCTGCAAAACGTACAGTATTACTGGCAATTTTGGTTGCCAGTAATACTGTAAAATTTACATGTACACTGTTAATTAACAATTGAAATGTGCTGTAAAACTAAAGCACAGTTGTAATTGTTAATGTACAGTGTGTTTGTAAATGTAGCTAATAATACTGTAACAATTGCCAGTAATACTGTAATACAGCAATTTATTACAGAGGAGCATGAAATACAGTGGTGTAGTAGGCCTAATCATTCAGGTACAGCTCTGATTTTTATTATTATTATTTTTTATCATTATCATGTGACAAAGGGCTGCTGGATTTACAACATGTTACTTCATCAACTTCTCCTCAATTAGATCAAAGAGGCTGATTAACTGGGAGAAGAATTAAGTAAACATGCTAATAACCTAAACAGTCCATATCTGATGTAAATAAAGCACATCAGATTATGTGTAAAATCATTATAATAGCCATTTTTCATAGACACTGGTGTGCATTTTGCAAACTGTTTTGCTAGCATGTGTATATAAATATCTCAAATAAAATATATATATATATGTTTGAACACACTGAAAATATGTAATTAATGACAAGCTCCCTACACCTCATCCTCTGGCTCAGTGCAAGCCATTGCAGGAAGTAATCTGTATCAACCTCAGGACCATCTGATGAGTCTATGGATTAGTCCATGACACAGACCAATCATGTCTCTTCACAAGTCAGTGTATCATCAGGAGATTCATTTAATTTTGCCTGTATATGTTTTTGTAACTCTTAAAGTGAAAGTATTGACAGGAATTATTTTAACTTCCACAAGCAGTTTTTGATATGTATCTTCTAAAATGTAATACTGAAAAAATCAACAACTTGCATTGCCTGGGGTCAGTAAATTAACATATGTTTGTCTTTGGGTGAGCTATATTAACCCTATTAACCCCTTGACAAGAGCAATCACACCGGTGTGATCAGCCCTGGTCAGAGCGTATGATTAGAATGTTCTGTGCATCATCTGGTTCATTCAATAATTTTCCTATGGTTTACTCCCTTTGTTATCTGGGGTCACCACAATGGAATGAACCACCAGCTATTCCAGCATATGTTTTATGCAGTGTATGCCCTTCCAGCCGTAACCCAGTACTGGCAATGCATCATGTGATCAGAATCTGCTTTGCTGTGATAGCTTAAACCAAAGACGAGCATGTTGCACGAGCATGTTGCACAAGCATGCACAGATTGTCATGTAAATTTTAAAGTAACGTGTTCTGAATAAAGGTCACTTTAAAAATCATGCAGGTGGTATTTAAAACTTAAGCATGAAAGGGTTAAATTTACATTTTTAAGTCATGTAAATCATTCCACAAACAAAAAAAATGATTTTGAAGGAAAAGAATGAGCCGAATACGGTTACTAAAGCTCACAGAGGCTCGTGTTTCATGTGGACAAAGTTATTCCCTGGATTGTGCATTTGTGCAATCAAACCGTCTCTCATATTTACAAACAAATGTCTCTCAGCCGTCTGCCTCGCCCTCCTCAAAGACACACACACTCAGCCCAGTGGCGATGCTGGTCGGTCAGCTATGATGATGTGAGGAGTGCTAACCTTGGCTCCATTTGCAGGGCATGGGAAGTGCAGGCTCAGCACACTGTTGACAGCCATCAATTGAGGAAGAGCTGATGGGAAGCGATAGGCCGGGCAAATGGAGTCTGAGCTGCAGAGACATCTCTGACACAAATTTTCTGCGTCAGGCCCCCTGCGCCATCAGCTGAGCGCAGTCAGCTCAGGCAAGACAAGGGCCAAATCAGAAGAGAGCTAGATAAATGTCTCTCTGTCTCTTCCTCTAGGTGCAATGCATAAGGAGAAAATAGCCGGGTAAATTTCACGAAAACAATGAAATTGACTGCATGGCAGTTGGGTAAGATTCCTTTACTCAGTGCTGATTCTTACTGTAATCTCATTAACTGTGACCACTGTGTGTTTCTATATTACAAATTACAAAATAACTGTAAGACTGGATAGGCTCCAAACTATCTAAAATAGTTCATCCATTCTTTTTTTCAGCTTAGTCCCTTTCTTAAATAACAATAATAATAATATTATTATTAATAATAATAATAATAATAATATTTATTAGTATTATTATTATTATTTATTTTATTAATTTTTTCATGGCGACATGGTGGCACAGTAGGTAGTGCTGTCGCCTCACAGCAAGAAGGTCGCTGGTTCGAGCCTTGGCTGGGTCAGTTGGTGTTTCTACAGTATGTGGAGTTTGCATGTTCTCCCCGCGTTTGCTTGGGTTTCGTTCGTGTGCTTTGGTTTCCCCAAAAGTCCAAAGACATACGGTACAGGTGAATTGAATAGGCCAAATTGTCCGTAGTATATGAGTCTGTATGTTTTCCAGAGATGGGTTGCAGCTGGAAGGGCATCCGCTGCGTAAAAAATGTGCTGAATAAGTTGGCGGTTCATTCCGCTGTGGCGACAACCGAAAGGGACTCAGCCGAAAAGAAAATGAATGAATTATTATTATAATTATTACTATTAATAATAAAAAGAAGAAAAAGAAGAAGAAAAAGACAAAAACAACAACAATAATGCTTTCTCTTGCTTTTAATTGTCATTAAGTTATCATTAAAATAGAATTTTCTGAATTTTCACTATTAACCATTCCATAGATTTGTTTATGCATTAGGTTATATATTGATCCATAATCAATAAATTAAATCTAAGTGATTTTGTATCATTGTTTTTTCTTTTCCCTGCAGTTCAAGCTGTGACCTGTACCAGTAGCGTCAGAGGTGAATTCAGACTACCTTTTAGCCTATTAATAAATGCCTGTCACACAAAATAATTTGAACCAGTTTTCAAAGCAGGAACATGAAACTTTAGGTTATTCAGCAACATAAAAATAAAGAAAAAAATTAAATATTTATTAAGTAAGTACACTACCTATGTCGATCAGAGTAGTAAGAGCAACAAGAACAACTCGACTTCTAGTTGATCATTTGGAAAAGTGACAGAAGGTACAATTTTCAGATGAGTCATCTGTTGAACTGCATCCCAATCATCACAAATAATGCAGAAGGCCTATTGGAACCCACATGGACCCAAGATTCTCACAGAAATCAGTCAAGTTTAGATGGCATCATCAACAACCTGAGGTATCAAGACTTTTGTGCTGCCCATTACATTACAAACCACACGAGAGGGCAAATTCTTCAACAGGATAGCGCTCTTTCTCATACTTCATATCAAATTTTCTAAAGGCAAAGAAGGTCAAGTTGCTCCAGGATTGACCAGCCCAGTCACCAAACATGAACATTATTGAGCATGGCTGGGAAAGATGAAGGAGGTGGCAATAAAGAAGAATCAAGAGAATTTTGATGAACTCTGAGATTCCTCCAAGAAGGCCTGCATCTTTGCCATTCCAGATGACTATTAATAAGTCATTTGAGTCATTGCAGAGATGTATGGATGCGATCCTCCAAGCTCATAGAGCTCATAGAAGTCATGCACAATGTTAATTCTTTTTGCACTGCACCATGACTTTATATTTTATACTGTACATTATTTATGTTAAATGACAAGACTTGTCTAAGCAAAGTCAGACCTTACTATCCTAATTAAATAATAAAAAACCAAGGCATGATCATATTTTATTTTGGTAAAATAAGTGTAATCTAGAGGCCTTTGTCTTTCATATAAGCCACTTCTGATACCAAATGGTCAACTAGAAGTCAACTAGAAGTCAAGAATTTTGTCAGGTAGTGTAAGTAACACATTAACACTGTTTATATAGAATGACATCTCCAGCACCTTAAATATGAACTCATTAATAAATAAATGCTAATATATATATATATATATATATATATATATATATATATATATATATATATATATATATATATATATATATATATATATATATATATATATATATATATATATTTCTTTGCACTTCTTATTTACATTTTCATTTAAATGTTTACTGTTTTCATATAAATACTGACTTTCAACAGGCAAAACCTTGCAAATGTAGCTGGTTATATAATCCACATGAATACTCTTAACGATGACACATCTGAAGTGAAACCGACAAACATCCTTTTCCTTAATGCCATCTGTCTGTGTCACAGCTACATTCTGATTTAGTAATGGCCTGTGGCCAAGCAAAACCTAAGAATGTGGATCATATTCCAAAATAAATTAAGAAAGCTATTAAAACATGTAACAAAGAGCCATTTTTGTGCTAATGGACAGCACTGCATTTGACCTTTCATAACAACACCTCCTGTTTTCCAGGATGACCTCCAAAACGAGCGAGATCATCACAATGGGGCATCTCTGAACAGAATAAGGCCATTATTACATATCAGAAGTCTATTCTGAGATAGCGTTTTGTGCAAATAACTTTCAAAAGACCTGGTGTACTGGTGATGACTCACTGGTATCGGTGGTGCATTCTGATAGGCTAAACCGGCTTGCCCCCAAAGCATAATGACTGATAGAGTTTTCAAGCGTAGGTGACAACAGATTCAGATGTCAATAAATCCTGCCTTGAGGGGGGTCTTGTCTTGTGTTCAGGCATTTGAAAAGCGAGTCTCTCCAGATAGACTACACAGGCACTGTCAATCCCTCCAAATCTTTTCATGGCCTGCCAAACACAGAGCCTTCATCCACTCAATGGATTAGCCCTTCTCTCATCCTCACGCTAGGTCCATATGGCACTAAACATGGAAAATGAGTGCTGACAGACTCAAAATGCTTGTCAATTAAGGTGGTCAAAAAGGAAATTCTTATTCATTTATCAGGAGCACTGTATTGGCCCACTTTCACTGAGTGATACAGTACTCGTGTTCAAAATAGTCCAAAAGGTGATGATAATAGTTAAACATGGCTGTTTGTTTATGTTTTAGGTTGCTGAATGAATCTTTTGCTGCTTTGTTTTTCTGGCTTCTCCTTTGATTTTCGCACTTCACTCTCTTTGTCCATTTCTGAAAGGATCAGATGTCAGAAGCACGTTATTATTATCAGCTTATAAAGTTTGTTATTTCAAATATCAAGCTCAAAGGAGAAAGTGAAACCACACACGCTTTTAGACGAGCTCTTAAAACAACATCAGGACACAGCAGATTTTGTTCTTCTTGGCTTTGTGGCTGTACATCAAGACAACGACAAGGTTTGTTTAAGCTCGGGTCAACCATGGCTTGTTATTATATGTGTATATTAATACGGTGTAATGTCTTGGCTGTGTTTTTAAAAATGGTGGTTCCTTTGTTTTCATTCTCCTGCTTGTGCACAAGCTTGTGACGTATCTCAGTAAAATGCACGTCTAGCTTCGCCCTTGGTACCCTTTGTCAGTGGAAACGACCATAAATGTGTAGCGTACCGTACCACTCAGTGGAAACAAGCCATGATATATTTACAGTGTAAACTGTCTTGTTTGTGCTTGGCAGTGCATTGGGGAAATTTGTGTCCTAAATTATTGCAAATATGACAATGAGTGGCAGTAAAAGATCACATTTTTTTCCCTTTAACACAAAGGATGATTACAGAAACAGATTATTGATAAACAAAGACTCCTAAACTTATAGAACGTGTGATTTCATTATCAATGGCGTGAATTCTAAAAACTTTGGCTACATTGTATTTTGAAACATTCTAATGAAATCTAATATAGAGTGTAAAGATAAATTAAAAAAAAAAAAAATCAAGTAGTGTTGCTTTATTTTTGTGCCACCTTTCAGTGACCTTATGTACCTTATTCTTCATGTACGGAGGGTACAGCCGCGATTTGAATCTTTTTGGCTTGAGACTCCCGTTTACATTCAGTTCCATTTATTTTTAGATGTTAAAAACAGCTCATTATGCTGCTTAATGTTGCAAACTTATATTTTCTTATTATATTATTCTACTTGGTCTGTAAAGTCATGCAAACACTTGTAGATCTAGTAGTTTTCTGCAGATTAGTATTCCTAGTCATTTCTCCCATAGGCTACTGAATCGGAAGTTGAAACACAATCGCAAACATGAGCGCAGTTCTGCATTTAAGGATAAGCTCAATAGAAAGCTTCAGTACATGTGGTCATCAGACTGCTTCTCCAAAAACAAGAATAGGGAGGAAATCACAACACATTGTCTCAGAAAAATAATTACAGAAATGTTATTTTGCACGATATTGGCATCCAATTCAAAATATATACTCAGGAGATGTGTGGCTGTTGATCTATCCCTTTTCTGTATTGCTTCAGGACTAATTTTAAATAATTGTTTATGAAATGATGAAATGTTTAGTGCTGTACACTTTTTTTACATTACTTAAACATCTAAAACTTGTTTTTGTTTTGAGCATTCTAAACTCTAGATGATGGACAATAAAGCCCAAAGTGTATTCTTTCCAAAGACACATGAACTGTAAATGTTGATGAAATTATTCAGCAACTGTTAATGTTTTAGTACGGGAAGGTCATTTTACAGAAATCTAATTTTGCACGATATCGCAATCAAATTCAAAATATAAACTCATGAGACACATGGCTTTCAAAACATTTTTTCTAGGACATTACATTAATGTTTTCCTGTGTTTGTATATAGAAAAACAAATATTGAACATAGGACAAATTTTATTTATTACTACTACATAATATATAATAAGCATTTTTTTTTAGCATGAAACTTTCAAGATGGACCATAGTAAAGTGTCTTCTTTCCAATGATACCCAATTTATGTTTGTAGCTCAATGGGGTCAAGAACTGTTACTATTTAAATTTATGTAGGTGTAAATCCCCAAAAGTTATTTCTGGCTAACAGGTTAACTTTGTCACTTGCATATAAATGATACTGCTTTCGCCTTGGTCATGTACTAGCAACAGCATGTTAAAGCTGCAATTGATGTTTACAGTGAAAGAAAAAAATAATTCCACAGTTTTTTCAAAGTGAATGTAAAAAACAAAAAAGCTTTCTAAGCTACAACATTTGGTAATTAATTAACAGATTCCACATTTCATGACTCAGTTTTCGAGATTCAGTTTATTTAGTGTTTTAAATTGCATTATGGGACCTTGATATGTGCTCTGTTGACTTTTAATGTTGGACATTCAACTGTGCAGTTTAACAAAGTGACTTTTTTACATACAGTGAGCATACATAAGCACACCCTTCACAAATCTATATTTTAAATTCATATTTTTTACAGGAAGCTCTACAATATTATATTTGTGCATATACAGTACATTAGATTCGTCAGAACTGAAGCCTTTCCCAGAGATGGGTTGCGGTTGGAAGGGTATCCGCTGCGTAAAAACTTGCTGGATAAGTTGGCGGTTCATTCCGCTGTGGCGACCCCCGAGTAATAAAGGGACTAAGCCGACAAGAAAATGAATGAATGAGTACTGAAGCCAAATCTGGAGTTAACCAAACAAAATAACTTACGATATGGGGTAAAAAACTAGCACACTCAAATTTATGTTTATTTAAAAAAATTTATCCAAATTTTAAAAAAAGAGGTAAAATCAAGAGGAAAAATGGAAACATTTTGTTGAATTTTTTTAGGTTGTAATTCTTTTGCAATATTTTGCTTAAAACTAATTTTATTATCTTTCAATTTCTAAATATGTTTGGTTACTAAAATATAATTTTAACAACATGATGGTGTGCTACAGATGACTGCAATGTTTTATCGCTCACCAGGTTACATAGGCTGAAGCAGAGAAGCGTCCCCACGTGTTTACCTGCTGCCATGAACTGAATCCTAGGAGGAAACTTAAGTGTAATACTCTTAAAGAGATTGTGATGTTTTTTGATGCCTAACATTCTTTTAATTGTTTTAATTAAACTTAACTGAATGATTTTAAAGTGGTTTACACCATATCTGCATTTTGAAAATCGCAACAAAAGCTGGAGGTTTGTAGTCCACAGCATGTTGATGCAATGTTTACAGTGCTGATCCTATACTTCCGGGCTTCTTTCCACCGCAGCCTCGATTTCGTGTTTTAAAATGGCAGTCGCGTGAAATAAGCGTATAAACTGTTTTAATGCGTACACCCACTCCATCCCTAACCCCAACCCCCAGTGACATCACTTGTAGAAGAAGTGCAGCAAGGAGCTAGAGTTCAAGCTCTCCCTTGCTGAAGCTCAGCTCTGCCTAACGCCTGATTCACACGGGGCTTCAGCGTCAACACTTGACAGAGGGCATGTCTAAAGTTGGGGCTGACGCGATCGCCATAACAGCATCAGCCAATGATATTAGTCAGCAATCGGCTACCATCTGAGATGGGTTATTTGCATACAGCGATCTGATTGGCTGACGGTCCGTCGCCGTTTAAAAAGTTGAGAAAGTCCCAACTACTGTGCTAGACGGACATGTTGGCTCCATAGACTTTTTCATTCAAAATTGGCTCATACTGGCCTATACAATTCTGGAGATCACAAATTATGTAGCAGAAGTACGCATGGCTGCATTTCATCTTTAAAGCGAACGACATGAGGCGGTATGACACCGTTCCTTTTCACGCTTACCAGCTGACTATTTACAGGGTACCTCCGTATGGACTGCTTTCCCACTGTTACCAATTTGTCTAGTTAGCTTGCCATGTACGTTGACAAACTTGAGAGAATAGTTGACCACAACGACGGGGTTCAAATCTAGTGAATAATATTTCCAGAAAGCAGGTAAGACAAAAACAGAAGCCAAAAAATAAAAGAAACAAGTAAATAACATGGTGAGAATGTAGTAAAATCAACCTAGGCTCATTCTGGAAACGTAGCCCCGCGGACGTTTCTGGAGACTGTGAAATACGTCCCGGGAGGTACGTATTTGTGCAGTTTTTGTTTTCGCCAATCCTCTCGCAAGTGGGCACCATTCGCGCCCGCACTGTTCTCGCGTAAACAGCCACCGGAGGCCACTGTCGAGCGACCGTCTGTCTGACTGACCGACTAGCTGAATGACTGAACGATTGACTGGGCGGCCGGCCAACCTAGCCACCCTCCTCTTCCTCCCTAAACCCAAGCGATGATGTACAAAAGCCATGCAGAAATAGAAAAGCTCTCGTCCGATTTTGACCGCATTTTCGATTTTCACCGCATTCTTGCCCCGTTACGAACTCGTTCGCATTATTTTTTGGATTCTGTATTTTGTCTTACCTGATTTCTGGAACCGCTCTTCCCCGGACTCGAACCTGGTCATCGAATGCAGCCGGCTCTTACTCCTCCGCTCCGCTAACCGGACAAACTGGTTGTAGCGGGAAAGCCCTTTACACGGAGGAGGTGAGCCGTCAGCCCAGCCGGTGAGCGCGAAGAGGAGTGGCGTCACACCGCCCCGTAGCATTTGCTTGAAAAAAACTAAATGCAGCCATACATATCTCCGGCCACGTGGTCTCTAGAAATGTCCGCGGGGCTTTGTATTCAGAATGAGCTTGGGTTGGGTAAATTCTAAAAACGTGGTAAAAAATCAGGCGAGGGCTTTTCTTTTACTGGATTACCTTTTAAAACTGTGAGTTGGGTTTAGGGAAGTTTGTGCTTTTGAAAACACAGTCGGTTGGGAGTAGGAAAGGAGGAGGGTGGGATTGGTCAACCAGTCAGTCGACAGCGGCCTCTGGTGGATTTACATGAGAACAACAGCTGCAAATGGCACTAACAAGATAAATTTGAGATCTCAAAAAGTGTACACAGTGGCCTCTGGTGCATTTGCAAAAACAAAAAACAACAAAAAAAAAAACATACATCCTGGGACGTATTTCACGATCTCCAGAAATGTATATATTGGTACATTTTTAGAATCAGCCTGGTTTGTTTTCATTCCACTGTGTCTTGCATTACTAACCCCGAAACCCATTTTGTATAAAACAACTCCCCTTGAACTGGCATTTATCAATTCATTAAATGCTAATTTCTACTTAACTGTACATGAAATGCACTTATAGTCAAACTCTATCCCACTTTGTCACCATCTCAGATAACAGAGGATTTTGTAATTGCCTTATCCACACAATGCTGTCTTAGAATTCAACCAAAACAAGGTGTCTTTTGTAACAGTCTTTGCGCTGTGAGTGCATGCGCCTGATGTCTAAATAGAATCCTTAAAGCTCAGTATATGAAACGAGGCAGCATTACATTACATTGGCAGGCAGATCAAAACAGATGCAACTGTGGGTGTCATCCGAGGTTCAGCATTTTTGTGCAACAATGTTTTCGAGATTTAGTCCCTATAACTGATAGATGAGAATTTCACCACACAGATTAGACTGACAATGATGTGAAATAAATAAATAAACAAACAAACCATAAAGAACAGCATGAGTAGATGAGTCATAGCAGGGAAGTCTCGGATTAGTCTTGAAACTCAATCACGTAGAGATCTATCAGATTGGGGGCCAAAGAAAACCATTGTCCACACTGTCCATTTTCCTGAAGCCATGATGTGAAGTGTGACATGACAGGGAGAGAGCGACAGCATAAGGGTGATATGGGGGTGGGAAGTGGGAAGATAGAAAGAGAGCCAAAGGCAGACATTATAATACCTCCTCTGCACCCAATTAAAGGCAAACGACACTGTGGTTTGCCAACCTGCATAAGCATCCCTGAGCAAATATTTCACTTGACTGGCCTGCAGCTCTGATAAAATCACTCTGATGAGCCTCGTTCTTCACAAAATCATATGTAAGTCTCATTTCAAATCATGTTGCTAGATTACACGTACTTACAGAACAATATTTAACAACTGTCCACCTGTTTCACACATACAAAAACATTCAAGTAGCAAAAATTTCCTTTCTTGGTAACACTTTAGAATAACTATCTGTTATAACTAGTTAATAGTCCAATAATAAACTGTTCGTTAATTATTTTTAAATGACTTCTTAAATAAAAGTTAATAGATTATTAATTATTAATAACTGTGCCTTATAGATAGCCAATAGACAACTTACAAGCTGTTAGTTAACAAGTTCTAAATGACTTAAGTGCATTTTAATAATTTATAACTATACCTAATAAATTAGAAAACAATTAGAAAATAAATTAGAACAATCATGAGTAAGCTGTTAGTAAATTACTAACTGAAGACTTGTTAAGTATCAGTTAATAGTTTATATATGTTATTGGGACGTTATTCTAAAGTTGCAACTATTCTTCATTTATTAATTTAGCAAATGAGGAATTGTTGCAACTTTAGAATAACGTCCCAATAACATACTTAAGCTAATAATTAACCCCTAACTAATATATAAAACCTTATGGGTTTGTGTTCCTTGTATTCCTAACGCTTTCCTACTTAGACTTTACACACCTGAAACTTATTCATTGTTGCCCTTTTAGTTGTGTAAACTGCTTCCTTGTCCTCATATGTAAGTCACTTTGGATAAAAGCGTCTGCTAAATGACTAAATGTAAATATAAATGTAAATGTATTCTGTTGTATACTGCTGTTCTGCCATGTGATGGCTCAGTATTTCTACTGTATACATTAAATACAATTAGGGATGCGACGATTAACCAGTTTCACTATTAACCGTGATTTAATTCGTCACGGTTAATTAATGGTAAAGGCTTCTCAACACCGTGTTTTTGCACGGAACAAAACTGTAGCAACTAAACAAAGTAGCTAGTAGTAGCGAGACTAATAGCCACGCACACTGGACTGACTATGACTGAGAATGTTAGTTAAGGCAAGCTCGTTTAAGTTTGTTATTTCCGATGGAGGGACGCGCATGCAATGCAGCACGTTCATTCTTTTTAGGCGCACCTAGTTGAGATGGCAGGGGGCTTTTGTGACCGTGAGAACTGCATATGGCTGAAGTTTGATGAAGAAGCAATGGAAAGTACAAGCAAACTTGAATCCACTTACAAATAATGGCCCCGATGAGAGCGATCATGTGGTGAGTGTTGATCTGCCAGCCGAGATTAATCAAGTGTTTCAGAGAGAGTGCTGAAAGACTCAAGCCTGTTTCACAATGGCAATGCATTGATAATGACCAATGACCAAAAACACATTGAATGACAGTAAAAAGTAGCAATTTTACCCAAAACTGCATCAATAATATCCACTGATTTTTATATAGTCAATCAAATGAACTTTTAAAATGGCAACAAATATGTTTTAGGCCTGAACTACAAAACTAAATTTTAAATAATTTTAGTTTTAAACTAGTGGGGTTTTGAAATCAATGAATGCAAATGATTGTGATAACCGTGAAACCGTGATTATTTCTTAGACTTTAATCATACAACCAAAATTTTAAATCATTGCATCCCTAAACACAATGTTCAACATTTCATCTGTGGAGTTTCTTTGGCAAAATACAACACACAGAAAAGCCTATGAGTGGCACAAGGTTAAGGTACAAAAAAATTATATTTTAAATATCACATCAAATTTCTGTAGCTTAAACTTGTTCCATCCCTTTGCTGTTCTACAAAGTTTCACTGGTATTAGTAGATGGTTAAACTATGAATAACTGATCTGTAAAATGTGAGTTAATATATTAGCTAAGTGTTAGTTATTAGCTTATGTATGTTATTGGGACGTTTTTCTAAAGTTACAACTATTCCTCATTTACTAAGTTAATAAATGAAGAATAGTTGCAACTAGAATACCATCCCAATAACATATATAAACTATTAACTGATACTTAACAAGTCTTTAATAAGTAATTTACCCAAAGCTTGTTCATGATCAATTACTAATTTATTAGGTATAGTTACACATCATTAAAATGCACTTAAGACATTTATAACTTGTTAACTAACAACTTGTAAGTTATTAATTGGCTATCTATAAGGCACGGTTAAAAATAATTAACAAACTATTAAATTTTATTCAACAAGTCATTTGTAACTCATTAATGAACAGTTTATTAATGGACTCTTAACTAGATGTAATGGGTAGTTATTCAAAAGTGTTACCGCTTTCTTTTGCTAGTGAGAGCTGCCTTCAAATAATGCTAGTTCATCCTTCTTGATATTCAAACACCAGATGCTGAAAAAGCACTGGTGTATAGCAGGGTTCAGTACAGGGCATTTTGTCTTTTCACTATACACATCAGGGATGTACCCAGATACAATTACTTGTGAGGACTAGCTTGCATACAGGCAACCCAGGCTCATTCTAAAAACGTAGCCCTATATACCTTTCTGGAGAGAGCAATATACATCCCAGGAGGTACTTTTTTTTTTTTTTGCAGTTTTTGTTTTCGCAAATCCATCAGAGACCACTGTGTATGCTTTTTGAGATCTCAAATTTCTCCCGCGAGTGCCACTCGTGCCTGCTCTTCTTGCGTAAATCCACCACAGGCTGCTGTTGACTGACCCACTGACCAACTGACCGATTTCCCCGCTCACAACCTTCCCTAAACCTAACCAATAGTGTTTTAAAAATAACCGAACTAGAACCAGCGCCTACCCACTTCCTAAACCCAACCAACAATGTTTTGAAAAGTAATCCAGAAAAAGAAAAGTCCCCAGATTTTCAGATCTTACCAAGTTCTCACTCTGTTATTTACTTGTTTATTTTATTTTTTGGCTTTTGTTTTTGTCTCACCTGCTTTGTGGAACTGCGCGAATGGATCAGGATAGCAGGAGACAGAAGCAAAGCGATCTCAAGTCAGCCATAAAAACATGACAGAAGAGGTAACTTCTAAGGGCTCTTCTTGAAGATTAGACCAAGTCCTTTTTTTTTACTTGGTACATAATGGTGAAGTAAACTGAAGTGATTGTTCATACGATTTATGTTTGTAGCTACATGTTTTTATTAATCATGACAGACTTACAACATTATGTGGCACAAAAATAATTAAAGACCATTCAAAAATGTGATGTTCTGTTTTGCGCTTACTGTTATGGCATCATGTTTGACATCACTGAATTGTTTGGTGGACATCAAATCAAGGTAACTTTTCTTCCCTGGTTTTGTTCCGGAAATTATTCATTTACAAATTAGGCAATGGCTTTGAGCCACTAGACAAACTGGTTACAGCAGGTAAGTCGTCCTTATGGAGGTAAGCGTTCAGCTGCTAGTGCGAAAAGGAACGGCGTCATACCGCCCCGTTACATTTATTTTAAAGACGAAATGCAGCCATCCGTACCTCAGGCTACATAATTCACAATCTCCAGAAATGTATATACTGTAGGGCTACGCTTTCAGTATGAGCCTCTGTTGCATACAGAATATAGACAAGTAGAAGCACGCAAATATGCAAGCAGACGCTTGACTTTTTAATATGTGCACACTGTACTAGAACATCCTTACTGTCAGTTCTTCACAGCACCCCCTGCAATTGTACTGCGATTGCAATTATATGGTTTGGTTACCCCTTTACAACCTGCAGATCAATCATTTTCTGGTCTTGCAGATTCATCAGACCGTGCATACATCTGAATATGCTGCACAGCTCCTGCTCCAGGCACCTGGCATCTCGAGAGAAGACTATTACAACGCTCTGTTGGCCTTCATGCTAGCACAATTAAGCTAGGTAATCGAGACCATCAGGTCTGCAACAAAATGAAACCTCAGTGTTCACTTAAAGATATAATTTATCTCATTCTGTAATTACTTTGCTTCTTTACAATTCTTGTAATATTAGTTTTATTGTTAATTTGTATATTGTTGATTCAAATTTTTTATCATTTATTGTTTTAATGTTGGTCAATTGTAAGCACTGTTGCCTCACAGCAAGAAGATCACTGGTTCGAACCTCGGCTGGGAGTTTGCATGTTCTCCCCGTGTTGGCATGTGTTACCTTGGGGTACTTTGGTTTCCCCCACAAGCACTAACACATGCGCCATAGGTGGATGGGTAAGCTAAACTTGTCCATGTGTGTGAATGAGAGTGTATGGGTGTTTCCCAGTGATAGGTTGCAGCTGGAAGGTAAAACATAATCTGGATAAATTGGCGGTTCATTCCGCTGTCGCAACCACTGATTAATAAAGGAAATAAGCCAAAAAGAAAATTAATGAATGAATGAAATTGGCCATAGTGTATGAGTGTGTGTGAGAATGAGTGTTTATGGGTGTTTCCCAATACTAGGCTGCAGCTGGAAGGGCATATGTTGCACAAAAAATATGCTGGAATAGTTGCCGGTTCATTCTGCTGTTGCAACCTCTGAAATAGAGACTAAGCCAAAGGGAAATTAATGTTTTAATGTTCAAAACTAAATCCAGCAGAGCTCTTTAGCAAGACAGGCTTCAGTGACCAACATTATGTTACACAACTGCATATACTTCATCATCAATCCATGAATGGAAAAGAATGCAAACTGTTGTCCCGGGAGCGGTAAGTATTAAATTCTAATCTAATTCCTTTCCATGCTGTTTCTTTTAATTTTAGGTCAAATGCTCACACAATGTCAGATGCTTCTGTCCTTGATATTGACATTCTTATTAGAAGAGACATCAATATGGCACTGTACAGTAGTATGATTGGTCCTGATTATCATTTTAAGGTTCTTTTGGCTAATACATTTAGACATGCCCAAACACATGCAGCCACTGTAAGCTGCAACCCGGGCTCATTGTGGAAACATAGCCATGTTTCTGGAGACCGCGAAATACGTCCCGGGAGGTACGTATTCGAGCAGTTTTTGTTTTCGCGAATCCGCGAGAGGCCGCTGTGCACGATTTTTTGCATCTCGGACGCCTCTCGGGACGCCCACACTGTTCTCACGTGAAAAGCCGCCAGAGGCCGCTGTAAAGTGACCATCCGACTGACTGGCTGAACGACTGAACGATCGACTGGGCGGCCGGGCGGCCCTCCTCCTCCTTCCCTAAACCCAAGCGACGATTTGCAAAAGCAGTCCAGAATAAAAAGCAAAAGCCCTCGTCCAATTTTGACCGCGTTTTCGGATCTCGCCCCATTGCGCTTTTATTTTTTTGGATTCTGTTTTTCATCTTACCTGATTTCTGGAACCGCTCTTCCCCAGACTCAATCCCGGTCGTCGCCGTGGCCGGCTCCTCCTCCCTCCGGGCCTCCGCTCCGCTGACAAAACTCTGCAAGCTAAGCGGACAAACTGGTTGAGCCGGGAAAGCCCTCCACACAGAGGCAAGCTGTCAGCCGGCGAGCGCGAAGATGAGGAGCGGAGCGGCGTCACACAGCCCTGCAGCGTTCGCTCGATAAAAAAACAAAACGTGGCCATACGTAACTCCGGCCATGTAAATCGCGGTCTCCAGAAACGTCCGCGGGGCTACGTTTCCAGAATGAGCTTGGGTTGGTAAGCTGGGTATTATGACATTATTAATATCATTAGTATTACATGTAGTACAAGTAGTAAGCTATTATATTGTTAGAGATTAAACACAACTTGATAAACTAACTGACACACACACAAACACATACACAATTGTTTTTATATCCCAGTGGAGACTCTCTTAGACCTGAAGATTCTACTATACAAACCATATATTCTCTCCCCTCACCACAAACCTAAACTCAACCCTCGCAGGAAACAACCTGCATCATATTTTCAAAATATTTCATTCATTTATTCATTCCAACTTTTCCTGCATATGTTTTACACAGCGCATACCCTTCCAGCTGCAACCCATCACTGGGAAATTAACACACGTAAAGCCACGGACAATTTAGCTTACCCAATTCTCCTATAGCGCATGTCTTTGAACTTTAAACCGAAGCAACCGGAGGAAACCCACATGAACACAGGGAGAACATGCAAAGTCCATACAGAAATGCAAACTGACCCAGCTGAGGCTCAATCCAGCGACCTTCTTGCTGTGAGGCAACAGCGCCACCACAAAATACTTTGTTCTGTGTGATTTCGAAGCATGTTTACACATGGGAACCTCAATTTTGTCCTCATGAGTCTAAGTGCATTTCCCACTGGCATATAAAAAAAAGAATACACACACACACACACACACACACACACTTGTTTACTTCGTAGGCATAATATATTTTATACTGTAATAAATGCTTATTATACGGCCTTACCCCACCCTTACTCTTAAAACAACCCTCACAGGAAATGTGATAAATTCTGATTTGAAAAAAGACCTTAAGTCTGATCTTTATGCATTTTGAATTACAAGGACACAATGCATGTCCTCATAAACCACCTTATAAAATAGAGTACAACTAGGTCACAGCCATGTCATTATACAATTTTGTGTCCTCGTAAACCACACACACACGCAAGCTATATACCTCCCTCATTTCAGATATGACTCCACAACAAAGCTACTCCAAAAACAAAAGATTGAGATTGAAATAAAGTCACATTACTGCTGGAAATAAATATTTTGCTGCTTAAACCGGTGCAGCATTGTCTTTACACAAAAACACTACAATGTCTATAAATGTATTTATTTTATGCATTTAAGGACCAGTCAAGACTATATTAGGGTTATAGTTTTTACTTAAATATGAGCAATATTTTATGAGTAGCAGTGCGTAATGGCTGTATAAAAGCAGGCCGAAGGTCTTAGTAGGCCACCAGTGAAAATATACAGCCATACCGCGTACGAGTACGAGTGTAATATTGTATTTATACAATAGTTTGATGGCAAAATTGTAGATATTCATTCATTCATTTTCTTCTCGGCTTAGTCCCTTTATTAATCTGGGGTCACCACATCAGAATGAACCGCTAACTTATCCAGCATATGTTTTATGCAGTGCATCCCCTTCCAGCTGCAACCCATTACTGGGAAACATTCACACACACACACACACACACACACACACACACACACACACTACAGACAATTAAGCCAGCCTAATTAACCTATACCACATACTTTTTGGACTTGTGGGGGAAACCGGAGCAACCGGAGGAAACCCACGCAAATACGAGGAGAACTTGCAAACTCCACACGGAAATGCCAACTGACCCAGCCAAGGCTCGAACCAACGACCATTTTGCTGTGAGGCGAAAGCACTGCGCCAACTTGCAGCCCTGCTAATCATAGATAAAAAAAAGAAACACAGAGAGTCTTAAAAATCCTTTTGTATGAGAAACTACTTTCTTCCTCTGTTCATTCAAATCTGCAGCAGACCCTAGAACAGCAGAAATTTAAATTATTGAAGTAAACACCGCGATCAAACTATTACCATCATATAGGACTTTTTGCCATATTTTCCGACAAGATCCACACTTGCGGCTGTCAGTAAAGGACCACACAGACACAGACACACACACACAATGCGAAAAAAAAATTTTCTTTCCATTTAGCCTGCATTATTAAATTCCATAACACTCTCACCAGTCCGTACTTCTTATTTGTGTCTAATACCCCAGTTTGTCACGGCGGCATGAATTAAATGTTCATGTATCAAAGTGAAACTGCCGAACTGCAAATAAAGTCGGGCATCCTGCTTATTTGATTTAGAAGGGCACTTTTTTGTCAGAAGGCTCAGCCGTCAGGTATACATCCGCGCTAAACTATCAAGCTAAAAGTCATTATAGCTTGTGTAGAGTAGACCCAGCTCCCAAAGCAACTTTGAGAATAGACTAATGGCACTATTGTTTAATTGTGCAATAAGACTCTTCCGTTAATGCAGCGCGCTAACGCAGATAATGGCCCACCACTATATTTTTAAAAAAACATATGCTAAAACAATCCTTCATAGCAGTAAAAAAGAAAATGGCATGTGATCAGCAAAAGCATAATTTACTGCATTTGTATGGGGATATCGTTTTGTTGATTTATACATAACTAAAAGCTTGGCAAACGCTGTAAAGGTTTGAATGCTTACAATTTAAAAAATAGTCATTTATAGAAAACCCCTGATAATGAGTTACTCGCCTGTAAAAGAACGAGGTGCCATAGTTCACTCTGAAACATGCAGTGTGTCAGCCTAAAGCCTATATCAAGGGTGGACAACTCCAGTCCTGCAGGGCCACTGTCCAGCAGAGTTCAGTTCAATCCTGAGTGATATATAACCTATGTCAGAAATGGGCAACTTCAGTCCTAGAGGGCCACTGTCCAGCAGAGTTTAACTCCAACCCTAATCAAACACACCTGCCTGAAGCTTTCTAGTGCTCTTGTAGACATTGGCTGTATCCAAAACTGCAGCTTTTCCCCTTAAATAGTGCACTATATGGGAGAGCAGTTATATGAAGTGGTGTCTGAAACTACTGTGAATGTTCTGATGTGCACTCAATCAAACCAGATTTGCACTGTAATGCATTGCGGTATTGAGTGTGTAATTAATGTGCACTCAAAGGCTAAAGCAAGGTTGCCCAAACTCAGTCCTGCAGAGTTTAGCTCCAACTTGCCTCAACACACCTACCTGGAAGCTTCTAGTATGACTAGTAAGAGCTTGATTAGCTGGTTTGGGTGTATCTAAATGGGGTTCAAACTAAAATTGTCTGGATATGAATAAAACATCACAAGCTGAGGTCACTGAGGTAGTTTGCAAGCTCCATATTGGCAAAGCAGAAGGGCTGGATGAGATTCACCCTGTGTATCTTTGGTCTCTGGACATTGTGTGGCTGTCTTGGCTGACACGTCTTTATAATA
Organism: Danio rerio; assembly: GCF_052040795.2. Taxonomy (NCBI): domain Eukaryota; kingdom Metazoa; phylum Chordata; class Actinopteri; order Cypriniformes; family Danionidae; genus Danio; species Danio rerio. The sequence continues at coordinate 10,766,017 of NC_141034.1, forward strand.
TCGCATGAAGGTCGGGGACAGTACCTCTGGACAGGGCAACTAGGATGGTGGTTCCCATTTTTAAGAAGGCGAACCGGAGAGTGTGCTCCAACTATAGGGGGAATCACACTCTTCAGCCTCCCAGGGAAAATCTATGCCAGGGTACTGTAGACAAGGATCCAGCTGATAGTTGAACCTAGGATCCAGGAGTAACAATTGGGTTTTCATCCAGGCCGTGGTACAGTGGACCAGCTCTATATCCTCACCAGGGTGCTCGAGAGTTCATGGGAGTATGCCCAACCAGTCCACATGTGTTTTGTGGACTTGGAGAAGGCATTCGACTGTGTCCCTCGTGGCATTCTGTGGAGGGTGTTCTCAGAGTATGGAGTCAGAGGCGCTCTGTTACTGTTCCTCTGGTATTTTGTGACTAAAGCATTCACCTGCTCTCTGGTCTCTGCCTACCTTCCCTCCTATCAAAATCTGCAGTAGTCTCCTCAACCCCGATTTCTTGTAATGATTAATCTAGATATCTAGTATATGCAGAGAACTACTAGTGAGAGGACTTCACTGCTGTTCCTCATTATAGATTTTTGGTGCTCTGTGTAGGCAGTGAAATGTGAACAGCCTGTTCTGACCACATAATCTCTTCCCTCATCACAAATGAATCATTATGATGCTTTTCACACACTCCAGACATGCTTTCATATGTTTTTGTTGTTGTTTTTTGAGTGGTGACATATTCTGTGTCACCCTCTCAGTCAAATCAATATTACACATTGATTATATACAGGTTTATAAAAAGTAAAAAATGATAAAATGTCAGCCTAAAAAACAATTTATTGACATGTTAATAATTAATTTATTCATGTGAATGTTGACAACATGTTAGTTTTTACACAACCCGGGCTCATTGTGGAAACGTAGCCCCGCGGACGTTTCTGCGGACCGCGATTTACGTCCCGGGAGGTACGTATTCGAGCGGTTTTTTGTTTTCGCGGATCCGCGAGAGGCCGCTGTGCGCGCTTTTTCACGTCTCGGGCTGGCACCGCTCGGGAGCGCGCAGCATTCGCGCCCGCACAGTTCTTGCGCGAATAGCCGGATCGAAAAAAAAAAAAAAGCAAAAGCCCTCGTCTTCGATTTCGACCACGTTTTCGGATCCCGCCGCGTTCTCGCCCTTATTTTCGTCTTACCTGATTTCCGGAACCCGCCGTTCCCCGGACTCGATCCCGGTCGTCGTCCACCGTGGCCGGCTCCGGCTCGTCCTCCTCCTCCGGGGCCTCCGCTCCGCCGACGCAACGCTGTGAGCTAGGCGGACAAACTGATTGCGTCGGGGAAGCCCTCCACTTGGAGGCGAGCCGTCGGCCGGTGAGCGAGAAGAGGAGGGGCGGAGCGGCGCCACACTGCCCCGCAGCGTTCGCTCGAAAAAAAACAAACGCGACCTTTACGTACCTCCGGCCACGTAAATCGCGGTCTCCAGAAACGTCCGCGGGGCTACGTTTCCAGAATGAGCTTGGGTTGTTTTTACAATAGTTACCAATTATTGAAGGCCTGTTTACTTTATTAACATTTTTGTTCATTCATTCATTCATTCATTCATCCATCCATCCATCCATCCATCCATCCATCCATCCATCCATCCATCCATCCATCCATCCATCCATCCATCCATCCATCCATCCATTCATTCATTCATTCATTCATTGATCCATTCATTCATCCATCCATTCATTCATTCATTCATTCATTCATTCATTCATTCATCATTTTCCTTTGGCTTAGCCTCTTTATTCATTCAACCTAGGCTCATTCTGAAAACTTAGTCCTGTGAACGTTTCTGGAGACTGCGAATTATGTAGCCGGTGGTATGTATGGCTGCATGTCATTTTTTAAGCAAGCGCTACGGAGTGGTATAACGCCATTCATTTTCACAGTTACCGGCTGACCGCTTACCTCCGTGTGGAGGGCTTTCCCGCTGCAACCAGTTTGTCCAGTTAGCTTTCAAGTACATCGGCGAACTTGTGACACAGAGTTGACCACGTTGACGACCAGGTTTGAGTCCAGGAAAAATCGGTTCCAGAAATCTGGTATTCCAAAAAATAAATTTAACAAGTGAATAACAGGGTGAGAATGTGGTAAAATCCTAAAACAAGGTAAAAATCAGATGAGAGGTGTTCTTTTTCTGGACGGCTTTTGTAAATCGTTGGTTGGGTTTAGGGAAGTAAGCAGGTGGGTGGGTCAATAGGTAAAATTGGTTGGGTTTAGGGAAGGAGGAGGGTGGGTCAGTCGATTGGCCAGTTGCCCAGTCAATCATTCAGTCAGACAGACGGTCGTTCGACAGCGGCCTTGGTAGGGTTTATGCGAGAACAGCGCAGGAGCGAACGGCACTCACGAGAGACATTTGAGATACGAAGAAGCGCACACAGCGACCTCTCATGGATTCGCGAACAAAAAAAAATGCAAAATTACATACCTCCCGGGACGTATTTCGCGGTCTCCAGAAACGTCCACGGGACTACATTTTCAGAATGAGCCTGGGTTGTATTCATCAGGCGTCTGCAAAGCAGAATGAACCGCCAACTTATCTAGCATATGTTTTACACTGCCGATGCCCTTCCATGCTGCAACTCAGCACTGGGAAACATCCATACACACTCATTGACACACATACAAAGACCAATTTAGTTAATTTACCTATATCACATCTTTGGACTGTGGGGGAAACCGAAGCACCCGGATGAAACCCCCGCCAACACTGGGAAAACATGCAAACTCCACACAAAAATGCGAAATGGTCCAGCTGGGACTCGAATTAGCGACCTTCTTGCTATGAGGCAACAGTGCTTACCACTGAGCCACTATGTCACCCTCATTTTTGTTCAATAATAATTATATATTATGATATATTATATGGAGAGGTTTTTAGTCGTTCATAATGTTTTAAAGGCTATATATTTGCATCTTTCTAAACAGTTTTTAAGTCTGAATTAGATTTAAGAAAATAATATGTCTGATATTTAATTTGTTTTAAATATTTAGTACAATCATAATATAATTTTTTTTTCTATCTGACAAAACATGAATTTCTATAGGGAAAAAAATATTTGGTCACACTTAATTTTGCTGGTCCGTTTGTTGAATTAAGTTATATTGCATCTACATGCCAACTAATTCTCATTAAATTATAAGTAGACTGTTACTGTGTGTTGGGGTTAGGGATGGGGTTAGAGTTAGTGTAGGTTGACATGTCCTTGGACCATCAAAATAAAGTGTTACCAAATATATGTATTTTTTTTTATTACAAGCAATATTATCACAATGCTCAACAACAGAATAGCATATTTTTCCAATAGCTTCCAGCCCTAGTTTAAATGCTGTCCTAAAATATGCTGCACATTAAATATACAATTTATTTATTTATATACATTTTATGGGTATTAATTAATTAATTTAAATACATTTATTTTATTTATTTATTTATTTATTTATTGCATTTTTTCAGGATTAACTAAACCAGTCTGTTTTATAACTCATTTCAAAGCAGGCAAGCAATATTTTTCCTTTTCTACAGGTGATCTTCTTATTCACAATATCATGGGGTAGTCTTGAAAATGGAAAATGTCAAAGTTATTTTAATATTTCACAGGAACAAACTATTCATAAGTCAATATTCCGTTTTAGTTTCACTTCACTTGGGTTTACTGGGCAAATTAGATCTGTATGCATATGGATGACTAATGTGTGTGTGTGTGTATATATATATATATATATATATATATATATATATATATATATATATATATATATGATATTGAAAAAATCTGACATTGCAATATTTTGTTTTCTGCTATATACAGTTGAAGTCAGAATTATTAGCCCCCATTTAAATTATTTATTTCTTTTTTTAAATATTTCCCAAATGATGTTTAACAGAGCAAGGAAATTTTCACAATATGTCTGATAATATTTTATTCTTCTGGAATTCTTAATTCTTAAAAAAAATTCTTATTTGTTTTATTTCAGTTAGAATAAAAGCAGTTTAAAATCTTTTGTGAACCATTTTAAGGTCAAAATTATTAGCCCCCTTAAGCAATTTTTTGTCTGTCAGACAGTGTCTACAGAATGTCACTTTAAGCTGTATAGAAATGTCGTGAAAAATATCTAGTCAAATATTATTTACTGTCATCATCGTCAAAGATAAAGTAAATCAGTTATTAGAAATTAATTATTAAAACTATTATGTTTAAAAATGTGGGGAAAAAAATCTCCTCTCCGTTAAACAGAAATTGGGGTAAAAAAATAAACAACAAATAAGCAACAAATCTTGTTTTTTTTTTTTCTGTTTATTTTGAACAAGCAGACGTGTTTTGTCACAAACCGTTACCGAACTGAACAGCTTCTTGTGATGCAAAAAATACAAAATAAACAATAATAAAAAAAATAATAAAACTTTATATTTAGAAAATGTTGTATTAATATTTCAAAGATTAATCTCAGCCTTCTCCTAAAACAACAAAAACAATAATAAAAATCGCGTACTTAATTCATTCAGTAAGCTTCAAAACTAAAATCTCTATTAAGGAAAATGCAGCACTGTGTCCATCCATAACAGCAGGTGCAGTGAACAGCAATTATTCTGTGTATGTGTGTAGAGAAGTTACTCACTTATTTACAGACTGACTTATGAGCTTATGAGAATATATTAAATTACCATGGTTTGACAGAGATGCATGACCGTTATACACTCGGATCTTTTGTAACGTGTTAAGCCATGTGAACATAAAACATATTTAACTTTCAGCCACAGCAGTGCTCATACTGTCAGTTTCAGAAATTTAGCATACATTTAAAACTAAAGCTGAACAAATCATTACAAAACAGGCAAGTATAGTTTTTAGTCAATCTCTCTCTCTCTTTTGTATTGCTGTGTTTATACCATAGTAATCTATTAGTTTTTGCTTTGATTAGACTTTTTCAGAGTTATTGTTTGTAAAACACCTGGTTGCAATAGAGAAATACTGTAGACTGGTAATGTTTTTGCAAATCAGTCTATTAATCTTAAGACAGATGCAAGATCGTCTGTTTTGGCATCACTTAGACACTTTTGTCATCACACTACAATATGCAAGGCAATCATTCAAATACTCGTTCTAATATATTGCTTTTGAATTAGTTTCTGTTGTTCAGATGGTCAGCTACAGAAGTGAATACATGGTGGAAAAACCACACTGTAAAAAATGCAGACACACAATTTATTAATGTTGTCCAAACACAAAATTAAGGTAACTTAACAAGTGTATGTGGATTGAACATAAAACAATTAAGCTGTCTCAGAAAAAAAATCTCAAGAGTTGAGTTATTTTAGCACATTTTAAATAAGTAGTGTGAACAAGCAGCAACAATCTTTTTTTTTTTTTTTTTTTTGAGAGTACACTGTAAAAATTACAGGGTTCCACACAATACCTTCATGTTGTCCCAAGTTAACTTAATTGTTTAAACAAATTTAAGGGTCACACTTTACAATAAGGCTCATTAGTTAATGTTAATTATTGCATTTACTAACATGAACAAACAGTGAACAATACATTTACTACAGTATTTGTTCATGTTAGTTATCGAAAATACAGTAGTTCATTGTTAGTTCATGTTAACTCATGGTGCATTAACTAATGTTAACAAGCATGGACTTGAATGTTAATAATGCATTAGTAAATGTTCAATTATGATTAATAAATGCTCTACATGTGTTGTTCATGATTAGTTAATGTTAGTAAATGCATTACCTAATGAACCTTATTGTAAAGCGTTACCAATTTAAGTGGATTGACAAAAAAAAAAATTGTTTAAATCCCCCCACCAAAAAATAAATTATTGTGTTGATTCAGCTCATTTTAAATAAGTAGTTTGAACTAGGGTTGGGCCGATAGAAGATGCCATCATCAGTCGCCGATGGCCAAGAGACAACACGATGCTGAGCCGGCATTGCCGATTCTCCGCCCCGCCCCCGTCGCAAACCCGCTCGCGAAAAATACACACCTAGGCCCCGTTTACACTAATGAGTCTTGTTGTTAAAATGGCATTAAGAACGAAAATGATCCACATCCACACCGTGTTTTACCTAGCATTTCTGAACAGCCCTCCATCCTCTGTAAACGCACATCACGTGACCACACACATAGCCACAAACACACAGCCACACACACTGTCATGCGCTCGTCAGATACTGTTACTAATATTTCATTTGTTATGAATTTATTCATTATTCATAAATAATTCTTTCACCTCTGCCTATGACGACGATGGCCATCGAGATTTTTCACATTAAACATCGTACAATGCCAAATTGGTCGACATCGCCCAACCCTAGTTTGAACAAGCAGCAAAAAAAAATTTTTAGAGTGTAGTTCCTTACACAAAAGGATTTTTGAAGCTCAATTTTATTTTTCTTTATTTCATTTTTTATATACCAAATCATGCTATCAAACTGTTGTATAAGTGCAATATCACACTTTTAGTACTGTGATATGGCATTAAATCAGAACCACTGGATACTAACTGCAGCACTTGGCCTATGGCCTTGTGTCGATGCACACATCCCTATGCTGTGAGTGTAATACTCTCTCTCTCTCTCTCTCTCTCTCTCTCTCTCTATATATATATATATATATATATATATATATATATATATATATTTATATACACAGTTGAAGTCAGAATTATTAGCCCCCCTGAAATATTAGCGCCCCAGTTTATTTTTTTCCCCAACTTTCTTTTCTGTTCTGGGAAGATTGTTTCAGCACATTTTTAAGCATAATAGTGTTAAAAACTTATTTCTAATAACTGATTTATTTTATCTTTTCTATGATGACAGTAAATAATATTTTACTAGATATTTTTCAAGACTCTTATATACAGCTTAAAGTGACATTAAAAGGCTTAACTAGGTTAATTCTGTAGATTATCGGAAAAAAAAATTTGCTTAAAGGGGCTAATAGTTTTGTCCCAAAAATGGCTTTAAAAAAATTAATAACTGCTTTTAATCTAGCCGAAGTAAAACAAATAAGACTTTCTCCAGAAGAAAAAATATTATCAGACATACTATGAAATTTTCATTGCTCTGTTAAAAATCATTTGGGAAATATTTAAAAAAGAAAATAAAAATCAAAAGGGGGCTAATAATTCTGACTTCAACTGTATATGTACACACACACATTGACTCAAATAACCTATTACTAAAGTCCTCTAAAAATAACTTAGAAAGGGTTCTTGCAGGACTCCCACAGTTCATCAAGAATCTTTGGTTTCATCGTCAATGCCTCCTCCTTCATCTTAGATATGCTCAATAATGTTAATTACTGTTGACTGGGCTGGCCAATCCTGGAGTACCTTGACCTTTGATTTTTTTTTTTTTAGGAACTTTGATGTGAAGGCTAAACTATGAGAAGGAGCGCTATCCTGCTGAAGAATTTGCCCTCTCCTGTGGTTTATAATGTAATGGGCAGCACAAATGTCTTGAGACCTCAGGGTGTTGATGTTGCCATCCATTCTGAAGATCTCTTGCACACCCCGATACTGAATGTAACCTCAAACCATGATTTTTGCTTCACCAAACTTGACTGACTGTGAGAATCTTGGGTCCATGCGGGTTCCAATAGTATTTGTGATGATACAGATGATTCATTGGAAAAATCTACCTTCTGCCTCATCAACTAGAAGCCATTATTTGTTGCTCTTACATCTGGGATCAATGACAGGACTTTTGTCAAGTAGTGTGTGTATATATTTATATATATATATATATATATATATATATATATATATATATATATATATATATATATATATATATATATATATATATATATATATATATATATATATATATATATATATATATATTTATATATATATATATATATATATATATATATATATATATATATATATATATATATATATATATATATATATATATATATATATATATATATATATATATATATATATATATATATATATATATATATATATATATATATATATATATATATATATACACTGTATAAATATTATGATGACCAACAATGATTTACTATCAAAGTGGTAATGGATCATTTATTTGGTTATGTAATACATTTTAGCATTTCCTGATGAGAATGAGACTGTACAGATGGAGCCACTAATTACACAATTCACACCCATGATAAGGTGCCACCTGAAAGCTGAACAGATGGAAAATATCTCTGCAAATGTAACACTTTCCTGAGACTGTTATTAATGGACAAACATGTTGCTTTGCATCTTTCTTATGCGAATGTTAATAAAGATGTGGATAATGCATGCATTCCTGTATTGAATGTGCAAACTCACTACTTAAAGGGATAGTTCACCCAAATATGAACTTTTACTCAACCTCGAATGTCTTATTTCTTTTATATATTTTTGTTAGATATTTTCTTCTGTTATGAAAGTTAAAAAAAAATGAAATTTTGACTTTAAAAGTAGGAAAAACAAAGAAGTTAAACTAGGTTTCCAGCATTCTTCAAAACAGCTTATTTTTATGTTTAACAGAACAAAGAATAATAATAATACCTTTATATATATATATAAATAAATTTTGCCAGTATGCTAGGGTCAAACCCCTACTGTTTTTCGAAGTACATCCTGGGACTTTTAAGGACCACAGAGAGTCAGGACTTTGGTTTAATGTCTCATCCGAAAGATGCCAATTACTGAGCAGTATAGAGTCCTCATTAATATATTGGAGCGTTAGTATTCACACAGACCACAGGTTGAGCACCGTCTGCAAGTCTCACTAACGCCACTTTCTGCAGCAACCTAGCTTTCCCATTTGGTCTACCATCCAGGTACTGACCTGGCGCATCCCTGCTTAGCTTCAGTGGGTGACCATGTGAGAGTTGCAGCTGCCGAGGAAAAATATAATGGTTTGAAACAAGTAAATGGTGAATAAATTATGACAGGGTTATCATTTTTGGGGTGATTATTTTTTTTTTTAATTTTAGGAGAGATCAGGAACTTGTGTGAACATGATATCGAATTATTAACACATCTTATTTAATTGTATCCACCTCAGCTCAATCAATATGAGAGAAAATTAAAGCTTTTGATGATTTTTGTTTTGAGTCTTGATTTCTGCTGTGACATTCGGATGGTAGGGTTAGAATTTGGTATCAACAACATAAATGCAGGGATCCATCCTGCCTTGTATCAATGGTTTAGGCTGCTGGTGGTGGTGTAATGGTGTGGGGGATATTTTCTTAGCACACTTTGTGCCTATTAGTACCAATTGAGCATCGTGTTAATGCCACAGCCTACCTGAGTATTGTTGCTGACCATGTCCATCACTTTATGACTACAGTGTACCCATCTTCTGATGACTACTTACAGCAGGATAATACGCCATGTCATAAAGCGTGAATCATATCTGATTGATATCTTGAACATAACAATGAGTTCACGGTACTTAAATGGCCTCCACAGTCACAAAATCTCAATCCACTAGAGCACCTTTGGGATGTGGTGGAATGGGAGATTAACATCATAGATGTGCAGCCGACAAATCTGCAGCAACTGCATGTTGCTATCATGTCAATATGGAGTCTCCGAAATCTCTGAGGGATATTTCCAGTACCTTGTTGAATCTATGCCTCAAAGGATTAAGGCAGTTCTGAAGGCAAAAAGGGGTCCAACCTGATGCTAGTGAGGTGTACCTAATAAAGTGTCCAGTGAGTGTATAAATATTCATAATACTAAGATGTTTAAATACACGCAGAATAAGATTTACACAAGGGCATTTAAAAGTTACTGTATTCTCCAGAAATCTGCTAATCAATATTGTGATAATGTTTTGGTAAACAGTGTCATTTAAGATTATAATTCAATCAATAAACTGCAAATGGGGCATTAAAGCTGTAATACAAAACTTTATTCATCATGATTTGTGATATGAAACAAAATCAAATGCCATAGACCAGCTATTTTACATCAGTGCTGTGGTTCTGCTTTGATGAATCTGTTGTTTCGAGCAATACTTGTGTTTACCCGTGATTAACAGACTAGAACTGATCTGTCATGATACACCAGCACATATTCAAGGAGAACATTCAACAAACTATATATAAGAAATAAATCACATAAGAGAAAGTATCATCTCCGCCACTGATCTTGTTTAGGCGCAGGCTCTGTTGTGTTCCCTTTTTTGATTGCAGACACTTCACAGTTCACCATAACAATGTTCATGTATTTGTTCTTGGCAGACTTGCACAGTGTTGCAGCCAGTGTTGCTAGTGTTATTAATGCTGTTGCAGAGCAAGTACAAAGAGCTGCTATACAGCCAAGACATGCTGCTGCATAATAGACACACACAATATGTCCTGTAGCTGATCTAGACAGGTGCTGCTGGAGGTGGAGCATTTTAGAGGATGTTACACTAGCAAACAGCGAACCAGACTGTTGAGCTATAGCACACTCTTGCCTGCGGAGGCCAGTCAACTTGTTTAGCATGTGACATAATTACTAGCGGATTAAATGCCAAGAAGTCAATTTGAGTTTCTGACTTTGAAAGGTTTGATTAAAAATAAACAAAAACCCATTACTGAGCAAACGACTAAAGGTGTGTTCAGGATTCTGGAACAAATAATAGTTTACAGTTCTACTTCTACAAAAGGACCACTTGAGCATCATATGAGCTGTACATGTGCAATCATGTTTAGATAACCCTACAGAAAATTCCTGACCAGCTAAATCCATTTAAAACCAGCTTGACCAGCCTGGTTTTAGCTGGACAAAGCTGTTTGTGGCTGGGCTCCCAGCCTGGCTAGGCTGGTCAAGCTGGTTTTAGCTGGATTTAGGTGGTCTTAGCTGGATCTCCCAGCTTGACCAGCAAAGACCAGGCTGGAAATGGCTAGAAACCAGCCTGGAAATGGCCAAAACCCCTCTAAAACCAGCCTGGTCGACCAGCTAAAACCAGCCAACCAGCCTAGGCTGGTTTAAGCTGTTTTCTTTTCAGTAGGGAAAACTACTGGAACATATTGAAATATAAAATATTTAAAATTTAAGAACAAATATAATTATAACCCGAGGAGTGACACTGACAACAGAGGTGAGGATCCACATGCAGGTTTCTTAGAATGGTCAGGCAAGCAGTGGTCAATATAGAGGCAAACAGATGTATGAGTGCAATCCAGAGTCAAAATCAAGTTAACAGGCAGATGGTCACAAGGCAGGCAGTAAACAGGATTAGGGATGGCTGACGTGAAACTGACGTTTCGACACAGTGTCGAGATCCCGAAGCGCAAGTGTTTCGAAACACTGCACCGAAGCATGATCCGAAACACCCAAGTCACATGACTAAAGTGTTTCGAAACACCTGGTCACATGACTAAAGCGATTCAAAACATTGATCAGTTTAGAAGCATTTCGAGACCTGGCGAATTTGCATTTCACTACCAGGGTCAGACAAAACTTTTGTGCCATATGGCCTAGTGGACTGTGCATGTGCACGCTGGTACTGTGCATTAAATGACTTCGAATCCCAACTTGTACAAATATTCCGAAATCATGGTTTTATGTATTTTAATAATGTTACTGTTTTATGGTGTAGTCTAAATAGAATACAGCTGCTGATACGCTTTCAATTTAGCATCATTTTTGTAACACTGTAAATCAAAAATTATATAGTTTTACAGTACTGTGATGGTTGGGGTTTAGGGATTGGGTTTATAAAATACAATAAATGGTAAATTTAATGAATAATATAAAAAAAATCTTGTTAACTTCTGGCCACAATTGTGTCTGAACTAGCAACAACCCTAAATTATGACCAAAACAAAACAGATTTATTCACAAAGTGTTTTTTCGGATGTCAGACCAATGTTGAAACATAATGATACAAGAACAAAGCATTACCAACTGATATTTAGCACTTCAAAATGGCTATCAACCTGGATTCGAACCCAATATTCCCAAACGTTAGTCGGAAACCTTAATCACTCCACTGAATCACTTGAAAGTTAAACCCTACAAAGTGGGGGTTAATACCTCAATTTGCCTAACTGTTCTTTGCTGAAGGCATTTCAGTAGAGTGGGGTTTCGAAACGTTTCGAAGCTTCGACACATTTGCTTTGACTGTTTCAGCGTTTCATGAAGCCTCGCTTTGCCCACCACTAAACAGGATAAAACAAATAAACAAGGCAAAGGATCAAAACACGGCAAAGCCAGACAAAGGAAACGCATTGTGGACTCAGCAATGAGTTTTTTAATTTAAGCTGTATATATGTGTGTGTAATCAGTACTTGAGCAGCATCAGCTGTGTGTATGCAATCAGTCAGGATCAGGAACCGGTTGTGCATGTGTTGCATGACTGAATATGTAGTCCATTTCAAGCAGATTTGTAGTCCTGTGTGTGTGAGTGTTTACCAGCGACCTCTGGTGGTTAGATCGCTGGTGATCATGACAATAATCATGTGATAAGTGATTTAATTTTTTACAATGTTGCCTTTTCTACTTGGTTTGTGTAATTAAATTTAATTGCAATTCAATTTAAAAACTGCATTGTCTATCCACAATAGTGCAAGCTGATTGATGACCTGTTGTCCCATGTTGGCAGTAGGATTTCCCTTCAGGGCACCAACTACAGGTGCTGTAGTTACATCCCTACTGCTATCCAGTACTTAAACTCAACTACTATCTTATTTACGATTAATAAGCAGCTAATTTGTAGTAAACTGTGCTAAAAGTCTTTGTTAATGGTTTGATAATAGCATGAACACCTTTTTATTTTAGTATGTTATTACAAATTAAAAAGGTAAACAAATAACTAAATAAATAATTAAGAAAACATGCAAGTAAATACAGCAAGTAAATACATCATTAGAGTGAAGTTAATTAGGTGGTCTGTCCTTTAGTACAGCAAAAAAGTAAAACTTTAAGAAAGATCTCACAATTAGCACCTTCCCATTTGACTAATAAAGCAATGTGAGACAATTATCAAGGGTACAAAGTCAATGACTGAATCGCAGGTGCAAACTAGAAAAAGGTTTTAATGTGCCATTCAGAGAGCCATTTAGAAACTGTTTTCAGTGTGCAAAGTTAACTTGGACTCAAGAGTAGAGGACATCGGCAGTATGGTCAATCATCACATACTGGGCATGTAGTAGTGTATCTGTGTTTTTTTATTAGTAAACTGATTTACAATCATTTATGTGGTCACACTTTATTTTAAGACATGCTTCTCCCTATTAACAAACAGTTAACAATAACTTTTAGCTCAATAAAAACCTAATTTGCTGCTTATTAATAGTTATTAAGGCAGTATGTCACAGTCACCAGTGATTCAGCCTGTGCAGATCCTTCTGTAAATTGATGGGATGCTGACAACAGGGATGGATACAAATGCAGGATTTATTAAACGAATGGTCAGGCAAGCAACGGTTAACACAGGAACAAACAGACTTATACGGACAATCCGTGGTTAGGCTAATGCTCTAAAGTCAGGCAGCAGACAATGTAAATAAACAAAACAACAAAGCAAGGGTCAAACACGGCAAAGGAAAGGAACCGCAACATAATGTTCACAATACTGCTTACGACACTCAGCACTGAAGTGTGTAAGTGCTGTTTAAAGTCCATAATCATGAGCAGCTCCCAGCCGTGTGTATGTCTATTCAACCGAATGAGGAACAGATGCGTGTAAGCGATGCATGCCTGGATATGTAGTTCTATAAAGTGGCTGATTTGTAGTTCTTCAGCGATCTGCACAGGCTGGATGGCTGGTGACCGTGACACAGTAGATTTAGGCTTTAGGTAGGATTAGGCAAATAGAATAAGACCATGCAGAATATGCATTTTGAAAGTAGAAATAAACAGCCAATATCTTGATAATAAGCAGGGTAGAAGCCACTAGTTAACTGTTAGAATAGGCAACAAAGACTCAATCATTTACATGGTGCAGTCTCTATAATAATTTATGGAACGGCAGCAATGGGCTGCATTTGATTAATATGACTTATTACAATAATTCAGCTAAACCCTTAATCTTCTTACTGGCACTCGGACCATACTCATGCCAACATATTTCTTCCTTAAAATGTATTTCCTTTTTTAACTATTCATTAAAATGCTAAGCATTTATTAATTAATTAACCATGATTCTAAGCTTTGCATGGCAATTTTTTTAAACTGGACACAGGATTTTTATTGTTACTGATTTTTCCTTTAATAACTTTATTTAATCATTAGATCAGTAGAACAAAATATCTATTGGCATGACCGAGTGAGACACTAAGAACCAGGAGCTCCCATTCAGTTTTGTTCATTCTGACTTTGTTTAAAAAAAGAGGCATCACAATCGGGGAGTGAAATCTGCATATGAGGCCAGGCTTCTACAAACAGTGACAAGTGCAGATATTTTTCAGATGCTCGTTTCAGGGCCAGTCTCTGCAATGTTGAGGAGACAACAATGGCACATTAGGCAAGTCTCTCTGGGTTTCTTTATTCCATCGTTCATGGGCGCTTCACTGGGCTGTCTCTCAGAAAAGAGCAGTCTACTGAAAAAAGCAATATGGCTGGCTGCATCTGTTTCGTGCATTACACGTTTGGACATCCAGCATGTTGATGCATTGCTCATGAGCAGTACATGCCCTTACTGCACCATACAGGATGGTGACGCTGAGATTGCGGCTTGCACAGCCAAGTCATCTTTAACTTGTTCCAAATCAGCTTGAGTTTTGTTGTTGTTCTGTTGAACCAAACCATTAACTTCAATAGTATCAGTTTGCTATATTTTGGAAGTCAAAGGTAACAGGTTTCTTCAAAATATCTTCTTTTTCAAGTGTAAGTTATTGACCCTTTATTATGTGTGACCGCTTTGTTACTACCTGCTCTAGCACTCGTTTAAATTCTGAAGACTAAAGTGGTTGTAAATTTACAGGCCTCTCCATCCTCTGTAGCTTGCTCTGCACAGCCTTCGGAGGAGAGTGCTGACCCATTACTGTTCTCAATCCCCTTTTTTTGGCACATGATGCCTTCTAAGTCAGGTATTTTTCCTCCTATTCACTGCTATCTGTAATGTCTGCAATCATTCTTAAGGTGCTGCATGTGTGATCTACCAGTATGGTTAGTGCTGCCCAGCCTGTCTCATCAAATGATTCGACTCGGACCTCTTAGCTATGTGATCTACTTCAATCCCTATAATCCCAATATGATCATCTGAGTCCTGAGAGGTGCTAAAAGAATGAACCCTTCTTGGCTGCCTCTCATGCCCCTTGGAATCTCTGTAGGGATTTTATGGGTCGGACCTAAAGATGGATCCATCTAAACCACTCAACTTCCTTCTACTAAAACAATGCTTCTGTATTAGCTAACTTAATTTAAAAGGGTTCGTATTTTTAGGTATTTTCAGGCAGTGAATTGTGCCTTAAATACTAGCATTTGCCTGAGATCCTAGCCTGGTTATGTACTAAAGTTCCAAACCAATTTCAAGGTCAATTGGTCAACCTGCAGGCACTGCCCCTGGAGGAGGTAAACCATTGGACTTGGCTTGGAGTCAACACTTGTTGAGTCATTCTCCATAACACAGCGATGTGAATGCTTATTATTGCTCTTGTTTTACAGCAGGGATGGGCACCCTCGGTCCTGGAGGACTTTAACACTAATCAAACACACCTGAACAAGGTAATAATCAGTGTCTTCAAGATCACTAGAAAGCTAGATGCAGGTGTGTTTGATTAGGGTTGAAGCTAAAATCTATATTACAGTTGCCCTCCAGGATCAAAGTTGCTCATCCCAGCTCTACAAAGTTCCTCCAAGGTCCCCATTATCCAACTTGATGTTTGGCCTAGTATGTAACAGTAGTTTTACCACTAGTGTAAACTAGTTTGTCTGACAGAACTCTGTTTTTATTTTAGTCCAAATGTAGTGTTTCCTCAATATGCCTATATGCATTTTCTACCACAGGCATCACACCTTTTGGGTAAATTGTGGTCTATCAGGACTGGAACACTTCCTAACACTCTGTCATTTTAAAATCAACGTCCCTAACATTAGAACTTTTACATTACATTTACATTACATTTGGTCATTTAGCAGACACTATTGTCCGAAACGACTTACATTTGAGGAAAGTAACTAGGTAACTCATTACAACTGCTCCCTTTAAAGCCTGGATTATACTTGATGCATCCACTAGTTCGCAAGAGTGCGCACGGCGAATATGACGTCATCCATGCACGCGACATGATTTGTGACTGGTGCACATGACATGATTTCGGCTGGTGGAGCGTGGATTTTTTATTTTTTTAACTCAAGCGAACAGGAAGGCGTGTTGAGGAGCATTGCTGGCGCATTGCTATTTTGAGAAACTATATTAGATTTTTCAATAGACCAGAACAAAGCCGGTCTATTGTCCAGCGCAGAGTTCATTAGTTGTGCGCCGCGCTTACACACTGCTTAATACACACAAGATGTAGAGCAATACGCAAATATCTTTACATATAAAAAATAATAAAAATATTAAGGATATATATACAAAATATATTATTTTTTAGCCTACATAAAAATAAAAATCAAACTTTCATGCCTTCTTCATCTCGGGGGGCTTTTTCAGTTTATTCATGAAAATTAGCTTTTGTATAATGTTATTATTATTAGCAGTATTATTTGTTATATGCATATTTATATTTGTTTTATTAAAAACAAGCTTAGATTTGCCCACCTGTCAGGTTTCAGACCATATAGGGCACAGCATGTTTATTTTGAAATAACACAGTTTTTTGAGCTCACTTCGTTATCATTGTTCATTTATTAGTTTACTGGAAATTAGAACTGAATTTAGAAATAGTTTTGAAACAAATATTTGCGCTTAACAAATGAAATAAATTATTTATAGGCTGATGGATGTTTCCCTATCCACGAGAGCGAAAGTGAAAGTAGATGATGAAGCCTTATCTCTCATTCTCGCACTGTAGATGCTCTGTTTAACTGTTTTCTCGCTAGTGAAATGCTCAGTTTTTCCACTTACACTTACTTTACGTCAGGTAAATAGCAAATGCTCTATGGCGCGCACAACTGATTCTTAAAAGGAAATAGGAAATGAGACTCATACCTATAACTCATTCAGAAAATAAACTCAACCCTTTTAGACCATGCACCACGGCGCAAAGCGAATTTTTTCATCCTTAAATTAGCAAAAGTGGATTCCGACACACCCTAATTGCTTTTGTGCCCTGCGCTTCGCACTTTGCGCATGGATCAACAAAATAAAGCCAGTAAAATGAAAGTGCCCCCTCCTTTGCGCATGGATCCCCTATTTGTAACACCTCCTGACACTCTTCAGCTTCACGATCAAACCGTGCCCCAATCGTTAACCACATTAGTTAACAAGCACCAGTTTTGCCTTTAAAATTTTGTTTAACCAACTTTCAGTGGTAAAGTAATTGCCCTGTGTGCCATTCTACAATGCTGCTGAAGAGTAGATGATGTTTGCTGCACAGAATGATGACACGTCGCTCAAACATTATGTAAAAGTCAAATGAAATCCGACACAACTGTTCACACTGCAGTTGCATTGCAAAACTTCAGATCTGTGTCTGATTTAATAATACATTTGAAAGTGGTACGGATCTGAAGTAAGAAGATCAGATTCCATGCAGCCTGGGCTGTTTCCCCACTGTAAGACAAAAACAAATCTGAGACACATGTGGGCAAAAAAGCCCGATTCGGGCCACATCTGCCCGCAGTGTAATCGTTGCCTAAAATTCATTTCACAATATGGTAAATCCAAGCCTCTTGAATATTAAAGGGTTATGCCTTTGATAGTGATTGTATGCTCATGCTATTTGCCTGGAAACATCAAACCCATAACTGGTTAAGCAGTTGTGGCACTTTCCATATTGACCCCAATCTGTCTGTCACTTACAGATCAACTGAAGAGAACATATTGGTTACACATTTAACGTCTCTTGAAACACAATCAATAGTTAATTCAACAAGATTCCATTTATATTTTAACAATGCGTGTGTTCCTTGGGAGCCAATGCTCTGCCGATGAAGCTGTACAGAACCCCACTTTTTTGATAACTTTATTCCACAGTACATGTTCTTACTGTACATGCATACAGTTGAAGTCATAATTATTAACCCCCCTGAATTATTAGTTTATTGTTTATTTTTCCCCCAATTTCTGTTTAATGAAGATGTTTTTCAACATATTTCTAAACAATAGTTTTAATAACTCATTTCTGATTTCTTGATTTATTTTATCTTTGCCATGATGACAGTAAATAATATTTGATTAGATATTTTTCAAGACACTTCACTTTATAGCTTAAAGTGACATTTAAAGGCCTAACTAGGTTAATTAGGTTACCTAGGCAGGTTAAGGTA
This sequence comes from Danio rerio, assembly GCF_052040795.2. NCBI lineage: Eukaryota > Metazoa > Chordata > Actinopteri > Cypriniformes > Danionidae > Danio > Danio rerio. Next base: position 10,784,395 of record NC_141034.1, read on the forward strand.
ATTAGGCAAGTTAATGTATAACCATGGTTAGTTCTGTAGACTATCAAAAACATATATAGCTTAAAGGGGCTACAAATTTTGACCTTTAAAAAAAAAAATGTAAATACTTTTATTCTAGCCAAAGTAAAACAAACAAGAATTTCTCCAGAAGAAAAATATATATATAATCAGACATACTGTGAAAACTGCACTGCTCTGTTAAACATAATTTGGGAATTATTTAAAAAAGAAAAAAATCAAAGGGGGTTTATTAACTCTAATTACAATTAACTAATTTCAACTGTAGGTCTCAAACTCGATTCCTAGGGCCGCAGCTCTGCACAGTTTTTTTCCAACCCCAATCAAACACAGCTGATCCAACTAATTAAGGTGTTCAAGACTAGTAAAGACAGTAAAGCAGGTGTGAGTTGAAGCTAAACTATGCAAAGCTGTGGCCCTTCAGGAATTGAGTTTGAGACCATTGACTTACGGTGTACTTACCTAAGAAAGTAGTGTTATAGAAAGTAGTGTAAGTGTTATTTAAGGCAGACATCCCAAGTCTCCCGGAAGTTCCTGGAGTCTCCCGCATATGCATATGGACTCCCGGATGCCCTTAAATAAATGATAATCTCCCGGAAATTGCGTGCCCCCAACCCCTTTCCCCCTCTGTCCTCTAATACATCGAGCACCCATCTCCAACGCATCCCTCCCTGCTCTTCAGATATATCGCGCCAACGGCCACAAATCAAAACCCAACTTGAGATGTCTGTTAAGGTAACCACATTGGTTATGTTATAGTGGCATATTTAAGTTTAGTGCTTAGTTATGATAATGATGTTGATGATGATAATGATGTTTATGTAATGACTATAAGTACATAGTATGTATACGTGACCCTGTACTGTAAAATAAAGTGATAAAACTATTTTAGGAAACAACAAACAGAACTGAAAAGGGATTTGTATTTTAGGAGAGTGTCAAATGAGTTAGATGAATCCATAGGTTGGTGGACCAGTATGGGGGATTTTAGTGAGCATGGTAGATATTTTACTGAGACAGCTAGCTTGAAGACAGGAATAACGTCAAATCCTTTCTGTACTATCTTTAATTTTCACAGTATTTACTGTACACCAGGGTCATCAAATGATCACTTTTACATTTTTAGTTAGTTTATAGTGTAGCCTTCTGTTTTCAGTGAGTTTCAACTGGGTTAAATAACCATCTTCTTGTTGTTGATAAAATGCATTCTTTTAATATCCAACAGCATGTAATACATCTTGGCATTTTTCTTTGACCTATGCATAAAGGTACATTTAGTAATCTTACCTCAGTGACTCAGATATAGCAGAAGAACATTTTCTGTGTTTGTCATTTATCAATAATGATAAAAAACACATCAACAAATCTGTAAGTGCACATTTTGCATGTGTTCTATTGTTTCTTTAGCCTTCTTCACTAGTTTAAAAGCCATTATTTCATGTTTTTTCAAGTTATGTTTAAAAATGCACCACACTAGCAGCTTTCATGAAATTATGCTGAACTAAAGATTTATGAAATATTCATGCAGACTGAACTTAATGTCACAGGACCGAAAAGTGATTTTAAATATTAAAAAGCAGCTGATTTCCCTGGCCTCAGGCCTCACTGAGCTGAATCACGGATTTACTAGAATTAAAGTTGGTCTTCTTTGACAGCTTAGCTAAGAAAATGTGACATACCCAACCTCATAAAAGCCATCAAGGCATTGTTCTCTATGTCTTGGAAAGAGTAGAAAATGTCATCTACAGTTTCTATGATGACAACACAGCAGACATCATGGATTCATGTTGAAATGGCATTCTTAATTAATTTGTGTTGAAACCCCAACCTCTCTTTCTCCCTTTCTCTCGTGGATGCATACAATGTGTGATGTAATACAACTGCAATTAATTTTTAGTAATGCATCAGTAAATACCCTTCACCATCATTCACACCTCAATGAACCAACCAACATATCCATACCCCAAAATATGCCCTTAACCTTAACCAAATGTCAACTTAAAAGCTACATATGTTTTGCATAACCCAGGCTCATTCTGAAAACATACCCTTCTATACATTTCTGGAGAGTGCCAAATAGGTCCCAGGGGCTATGTTTTTTGCAGTTTTTGTTTTCGCGAATCCGCCAGAGGCTGCTGTTTACGCTTTTTGAGATCTCAAATTTCTCTAGCGAGTGCCATTAGCCCCCGCTATTCTCATGTAAATCAACCAGAGGCTGCTGTCGACTGACTGTTTCACTGACTGACTGACTGACTGACTGATCAACAGACCCACACTTCTCTAAACCCAACCAATAGTGTTGTCAAAAGCACCAATTGACCCACCCACTCACATCTCTAGACCCAACTGACAGTTTTAAAAAACAATCCAGAAATAAGAAAAGCCCTCTAATTTTTATCACGTTTTTAGATTTTACCATAATCTGACGCTTTTATTTACTTGTTTATTTTTTATGGATTCTGTTTTTGTTTTACCCGCTTACCCGGACTCAAAACATAGCGAGCTAACTGGATAAACTGCTAACAGTGGGAAAGCCGTCCATATGGAAGTTAGTGGTCAGCTGGTAAGCGTGAACAGGAACACCGTCATGTTGCCCTGTAGCATGCGTTTTAAAAACAAAATGCAGCCATTCGTACGTCTGGCTACATAATTCACAATCTCCAGAAATGCTATGTTGTCAGAATGAGCCTATGCTGCATAAGACTCATGAAGTTGGTATAAAATCAAAATGTACTCTCCTAAACCTTAAATGTACATAGTTGTGCTTCTGTCAGTGTACATCATTATTTTGAACAAATTTAAAGGACCTCATAATCAATGTTCAAATACCCTTCACCCACCTCGAAACAACATTTCGTTACTTTTGGTCACATAGAATGCCTTGTCTCATTTCTACAATGAAGTCGTTTCTGCTACATTCATTCTTCCATGGCAGGACACCACGCCAAAATTCATCCCGCCACAGCTACATTACAGCTACTTATTCAAAACATTTTATTTTCTCAATATTTTTTTAATAATAAATATTTTTTTAATAATAATAATCACACCAAAACGTACTAAAGGGTAAGTGAGTTATAACAGCGCAAACTTTTCTGTAACCGCAGTTGTGCTGTGCGTCATTTGTTTAACCCTTTAAGGTTACGTGCTGACTGACTGAGTGACAGGTGCGTGCTGTGTGAGGCCAGCAAACAGGACGTATAGAAGTTTAACTTTACTTCAGGATGCATTAATATCGCTCTGTAGGTCAATTAGAGACATTCATAAATATTCCTAGCAAATCTATTAAATGCTGGAGACATACTCGTTACATAAACGCACTAAATCGCACTTCAGCAGGATTTATTTGAGAGCGCACTTATATTTGATATATAAGCGGCTTATAGTTGAGGGGGCGTGCAAGTAGTTGTGCATGAGCAGGGGTAATCGGCGCGCAAGCAAAGAGATCCGCATGCTGTAGGCTAGTACATAAATGGATCTCGACTTCTAATACTGCGCTCACGACATTTGTCATTGAAATAACATCACAGGTAGTTGGTAGATCTGTGTAAAAAAAAAAAAAAAAAAGACCTGCCGCCACAGCTGGAAAAAAATCCAAGAGAAAACACTGGAAGTCATCTTTCAGTCTTTCTCAATTTTGTAAGCAATCCCCTTGTTTTAAGGATTCAATTGATTCCCAAAAAATGAAATCATGCACAGCTCTTCATTTTTTCTCATTTCAGGACTTTCAATTGGACGTACAGCACAATATATATAAAAAGATGATCTTAAAGCCTCTTTTCCACTGCACACGACAAACGACAAGTGACAGACCGGAAGTCATTCATTTCCAATGGAGAGCAGTCCGGGAGCTGCGTTGAGTTCCGATCATCTCCGTATGCGGAAAATTCGGATCCGAATTGAGCTGCGGATCTGTTGAAATATTTGAACTCCTGTGACTTGACCGTATGCGACCCTCCGACCGGATATAATGTATTCTAGTGTTGTCCAAGCAGATCGTGCGCGCAAGATGAGAAATAGGAGTTTATTTGGTTATTTTTTTTAATTATAAAAAAGTTTATATTAAAAAAAAAAAAATCTTTTCTGTTCATAAATGTAAGTAAAAAAGTAATAAAAATATTTATTTTTAATGTTGCCTCCACATTCCCTCCAATATGTTAGTGGTCTATGAGTTTCTAGTCATTCATTCATGTAAACGCACAGAGAATGAAGGCTCAAGCTTTTGCCCTCCTTTATTTCGGACACCGTGAAATCAGCTTCTCCCCCGTGGTGCACGACAACACTGAAAATACTGTGCGGCTGCCACAAGGTGGCGTATTCCGACAGTCATGTCCAAATGTCGTGTGCAGTGGAAAGGCGGCTTAACTTTCATTTTTAAGGTTTATATCCTGATTTTAAGGTTTACATGTTTTTATTCCTCATTTTATGTGTGTATGTATTTAAATAAATGGAAACACAAAGAAAATTCTATAAAGAAAGCAGCAGGAAAAACAAACAGAAGGCATCTCAAAAAGTGATAACCTGCTGTCTGGAGAATTTTATGGACTTACTGTACCTTTCCAGAAACACTTTCGAAGGATTGTTAGCATTTCTCTGGATTTTGTATATGCAAGGATGGACATTAATTTCGAGTTCAGACTGCATTATTTTAGCCCCGATTTTGACTCACGACAGGTTTTGAGATATTGCCTACAAATGCCTGAAATCACAGTGCTCGTTCACATAAGTAACAATCACACAGGGTTAACTATCAAAGACGTGATCTGAAAGAACTGCCGATGAGTCGCTGACACCCATGAGATAATTGGCATGCTAAATATCTGGACCTGTCATTCAAAATCATGCAGTGTGAAATGTGTTCTAATTTTAAAAATGACATCGATGATTACCTACAACCAATGAGAGAGCAGCATCCACTAGTATGGGTGTCTGCAGGCCAGCGGGAGGTTAAGGGAGAAGTTAAAAGTGCTTGATTTTTGGTCTCTTTGGACCCAAATGGAGAAAAAACTAGTGTAAATTTGGCAGGAGCACCCGTGTTCGTTTGACATGTCATCTGAGCAATACTGGGTCAATCAAGAAATATAGTTGAGGAGAAGTTGCTAATTTGGTCAGTTGGTCAGTCAGTCATTCAGTCGACAGCGGCCTCTGGTGGATTTACGCGAGAAGAGCAGGCACGAATGGCACTTGCGAGACATTTGAGATCTCAAAAATCCTACACAGCGGCCTTTGGCAGTTCGGGAAAACAAAAACGGCAAAAAACTCCTGCTCCAGCTCCTGGGATGTATTTTGCTCTCTCTAGAAATGTATATAGGGGTACGTAATCAGAATAAGCACGCGTTGTTGAAATCACAGTGTGAGCAAGACGTCAAATCAGTGGTCCTAGAAGTACACTAGAACTACACAACTCTTCCTAAACAAACACACCTAAATCAACCCATCAGAACATTAGGAAGGACTCCAAAACCTGACATTGATGGGTCAGATAAGAGTGACATCCAAAATATGTACTGTTGATGTGCTTCTAAGGCATGGTTGGGAAACAGTGCTATATATATATATATCATATGCAATTACTGTTACAGTTCTTTGTCTGTAATAGCATTAGTAGTAATGCCATGTTGTTGCAATATCTATTCTTCAAATAACTATATTGTATAATCACAACACACTTTCCTTTGGGATTATTACAAGCTTACAGCAGCCAACTTCACATTGCATGGGCGGGTGTGAGCGAAGAGGAGGTGGAGGTGACCTTAATACTGTCTTTCTGTAAAACACACTTTCACCCTTACCTGTTGTTACACCGCTCCATTATGTTGTATTGGATTGATATGTCATGGGCACTTTTGACCTCAGAACAGATACATCTTGTGAAGAACTAGAGTAAAACTCTCTTTCCTCTCCTGATTCATGGCTCTCACTTATGAGTTCAGACATTGACATGAACAACAAGTTTGGAGTAGCTCTTGTCAAACGGGCTCATGGGGACTGAAAACCTGAGTCAAACAAGCTCAGTGTTCTATATACTGTAGCATGTACTGTAAAAGATAGTGCTTGGGCCATTTGTACCGATTTATATTGTACGTGAACATGTCAGCATACTACTAGCTCACAACCCTGCAGGAAGTTGCTTTTGAAAGCTGTCTATCATGTCTTTAGGAAATGTTGTTGTTTTTCTTTTTTTAAAAACATATAGGTTGTCTCCAGATTGATTTTCATTATCTAAGGAAAAACTAGTTTAAGGATTTTAGGATTTGTTGAATTTTAGCTTTGTATCAAAAACATGTACAGTGGGAGAAATAAGTATTGAACACGTCACCATTTTTCTCAGAAAACATCTTTCTAAAGCTGCTGTTGACTTGAAATTCTTACCGGATGTTGGCAACAATCAAAGAAACTCATATATGCAAACAAAACAAATCTAATTATTTTACAAATGAAGTTCTGTGTATTAAAATGAAATGACACAGGGAAAAAAAAGTATTATACACATGAAGAAAGGGAGGTGCATAAAGACATGGAACACCCTGACAGCAGCTGAAATCTTTCAGTAGTTATTCAGCAACTCTGTTCTTTGTCATTGTAAATTAATATGAGCTGCTTCAGTCCGACATCTACATTACCAGGATGATGAAGATATAACCAGGGTGGACATTTCAGCAAGACAATAATCCCAAGGAACGGCCAAGGAAACTCTGAAATGGTTTCAGAGGAAAAAAAATCAAGCTGTAAAACAACCCAGCCAAATTACTCGACTTGAATCCAATAGAAAATAGACAATAAATATCAGATATGATGGACGAGACCCACGGAACCATCAAGATTTTTACACAGTGTTGAAGTCTGTGAAAAATCACACCTGAGTAATTAATGTAACTTCATTCTCCAAATGAGTGACTGAAATGAAGTTTTAAAGAATACAGAAATAAAACACTGCAGATAAGCACTCTCGTGAGGTCTTCATGTACTCCTTACTAAGTATACATCACAGATTACTCAATACACAATACATTACATCATCAATAGCCAAATGGTTTCCTACACTGAAAACCCTAATAAGTTGACTGAACTAAATTAATTGAGTAAATAAACTTAAATATGCAAGTTTTGGGAGACTACACCACTCAATTAAATTGAGGCAACTAGTTTACTCAATTAATTTAGTTCAGTCAACTTATTAGGGTTTTCAGTGTATAGTAAATTTAATGAAACACAATTGTCATGTTCATCATTGATCAAACCACCAGAGGCCACTGGTAAACACTCATATCCACATGAACTACAAATCTGCTGATAAATGGACTACAAGAACCAGTCATGCTCCACACACACAACCGGTTTGAAATCCTTACTGATTGCATACACACAGCTGATGCTGCTCATGTACTGATTACACACACACATATATATATATATATATATATATATATATATATATATATATATATATATATATATATATATATATATATATATATACAGCTCACTTTGAAACCCTCATTGCTAAATCTTGTTTATCTGTACATTACAACGACATTACATTAGAACGAATTATGCCTGTCTTGTTCTCCTTTGTTTAGACCTTAGCCTTGTTAGCCGTTTGTCCTAGTCTGCCTTACGACCTCTTGCTTGTTATTTTGACTATGTTTCTGGATTGCCTTTATACACCTGTTTGCACCCGTATTGACCATTGCTTGCCAAACTTTCCGAACAAACCTGCAAGTGGATCCAAACTCAGTTGTCTGTCACTCCCTGTCACTCATTAACCCGAAAAGTACAATTTGACCCTTCTGATCACTCAAATATGATCACATTAATCAATCAATGAATCACTTAATAAACACTCACTTTGGAATTCACACTTTGCCTTAACAATATAATACGTAAACCTTAGCGCTATAATACTTAAACATAAGCACACAATTAATAAAACATACATTTACATTAACATATACTCTTGTGAACCCTTCCTACACACATTACTCAAGTAAAAATAAACGTATGAAATAAAGATGCAACAAAGAATACTAAATAACACATTAATATATATACACTGCTTACAAAATTGCATTCAACATGCTCCACATCACATTAAATGAATATAAACTCAAGGCATCACTTGCAGTCCACAGAACTAGCAAAGAGGGCATTATTTTGGTCCAAAGGAAAACATTATCTACATTGTCAAACTGGTGAGAAATTAAACTCCAACAATCAATAAAATTGAAATTTAATGTAATTTTATTTTATTTAATTAGCATTTTGGTTTTTTCAAAGCTTTGCCAGTGAAAGTGCTTGAGCTCAAGAGCATGAAAAGAAAAGCAAATGAAAGTCTTTATAAAGCAGGCATGACGTTAGATACTATAGAGAATAGATTTGATAAGAATTGGCGAGAAACTGAAGAGAAAAGTGATGGCATTTAATTAATAGTTGATCCATTAGAGCAGAATATAACCTTAACATACTGATAACAACATCTAAACTAGAGGTCTGCATTCCCGCGGGCGCCGCGGGACCCGACCAGATTTCTACGGCGCGGGTATAAATTTCCGAATAAATCACGGGAGCGGTCGGTAACGGGTTTAATTTGGGACGGGAGCGGGCTGTCTAGCAATATTGCTCCCGACTCCCGAGTGAGCACGCGTATGTATGTGTGTAAATGAAATAGCGCGATGCTGTGTTTAGCTTGTTTGTTGCAGTGTGTGTGTGTGTGTTTATGTATGCGCACGCGCGAATGAGAGATATGTGTGTGTGTGTGTGTGTGTGTGTGTGTGTGAGTGTGCGCGCGAATGAGAGATAGAGCTTTGCCTGTGTTTGTGCTTGGTGCTTATGAGTGTGTGTTATAGGGCGCGCGCGCGCAAATGAGAGAGAAAGCTTTGTCTGTGTGTGTGTGCTTGGTGCTGTGCGTGTGTGTGTTTATACAGACAGCTTGTTATAGGCTGTCTGGACTGTATAACTGGGTGATTTTCGGTTTTGTTCTCCCCCCGCTCTTTAGTGGGATCGGGCGCGGCGGATAGAAAACGGGGTGGGTCGGGCAGCGGGACATCAAGTGCTTAATATAAGCGGGAGCGGTCGGGTTCCGGCTAAAACCTGGCGGGTGCGGGCGGGAGCGGGATTCAAAATTTAGTCCCGCGCAGATCTCTAATCTAAACCAAGTTATTTTATTAGCACAAGGAATTTTAATGGTAACAATGCAAATGCTACACAGCTACAAAGACATTGTTCCTCAGAAACTCCTTCAATAACTTGGGGTGCTTCCCTTTATTTATCATCCAATCAGCTAGAAATGTTCCCGCAGCACAATAGGCACTTCTTTGAAGTCAAAAATATTCAAATAATGGAGTGGCCCGGCCAGAGTCCTGACATAAACCTACTTGAAAATCTCTGGAAAATTCTTTTTTAAAAAACGGTTAAAAAATAAAGCTTAATCTCACTACAGTCACTGAACTGTAGAAGAGACTGGAGAAGAGTGAAACAAGATTCATTTGTCTGCTGTAAAATTCAGAAATGTTGTCATATTTTATGAAAGATTACAAAGATTGCATTTCTTTCCCTAATTCTAGTTATTCCACTAATCTTTTAAGTGCTTTAGTTATATTCTAATTGTAAAATTGCAATTATATACATTTCAGTGAGCCATGCAAGATGATGTTTGCAACAACAGACAGGCACTGTAAGCTGCATATTTTAGCACACTCATAGAAAAAAAAGCACAGGCATTTATTTAATACAGTGTCCAGATTGACTTCCTCAGAGCCGTAGCAATGATTTATCTTGTGGCACTGATTTATTGCAGTGTGAGTGTGTGCTACGCGTGTACTGTAAATGGCTGCTCTCTGGCAACCTGATTAATATGCTTAATTGATCGATATGACAAACACACCCATGAAGAAAAGATTTAATCATGCAGGCTTTTCAGGCACTTAATCCGCCTAATAAGTGTTTGAAAGCTTTGAAATCTGATGGGAGGTGACGTGTTGTCTGCTTAAAAGATTACTTCACATGATAACACTATGAATTAAAGGTGACTTAGATTCAATAAAAGATAATATCTATTCATACTTATGAACTACCATCTGCAATGGCCTCGGGGGGCTGAGCAGAGCTATGGGAAAACCAGTGGAAAACACTGTCTCTTTCTTACTGTGAGGCACTATTTCACTGAATGATTATCGTTGAATGGGATCACAATGAGCTCCCATAAAATCAACATTTTATACTTGAGGAAGCTGTATTTTATGCTCATTCACCTCAGGTGATCTATCTGAAGAGCCATTTCTCTCACACAGCACTTAAAGTGGAGGAATAAAAGTGGAAGTATTTGTTTTTTCTTCTTTCCACTCACTACACATTTCATGCTTCTAATAAGCACACACACAAGTGGAGTGTTGTTGTTAGCTTAATGTTGAAGACACTGAAGACTGAGTGCTTCAGTTAGATTTTACACTGTTTATTGCCATTCACAAGATCCAGAGCGAACTCTCTTATACATTGTTGTGGCTATAGGTGGTCTATTGTAGAATGGCAATAGAGTGAAGTAATATGAGTCAATTTTAACCTGGTGAAGAAACTAAAGCTGCGTCCCAAATGGCACACTATACACTATGCACTCAAGCACTATGTACTTATGCACTTACACACTCAACAGGGTAGTATATGTATGTAGTGTCGTCCCAAATGGCACACTAATGTTTTTTTTACTAAGCGGAAATTCAAACCGTTTCCCTGATGACGTTTGACGGTTGCCAAATCATTGAAGTAAACGGCCGAATTATCAAATAATACCTGCCGTGAGTGTTGCCGCAATCACTATCGGGAGGCGCTATAATCACTCTGGTAAAAGAATTTTGCTTTCATCATCCAAATTAAATAGAGTTATTCAACATGTGCGTCCGATAGCTCCGCCCCTTCCGCTACGTAAGCAAACCTGCGGTCGTTGAGTGCGTGAAGTGTCCATCATTACACACTTCATTTTAGCGGCTGAATGAGTGCATCATCCGGGTAATTAAAGTGCACTTATTATTTTTAGAGTTTTCAGTGTGAACGCACTACTTACACTATTTATACTACAAAATGGCGTAGAATAGTGCATAAGTATGCGATTTGGGACGCAGCTTAAGAGCGCACATTGTATAATTCTGTCTGTTCATATTGTCCTACCATTCTGATCCGGCTTCGCTTTTTGAACATTGACATGAACATTGACAACACAAACATGTTATTGAAGTTAAACCACTGTTCAAGTTCAACCACTGAAATCACCTGAAATATTTTGACAATGTTTTTGATTTATCTTCTGAACCCTGGCTGCATCCGAAACTGCATACTTCCATAATATATAGTATGCTAAAATCAGTATGCGAGCCGAGTTGTATGTCTGAATACAAAGAATTCGAAAATCAGTATGTGAGAAGTACCCGGATGACTTACTACTTCCGACAAGATTCTGGAGTGTGCATCCCATGCACGCTGCCCTGTGCCATAATGCCCCGCGAGAGAATTCATGTATGGAAGTGAAGCGACGCAACTGACGCAGGTAGGTCACGTGACCAAGACAAAATGGCGAATGTAGTACGTCTGAATTCCATTCATACTTTTCACATTCATACTGTATAGAACACCGTAACCTCAACCGTCATTGGGGGATGACCAATTTGTATGAACTGAACATTGTACATTTGTACATTGAAAAATGTATAAATGAGATGGTACAAATTCATAGCCACTTAATCAAAAAAGGAAAAGAATTGCAGTGAGATTGGGCTTACCTTATTGCACATATGACCCATATATAGGCATATTAATATTTTTCTGTGTATGCACTATTTCAAGATGTGTGGAATAACTTGTTGTGGCAAATCGTGACAAAGGAGCAAGGCAATAATTTACTGGCAGATTTCATAGAATGGATTTTCTCACTCGGTTTAAGAATCTTCATTCCAATCAAGGTGTTTATATGCAGCATATTCATTCGAACTCAATTAAAATGCTCCATGCAAACACACTTAGTTTCAAGCAGGTAACATCCACAATGTAAATTAGATTACAAGTTACTTTAAATGTGATTATTTACATTACAATGTTAGTCTCTCTTAATTGTAATACACTACTTTTGTTGTTATTTTAAGTAACATGGTAAACACAGAATTATGACTCCCAAGACTGAAGATGTCTGATTAAAAAATGTACAGTTGAAGTCAGAATTATTAGCACCTCTTTGATTTTTATTCTTTTTTAAATATTTCCCAAATGATGTTTAACATAGGAAGGAAATTTTCCCATTATGTCTGATAATATTTTTTTCTTCTGGAGAAAGTCTTGTTTGTTTTATTTTGGCTAGAGTAAAAGCAGTTTTTAATTTTTTAAAGCCATTTTAAGTACAAAATTTGTAGCCCCTTTAATTATTTAGCATTTTACAATACATAAATTGCCCAATGCCTAATTATAACTCGCCTAATTAACCTATTCAACCCGGTTAAGCCCTTAAGCTATGTGGAAGTGTCTTGAAAAATATCTAGTCAATTATTATTCACTGTCAACATGACAAAGATTAAATGAATCAGTTATTAGAAAAGAGTTATTAAAACTATTATGTTTAGAAACATGTTGAAAAAAATCTTCTCTCCTTTAAACAGAAATAGGGGAAAAATTAAAACAGTGGGACTAATAATTCAGGAGGGCTAATAATTCTGATCAACTGTATATGATACAGCATTATTAATTATCTGTCTACTTTCATTTTACAAGGCATCTTCACGTGGAAAATACAAGGATAATATGAACAGTAGATGATAATAGATGATAGCTAGAGATGCACCAATCGACTTTTGCTCCAAACACTGCTTTTGCACTGCATTGCAATAATTTTATATTGCAAAGTCTGTAAATGTAACATAACTTAATGTATTATACATGGCCTTTATTCAATACACTAGTGCAGCTGGTGATTCATTCATCTTACTGTATGTATGATATATTTGGTTTTATTTGAAAACACACACACAAAAAAACACACACATACACACACACACACACACACACACACACACACACACACAAATATGAATTGATTTCATGAATCAGTAATGAAAAATCAAGATGAGTGCATCACTAATGATGCTAACGTGCAGAGAGAAATATAATGGGAGCTTATAACACTTATAACAGTCAAAGCACATTCAACGTCATGAGTTTTGCCTCTGTGTTCAGTGAACGGTTCTCAACATCATACATTCTGCCTATGGCAGTAAATGGCAAATTAAAAAATGTATTTAGTCAATGCACGTAATTACTTTGTTCTTTCCTTTGGAATAAAAATTTCCGAAAAAGTAACAGTCATAGGTATATGTGTCAAAGAAATAATTAAACTGGAAAATCTAATTCTGTCTTCCTTTACACACATGAATGGGTCAAACATAGCATAAGTCAAACATAGTCCGGTATTAATTTCCCTCCCATGTTGTTTCTTATTGATTATCAACACTGTTGTATGTTGATAAAAATGCCAAAATCTCAATCTTGATGATTTTGAACTTTATGCTAATAATAATAATAATAATAATAATAATAATAATTATTATTATTATTATTATTATTATTATTATTATTATTATTATTATTATTATTATTATTATTATCATTATCATTATTATGAAAAAATATAATAGTAATAGATTATGGAAACTATACTATATTCAGGAGTACTATAATTAATTTATTGATTTTTATTTTTTTCCTTTTTTGGAAATGGGCCTATTTTACAAGTCACTTAAAGCTGAGTTTTACCCTTTAGCTTAGCTTAGCTTAAATAATTAAATCAAACTAGAACATTACAGTAGCATCTTGGTCAAAAATTTTGAAAGGTGAAATATTACCAACCCAAGCTGATTTTAATTATGTACCCCTGTATACATTTTTTGAGTGTGCCAAATACATCACAGGAGCTAGCTATGTCTTTTCGTAGGTTTTGTTTTCGCGAATCCGCCAGAGGCAGCTGTTTATGCTTTTTGAGATCTCAAATTTGAAAAACTTCTCACTTAAATCCACCAGAGGCCACTGTCGACTGACTGACTGACTGATCGACCGACCAACCGATAACCCACTCTAAACCCAAACAATAGTGTATTAAAAAGTATTCATTCGCCAGCAACCACCCTATTTTCCAAACCTGACCGACAGTGTTTTGAAAAGCAATCCAGAAAAAGAAAAACCCACACGGCAACCTAAAATTTTTTAGATCTTACCACATTCTCCCCCTGATATTTACTTGTTTGTTTTAGTTTTTGGCTTTTGTTTTTGTTTTACCAGCCTTCTGGAACAGTTCTTAAACCCTACTCAAACCCTGTCGTCTCGGTCAACTCTGCATCTCAAATCCTCTGACTTGTGCAACAAGCCACTGGATAAACAGGTAACAGTGGAAAAAACACAGAGGTTAGCGGTCAGGTGGTTAGCGCAAAAAGTAAGGGCATCATACTGCCCTGTAGCGTTCGTTTTAAAGATGAAATCCATCCATACGTTCCTCTGGCTACATAATTTGCAGTCTCCAGAAATGTATATAGGGCTACTTTTTCAGAATAAGCCTATGTAGAATATTGTACAGCACCTGAAAATAGTCACTAGCTAACTAAGTAGCAGCACTGCATAATAAGAATAAAAGTATAGTTCCTAGCCATATCAACATAGCAACTTTTCATTTTCCTTCAGTACAAATCAAGCTACAAAAGACTCAAGCTATAAATAAGGAAATTACCCAATCTCTTTTTTATTTTTTCAAGCACGATGCTAATGATCCAGTCCAATTCAATGATTTTACCTAAATTAAAGGTGCAGTAGGTGATCTGCCGAAATGCTAACCATTAGCATAATAACTCTGAAAACACAGTCCATCCCCTGCTGTCCAAAGCCATCCCTCTGAAAGCACGAATGTGCACCGTAAAGATGACAGTAGACACCCCACTAGGTCATGTCATTCACCAGTAAGAAAGCTTTATAGTACTTTATAACACTACAAGTCCAAAGGTTTTCAGTTGTGCAGCAAGCAAAACCTGTCGCAAGGATCACTGATCTCACTCTCTCACGCGTTTTGTCCTAAGGCAACTATGCTTAGTGCTTGGCCAGTGATGTGCAGGAATTACACGTATTACTAAGCCATACTTACATGCTATTTCAGACCGGATATTCAAAGTAGCATGGTAAATAATAGTGGTGTCAAAATGAATTGTTTCTTTGGTGCACCGCGACAACGCTTTGGTATCGGTTCAGTAATAGACCATAAGCAGTTATGACGTCAATTATCTCATATGCGCTATGTCGTGGTAGATTATTATGGCGAGGAAGGCGAGTGCGAGTAATTCACATGCTCCAACTACTTAAAAATGTAGAAACTCTGCACAAATTCACTCCGTGTGAGTTTGCTGGACAGTCATTCACTGACACTGAAGTTAAGTTACAGCAGAAGCTCCTATTTCACTCAATTTCTCTCTCTCTCTCTCTCTCTCTCTCTGGCCCTTTGACCTGCTGGCAGGGCCAGCACATCCATAGAGGCGACCTAGGCAGCCGACTAGGGCAGCAGAATAGAGAGGGCGGTGTCCGCGACATTACCCTTACCACCCGCGCCTTTAGTTATATCTGCATCTAGGGCGGCAGAATAGAGAGGGCGGCGTCCGCGACATGACCCCCACCACACACGCCCTCATTAATATCCGCGTCTGCTGCAGTAGAATAGAGAGGGCGGCGTCCCCGACACTACCCTCACCACCCGCCACCACACCACATACAATACATTTAGATCATTTACTTTAATCATTACTTTTGCAACATGAAGAGACTTTCAACCATCACAACAAAAAAAAATGTTTGTGAAGACAATCACCTACTGCACCTTTAAGCTAAAACTGCTCCTACCAGAACTTGAGATCGACTGTATGGAATAAAATCTTGTAAAAAAAATAATACTAATAATAATAAATAATAATAATAAATACACTTGTAAATTGAGCCTATTTTCAAAAAAAAGTGGAGTGTTCCTTCAAGTTTGATCATATACAGTTGAAACCAGAAGTTTACATACACTGTATAAAAAGGCACATGCATAAAAAGGCACACGAAAATTCAGATGTTAAAGTGACTAAACTTTTTCTCTTTTAGGTAATTTAGGATTATCAAATTTGTTTCTGTTATGCTTAATAGCAGAATAATGAGATATTTTTGGAGAATTTGTTATAAATTTTCTTGAAAGTCAAGTTTACATATAATAAGATTATTATGCCTCTGAAAAAGCTCAGATAATGGTGTCAGGGTTTGGAAGTTTCTGATTGGCTAAATGACAACATTTAAGTTAATTGGAGGCACAACTGTACAATAGTATTTAAGGAAAACCTCAAACACACTGCTTCCTGGTGTGACAACATGGGAAAATCAACAAGCCAGAATCAACAAAAAAAGCCAAATTATAATTTGCTAAATTACACTGAGAAAAAGAATAATTTTTGGAGATATGACCTGTGGTCTGATGAAACTAAGATTGAACTGTTTTGCCATAATGACCAGAGGAGGACATTTGGAGGACAAAGGGGAATGCTTACAAGCCTAGGAATACCATCCCAACTGTGAAGTTTGGGGGAGACAGAATCATGTTGTGGGGCTGTTTTGCTGCTGGAGCGACTGGTCCACTTCACAGCATAGATGGCATCATGAAGACAGAACATTATGTAGAAATACTAAGTAACATCTCAAGACATAAGCCAGGAATTTAAAACTTGGCCACAAATGGGTCTCCCAAACAGACCAAGACCCTAAGCATACTGCAAAATTAGTTAAAATGTGCTTTAAGGACAACAAATTGAATGTTTTGGAGTGGCCATCACAAAGCCCTGATCTTAATCCTGAAGAAAATTTTTAGGCAGAGTTGGAAAAAGTTTGTGCGAGCAAGACAGCCTACAAATCTGACTCAGTTACACCAATTATGTCAGGAGGAATGGTCCAAAATTCCTTAAAACTACTTTGAGAAGCTTGTGGAAGGATACCTAAAATATCTGACCAAAGTTATACAGTTTAAAAGCAAAGCTAAAAAAAATACCAAGAAAATGTATATGAAAAACTTCTGACTGTCTAGAAATTAATAAAAGATTTTCAAAAATAAAATTAAAAAATGTCTAATTATTCTGGTATTTAGTAAATGTAAATCATACAAATCAGACATACAATAGTAAACGTTTGGTATGATTTACCATCATTTTTTCTTAAATGGTTATGTTCCTTTTTTTTAGAGTGTATTCAAACTTCTGGTTTCAACTGTAAAGTAGTTAAATTATAGCTTACTTTTGGAATATAATGCTTTTAATACCGAATTTTTCATTCTTTTTATGAGAGATTCTCAGTCAATTGTTTGATCTGAAAGGAAATCCTTCATAACAGGGAACAGTGTCTTTCTATTGATGCAAATTCAAATTCATGTTCGTGCCTACACAGAAATACTGAGGCGTGCAGAAAGTACTGCGCAACGTTTATGTCACATCTTACTGCTGACATCTGCCTCTGGGCAGGTCACAGCTGATAGAAAGTGTTTTAGATTTACATTGTGATTTTTTGCTATCTGACCCGCATGAATCTCTCAGACGGGGGAAACATACTTAGAGGCTCGGGAAAGCAGTGCTTCATCATTTTAATTGCACATCTATAACCGGTTTCCTTCTGCTAGTGGAATGAGACTCTGGAGGAAGGTTGATAAATGTAAGGCCCTGGCAGCTGTTATTAGATCTGTTTCTCCTTTAAATAATTATTATATAGAATGATATTGGAACCAAGTGATTTAAGGAGTGTGCGTTAAATACTGTGCTTGCTCTACTGTACGCTATTGAAAAATGTCTTATAGAGGACGTTAAACTTCAATTTCATTATGTTTTTAAAACCGATGGCAGTTCTATTTCACACCTACTTAAAAGCAATTAACAATATCTACGGGCGAAAAATGATGTGGAACATGACCTCTAAGTGTTTGCATTGGTTGGAAATAGCTTGCGGTGCGTGTACAGCATCGAGTTGGAACAATATGTATTTGTGCAGGCAAGGACACAAACTAGACTCTGCTGCGCAGTCTACTGTAAGTACATTATAATCAATCGTAAGTGCCCTGCGAAGTGGACTTCTCAGAGTATTCTGCCATCTTAAGTGAGATTTCAACTGCCAAGGGGAGTGTACTTGTTCAGTTCAAAGGGCATCGCAAGCAGCACAGGGAAAGGGATTTATTGGATACAACATAAAGAAATTTTTGGCCAACAGCAATTCTGCAGAAAAACAAAGATATAGAAGAGAGATATAAATAAATAACAATTTTGGTGAATGGTGCTTTATATGTGGTTGTTTACAGATACGAAGATCTCAAACTCTAAGAACGATTGTACATTACAGCTCAAATTCAAATTAAATGCAGTGCTACTCTTAATATGACATTAAATTAGTTACAATTTTTGTTTAGCAGTAGCCGAACATACACTGTATGAGTTAAAAATATCATTATCATTAGAATATTAGGTATATTTTGTGAAGACATTGTAGTAAATGTCCTATTGTAAATTCACTCACCGGCCACTTTATTAGGTACACCTTACTAGCACCGGGTTGGAACTGCCTTAATCTTTCATGGCATAGATTCAACAAGGTACTGGAAATATTCCTCAGAGGTTTTGGTCCATATTGACATGATGGCCTCACGCAGTCGCTGCAGATTTTTCAACTGCACATCCATGATGTGAATCTCCTGTTCCACCACATTCCAAAGATGCTCTATTGGATTAAGATCTGGTGACTGTGGAGGCCTTTTGAGTACAGTGAAATCATTGTCATGTTCAAGAAACCAGTCTGAGATGATTCGCGCTTTATGACATGGCGCGTTATCTTGCTGGAAGTAGAATACACTGTGGTCATAAAGGGATGAACATGGTCAGCAACAATACTCAAGTAGGCTGTGGTGTTGAAATGATGCACAGTTGGAACTAATGGGCCCAAAGTAAGCCAAGAAAATATCCCCCACACCATTACACCACCAGCCTGAACTGTTGATAGTAGGCAGGATGGATCCATGCTTTCATGTTGTTGGTCTTCTGCTGCTGTAGCCCATCTGCCTCAAGGTTCGACGTGTTGTGTGTTCAGAGATGCTCTACTGCATACTTTAGTTGTAACGAGTGGTTATTTCAGTTACTGTTGCCTTTCTATCAGCTAGAAACAGTCTGGTCATTCACCTCTGACCTCTAGAACTGAACAACAGAACTGCCGCTCACTGGATAATTTCTCTTTTTCAGGCCATTCTCTGTAAACCCTAGATATGGTTGTGCATGGAAATCCAAGTAGATCAGCAGATTCAGCCCGTCTGGCAACAACAACCATACCACATTCAAAGTCACTTAAATCCCCTTTCTTCCCCATTCTGATGCTCGGTTTGAACTGCAGTAGATCATCTTGACCATGTCTACATGCCTAAATGTATTGAGTTGCCGCCATGTGATTGGCTGATTAGAAATTTGCGTTAACAAGCAGTTGAACGGGATTACCTAATAAATTGAAATTCAACACGGCTCCATTTTTCCCTGAAAGCACATTTTTCAGCTTGAAGATGACTCCCATGTAGAGAATGAAGTCACATTGCTCAGGTACATTTTTTAAAAAAAATCTTGATGTTCTATCGGTCTCGTCAATCCAAACAGATATTTATTTTGTATAATCTATTGGATTTAAGTCAGGTGATTGGCTGAGCCATTCTACAGCTCGATTTTTTTTTTTCCCAAAACCATTTGGGAGTTTCCTTGGCTGTGTTCTGGATCATTGTCTTGCTGAAATGTCTACTCTGGTTTTATCTTCATCATCTTGGTAATGTAGATGCTGGACTGGAGCAGCTATTATTAATTTAAAATGATGAAGGGCAAAGGAATGCTGAAGAACTACTGAGAGATTACAGCTGCTGTCTGGGCTTTCACTGCCTTTTTAAACCTTGCTTTCTTCAGATGTTTAATACTTTTTCCTGTGTCATTTTTCTATTTTAATACACATCACTTAATGTGTAAACTAATTAGATTTGTTTTCTTTTCATATATGCATTTCTTTGTTTGTTACAACGTCTGGTGAAAACTTCAAGCCAACAGCACCTTTAGAAATATGTTTTCTGAGAAAAATGGTGACATCTTCAATCCTTATTTTCTCCACTGTATATCAAAATTCTGATTTTTATTAGTCATATGCATTGCTAAGAACTTAAAGGTGCAGTAGGTGATTGTCTTCAGAAACATTTTTTGTTGTGCTGGTTGAAAGTCTCTTCACAGTCCAATAGTAATGATTACAGTAAATGATCGAAATGTGTTTATATGTATTTTTATATTCAGGGTAAAGCATAAAACTAAAAAATGTTCATCCAATTAAATAGAGTTGGACCGTCATCTCCCTTAATTCCGATAGGCAGGTCAGACTGTCTGTCAACAAGCTCGGGCCGAATACTGTATAGCCAGGCGCGGGTATAATTCGCCCTTAAAGCGGCCGCGCGGTCTTGAGACGGACCGGGAGAATTCAAATGCTGCATTGAAACTTTTGAAAATCCTGAATCAGTGTTGGAGTTACTTTAGCACGCTGGAGAAAGGACGAGACCATGGCTGAAGTAACTATTACTGTTAGACAGGTAATGTTCTGTTTTATAACTATTTTAGTCAGGCTAAGCTTATGTTAGATTGTGTTGTTATGAATGACTTCTTTGCACAGACGTGTTGTTCAGCCACTGAAATCTCCCAGTGAAAGATTATTTTCAGTTTCATAAGGTTCTTTGACAGCAGCTATAATGTAGATTTATATTTAGTTTAACAACAAAAACACCAGTAAATAGCGTTATTCCGCCTAACCTGCTTTATTGAGCTGAAGTTGCTTTTATATTCACATTGGTTCATTTTTGAACAATGACAGCCTTCCTATACTGTTTACCGCTAACATACTCTGAATATTCGCTCTGAAATAGCATGCAAGTGTGGCAAAGGAATGCATGTAATTCCTGCACTGCGCTGGCACTAACTAACTGGCGAATGACATGAACTACTGGGATGTCTGTAGGCTGTTGTGACGCGGTCCGCGCGCTCGCGATATCAGGGGGTGTGGCTTTGAATCACAGTCCCTCCCCGCCGTCCAAAGACAATATGCTACTGTAAGCGGTTAGCATTTTGGCAGATCACCTACTGCACCTTTAATTTGGAAAGGTTGAAGGTACTTTTCTTTCTTTTTTGAATGTATTTATTGAACATTACAGATGTTCCAATAGTTATACTTTTACCAAATATTCATTCATTCAAGTCCCCTTATTAATCCGGGGTCGCCACAGCGGAATGAACCGCCAACTCTTCCAGCAAGTTTTTACGCAGCGGATGCCCTTCCAGCCGCAACCCATCTTTGGGAAACTTTACCAAATATTATTTACTCCAAACAAATAAATCTATTTGGAAAGCTTACTTATTCTGCTTCCAGATGATGTATAAATCTCAATTGGTTTTGTGGTTCAGAATGACATACAAATACACATACACGTTATATACACATTTATAAAAATTAAAGTTTGGTCATTTGCATTTATTCACCAAACTATCTCATGTTAAAATACCTAATAAGCATTACTTAAGTTCCCTTTCTGGCAGTCAGAATGACATTTTGTTGTGATGACATCAGGGATCTCACTTAAGAGCGCAGTTGCCTTTGAGTGGTAAGCCCATTGAAATTGGTAAATGGATTCTGCTTACAAAGCCTCTCCTACATATGGGTATTGAGCAGTGCAAATACCAAATGAAAAGCAAAATCTGGCAACATAAATGAGTCTTACACCTCTTTCCCTTCTTTCTTTTGTTCTTCCTTCCTTCCTTCCTTAGCACAGTTGAATGGTAATACATATATACAGAAGAGCAAAACTATTATTTTCTAATGTACTTAAAAATATAACTATAAGCTATTAAGAGTTACATACTGTAAAATTACTGTAAATGGGGCTGAACAATTGTTTGTTTTTTCCCCTTTGCAAGTGTGCAATTAAAATTTTAATTCTTTGAAAAATGAGCAGGATTCTAAGCATATTTAATTGTAATTGTGTGTTAATGTATGTTTTATATGTCTGTATGTTATTGTATGAGGCGATGCAGTGGCACAGTAGGTAGTGCTGTCACCTCACAGCAAGAAGGTCGCAGCAATGAAGATCAGCTCAAAATGAGACTGAGCATTTAAAATGACACAAACCGAAACCAAAACTTTTAAAGAGTGATCGAAGTGAGACTTCACTTTTTTCTTTTGTCTATTCTTTCTTGAGAAGTATATTATTATTTAGTTACTAACAAAAAAAAAACAGTTTGCAGCTTTTAGCTTTTGAATTGAATGATTTACTGTAATCTTTAGTTTGTTTTGTAGCAGAAATATTATTATTTAAATTGACATGCATATAAAAACAATAGTGCAAAATAAATATTTCCTACTGCAATGCTTTATTTTAGTTTGATGCAAACCAAGGTTTTATTTCTCATAAAGTAACAGACTTTTTTTTAGCAGATAACTCACATTCAAGGCAGCATCAAAATAAGAAATGTAATTCATTGTTATTAGTATTGTCATCATCGTCATCATTCTTATTTTTTAATAAATATTACACATACTTTTTTTGGAATTATTGCACACAAATATCAATAAGTCATCTCAGCATTAGTTAGATAGTTATTTCTGGTATTTGTTAGTCTTAATTGATGTTGTTTTCAAATACAAAAAATCCCTTAAAATACATTTTGCAGTAGTGCTCATTTATTTTTGGTGGGTGCTCCTAAATTTTTTCTGGTACTCCTAAATATTTTAAATTGGGAGCACCAGTGCAACCAAGTAAAAAGGTTAATTTCAAGCCCTGGTGTCGGTTACTGTATACAGTAAAAGTGTAAGATGATGAATTTCATTATACATATCAATAAGTCTATATGTGTCTATTTGATGACTATCTAGTCTATTTCAAAATGAGATTTTATTATTTTTTATTATTAATATTTTATTGGATTCTTACTGACAGTATAAATTTTGCCTTGTTTTTAGCCAACACATTTAAGCTTGCACATCTGTTAGATGCCTTTTAAACACACACACGCACACACACACACACACACACACACACACACACACACACACACACACACACACACACACACGCACACGCATTACAAGCATTGCACTTCATAAACAAGCATATTAAAACTTGCTAATGACACCAACAACTGAGAAAAACTGCTTCCTATTCACTGATCTATATATAACGACCATACCTGCCAACACTCCCGTTTTTCCCAGGAGTCTCCCATATTTCACACCCATCTCTCGCCACCCTCCTGTTTTGTTTTTTTCCTGGGAAACTCCAGTAGTTTGTATGGTCCAATCTAGTTACTAAAAAAATGTTACCTCACACAATTGATGAAATATTCAAATCTCTAAGCATTTTTACCTTAATCTGGCAACATATGTTAGGGATGCAACGGTTCTCGATAAAAAAACTTTTTGTCCCGTCGTCCTCCCATGGTTTGGTGCGCCCTGTGATTTGCTGTTCGGAATATTCATTATTAGTATTGGTTTGTTAATAAAAACAACCTCAACAAAGCAGTTCCGCCTTTGTACACTTCCGATTACCTTTCACACTCATTGCACTGTCCAATCACCTCTTAGTATTTAAATCTGTTATTGTCATCACGTTTGATCATGTGTCAGTGTGTGCGTGTGGAGTTTCTGTGGTTTTCAGCATGGCAAGTGAAGAAGATACAGCGCAAATGCGCAGATGAGGCCAAGTCACAGCGCTATGTCGTAAGTGTTTCAACAGACACAAAAACATAACGAATGGCTTTTTTTGTTGTTGTTGCGAAGATATCAGTGGTGTAAAGTAACCAATTAAAAATACTCAAACTACTATAATTGAGTAGTTTTTCTCAGGAATTGTAATTTACTAAGTAGTTTTAAAAATGTGTACTTTTACTTTCTCTTGAGTACATTTTTACTGTAGTATAGATACTTTTACTCCACTACTTTCCTTCAACCTGCAGTCACTGCTTTATTTTTTTCATGTCTATGGTCAGGGCTCGAAATTGCAACCATTTTGGTCGCATATGCGCCCAAAATTTTACCTATACGCGACCTCAAAATATATTTGGGAGCATTTGTGCGAGTGCAAAAAATTGTTGTGTGCGACCAGTTTTTGTGTGCGAAAATTGTTGTGTGGGACCAGTCCTTGCACTAACCTGCCACGCAAAACGCAGTGCTCAGGAATGGTTTAAAACAGTTCTCATGTCAACTTGCTGCAGTAAACAAAGATAAGTCCGTAATGCTTGCCCCGCCTTCGCGAAAGAGTACTGATTTTTTAGTACTCTTTCCACCATTGGCAGACCACCAGTGGTCACTAACAGGCAAATCGGATTTACAGCAGGTCTCTTACTTCACTCCTGCTTCTGCTGGGTGATCTTTTGCACCAGATCACTCTCGCTATTCGCTATTCTCTCTGTTTACCCTCTGTCTGCTAAGAACAGTTTTCTTCTCGACTGACTGTTCCCACTGAATTAAGAGAGAAGAGCTAAACGCTGTGATAAAATCATATAGAAATCATAAATAGAAATGTGTTGTTGCCTTGGTAATACAAGCATAACGTAAACAGAAGTAATCAATACTTTAAAAGTGCTCAATTAATAAGATATGTTGACATAAGTATTATCTGCATAATTGGTTGAGACTGTTGAGTCGAGATGTATAATAGAAAAAGGGGGAAATTTCAGCCTTTTCTCTTTATTTTCTTAAGCAATTTATTTGAACATACAATTTTCAAAATGCCCTATTTTTATTTAACTAATGCGAGAACATGCAAATCTACAGTCATATGTGTGAAGCTGTTGCATTGTCAGATGTTTGTTAACTAATAAATATGTTTATTGTTCTTAGAATTTTTCTGTAGGCATTTTTTTTCTAAGAATAGCACAAACCGTACCGTACCGAAACCGTGACCCTAAAACCATGATACATACAGAACCGTGAACAGATTGAACTGTTCCAACCCAGTTGTGCTGTTGATTTCTGGTGGTAGATGCCTAATAATGACTATATGTGAAGTTTATTTATAAACAAATTTCTCATGATCGATTATCCAGTACGATGATTTTTAACTCACTATAAATAACCAGAGTTTTCTTTTTTCGATATCTTCGTCTTGAAGGCCCAGTGATTAGCACTGTTGCCTCACAGCAAGAATACCGCTGCTTGAAGTCCCTACTAAACCAGACGACATTTCTGTGCAGAGTTTCGCTTGTTCTCCCCGTACTCGCGTCAGTTTTCCCCGGGTTCTCCGGTTTCCTTCCACGGTCCAAATAACACACACCCTAAGTAAATTGAACACACAAAATTTATACCATAGTCAAGCTCTCAGTAAGTACACCTTTCCTCGGTCATCCATATCTGTCACTTAACTACAAATAAGCCGGGTGGGAGTCATCGAGATCTACCTGAGCTCAAACTCCTCTCTCACCAAGCAAACGGGAGGGAGCCCAGGGCTCGAGGATCGCATAAGCTCAGGGCTCTCTCCCGGAACAGCATGCCAAACAAGCTTCATTATCAATCATCAGCTAAGTGTGAACTCTTGAAATAATGGTATGATGGCTATCCATGTCTTTTGTTTGTTTCTTTTTTTATAATAGTTATATACGTTTTCTGGGTGCCGCAGTGGCAGAGTAGGTAGTGCTGTCGCCTCACAGCAAGAAAGTTGCTGGTTCGAGCCTCGGCTGGGTCAGTTGGCGCTCCTGTGTGGAGTTTGCATGTTCTCTATGTTTTCGTGTGGGTTTCCTCCGGGTGCTACACTTTCCCCACAGTCTAAAGACATGCATGACATGTAAATTGGGTGTGTTTAAATGAGTGTGTATGGATGTTTCCCAGAGATAGGTTGCAGCTGGAAGGGCATCTGCTGTGTAAACCATATGCTCGATAAGTTGGCGGTTCATTCCACCGTGGCTACCCCAGATTGATGAAGGGACTAAGCCGAAAAGAAAAGGAATGAATGATATACGTTTTCTTCCAAACAACATGTTGTGTATGCGATCGTCTTTCCTCTCCATTCTCCAACTAGCTATATAAAAGGCACCTATTTCATTACTACTTCTTGACACATTTTGAAACTTTTTTTAGTTTTTATGTAACTAGTGTAAATGTAGAAGGTTTTACATTTTAATTATGTGTATATTATTACTGTTTTATACAATCAATATTCATTTTGACATAAACAACCTGCTGTTATTTGTATCCAGCACAACAAAAATAGACTTGCAGAGGAAACTATTGCTTGGCTGCTGCAACTCCAAGTGTGAAAGCTGTAACCTGTTAATATGGTTATGGATAAAAATGTGGACCACGTACACACTGAGGACAAAGTATATGTGAAACAGGCATTATGGGTCATTTATGTACACGATAATAACGAGAATAAAAATAAGCCCTGTTGTTTACAATAGGAATATAGCTTGTAAATTGCACTAGGAAATTGGCAGGTAATGCTAAATACTAATTAGCATCAGAGCAGGAGGTGTTGTAGATTTATTATACACGGAAATACTTGCAGGGGGTGAGGTTAATTTTTCATAAATGGCTGACATCTTGGGCTTATTGTTACATTTCTAACATGCCCTACCTTGACTTTAAGGGTCAGTTTCATTTAACCCTCTCGCCAAGACTGACCTTGATTTTGTGCAAAATTCAGCAAGATCACACACCAAAAGGACAAATCCAGGGTCTCTGCAAAGTCCTGCTCACTCAAAAATCAGGTTGCATTTGCTGATTGTAAAACAGTGGAATGACAATGGGAGTGTGTTTTTCACAGCGTGAGTGAAGCTTTGCTCATATTGAGGGTTGAGAAGCACTTAGTGAGTGACTCTTAGTAAAGACATGACCACCGTTTCAGCTTAATAAAAGCTTTTATACCCTTCACACGGAGGCAGATATCGCAGATTCACTTTCACACTTTCAGCTCTCTGGTGGTTTTGGAGAGATTAAACAGTCAAGGTATGCTTAATGAAGTGCTTTTCTGCTTTATTACTGACATTTGATATTTAAAAGTACCTGAAATCAAGCAGCTAAAGGAGAGCAAAAAAAAAGTTAAACCTTCACAAAAAGTATGGTTTCCTTAAGACCAATGATGCTTGTGTTTGATTTGTTTCAAAGAATTTTAGATTAACCATCATTGACCTTCATACTGTGATATGATGCTGGCAATAGGTTTGCATGCTAAAATATTTACAGTATATATATATATATATATCAGGGGTGTCAAAATTAATTGTTTCTTCGGTGCACCGCGATGCAGATGATTCAATTCGGTATTAGTTCAGTAATAATCTTAACTGGTTATTACGTACTGACGTACGTCATTTATCTCATATGCGCTATGTCACCATAGCTTACAATGGCGAGGGTCGCTATGTGAGTATTTACGCTTCAACTACTTAAAAACGCAGAAACTGTGCACAATTTCACTGCGTGTGTGTTTGCTGGAGTCTTTTACTGACACTAACATCAGAGGCCCCTTCACTGCGATTTCACTGCGGTTTCACTGCAATTGAGAGAATAAAAGTACTCCATCTCTCTCTTTCTTTCTCACTGTGACCTACTTGACCTGCTGGCGTGACTTTTCCTCTCCTCTCATCAGTATAAAGACACGAGCGTGTGTCTGCAGAGTTTTCTCATGGATCAGCTGTGATCGCCACTGCCGTTTATCTGTGTTTAAACCAGGCTTTACTCATCTGTGAACAGGGCCAGCCTATAGAGCCAATCGCAGCCCTTTCAGTTGAGCGCGTGACCAATCAAAGGGGTGTAAGAAAGAACTTTCTAGACAAGGATCAAAAAGCGAGATGGATATTTAGATTTGTTTATTTGCTACAAATGCTCGTGTTGTTTATAGGCACAGTTTATATATCTGACTGTTTGCATTAAAGGACAAAATTTTATTACAGATAGTATATAAATACATTTATACATTTTAATAGAAGAATTGCTGTGCTGTGATAAAAATATAAAACTGTGTATGGAAAGCATCGTCAATGCACCGTGATGCACAGAGATATCGAATTGAACTGAATTGATGGCCTGATAATTAGAACCGAACCGAACCTTGAGATTAGTGTAGGTTCACACCTCTAGTATAATGTATACATATACTGACAGAGTAAATTTGTGCAGTAGTTCACATGGTACAGTGTGGGGTTGCCAAAAATATCGAGTTTTATACCAGTCGATACTGAAATTTGTAAAAGCTATCCATTTCCAGATAACATTTGAGTGCTGTTGATACTTGCGATATGCAATGCAAGAGTACGAGTTATCCCCCTAACTACGTTTTTGGAGATCACAAACTATGCAGCCAAAAGTATGTATTGCTGCATTTCGTCTTCAAAACAAATTCTATGTGGCAGTATGACGCCGTTCCTTTTCGCACTTACTAGCTGACCGCTTCCCTCCGTATGGACGGCTTTCCTGCTATTACCAGATTGTCCAGTGGCTCACTGCATACGTCGGCGGACTTGAGATGCAGAAAGAAGTTGACCACGACAACAGATTTTGAGTCTGCAATTCCAGAAACCAGATAAGACAAAAACAAAAGCAAAAAATAGAATAAACTAGTAAATAACAAGGTGAGAATGTGGTAAAATCTAAAAACATGGTAAAAAATCAGGGGGGGGGTCTTTTTCTGGATTGCTTTTGAAAACACTGTCCGTTGGGTTTAGAGAAGTGAATGGGCGGGTCAGTCTGTGCATTTGAAAACACTATTAGTTGGGTTTAAAGAAGGAGGAGGGTGGATTAGTCGATCACTTAGTCAGTCGGTCAGTCGACAGCGGCCTCTGGTGGATCAAGGTGAGAACAGCAGCTGTGAATGGCACTTGCGAGAGAAATTTGAGATCTCAAAAAGCATACACAGCGGCCTCTGGTGGATTCGCGAAAACAAAAACAGCAAAAAATTTATCTCCTGGGAAGCATTTGGCGCTCTCCAGAAATGTATATAGAGGTATGTTTTCAGAATGAGCCTGGGTTGGCTAAAAGCATGTAAAAGGAAGCTAAAACAAATCTCTAACAGCACCTCTTGTGATAAATGGTCTGGATGCAATGCAATTTACATTTCCAATGAGCGTAATGTGGGTTCGTTTAGGAAGGCATAATTAAGTTAATGTTGCTGTTATGATGAGGAGACACCTCTCTCTCTCTCTCTCTCTCTCTCTCTCTCTCTTTCTCTCTCTCTAGCTCTCGCTCTACATGAGCAAAACACAATTATTTAGAAAGAGAGATTTATGAAGCTATTCAAATTGTAACACTACTTATCAGCAGTGCAACAACAAGCTTATGTTCTTTGCATATCTTCATTTCCTAAACTGTTTATAGTTGGGTTTTGCTCTGACATTGTCTTCCCTGAATGTAGGCATCGCATCCCACCAAGCAGTTTTGTGTTTAAAAGATTTATAATAAATGTCCAAACATTAACATTTAAGCTAAAACAAGGTTATGTTTGGAAACTCCAAAAAAAACAGTCATCAAATTAAGCATTCAACACACTGAATATGTATTTTCAGTCATTTATTCCTGTCTATTTCTGAACAAGAAGTTAGACATCTATTGGAAATACACCGCCTCTTCTCTCTCTTTGTACCAGACACGTTCTTAACAACATGTTTCTGCTTAACCATGTTTCCGGAAAACATCTTCCAATACTTGGTGTGCTTTAAGCAGGTGAGTGGGCTTTACACTCACCTGTAATAATAATAATGATAATTCTTTACATTTACATAGCGATTTTCTGGACACTTAAAGCACTTTACACATTAGGTGGAATCTCTTCATCCACCACCAGTGTGCAGCATCAACTTGGATGATGCGATGGCAGCCATATTGCGCCAAACCGCACACCACACACCAGCCGATTGGTGGAGAGAAGACAGAGTAATGAAGCCAATTATGATATGGGGATGGTTAGGCTGTTATGATGCCTGTGAGCAAATTTGACCAGGATGCCAGGGTTAAACCCTTACTCTTTTTCGAAGGACATCCTGGGATTTTTAGCTAGAGTCAGGACCTCCGTTTAACATCTCATCTGAAAGACGTCACTCACTGAGCAGTGTAGAGTCCCTGTCTCTATACTGGGGCATTAGGACCCACACAGACTGGCTTGAGCACCCCTGCTGACCTTAGTAGCACCACTTCCGGCAGCAACCTAGCTTTCCCATGTTGTCTCCCATCCAGGTACTGACCTGGCACAGCCCTGCTTAGCTTCAGTGAGCGACCATGTAAGAGTTCAAGAGAGTTAGCTGTCGGTTAGACACACTGTTCTCTCTGTATACATCAGACTTTTTATCAACACTTCATGTTTTTGGAAAAAATTTGGTGATTCTTAAGTGTGCTTTATGCCAGTAAGCAGGCTTTACAAACCACCTGTAACTGGCTCTCTCTCCTCACAATGCACCAGACACTTTCTTATCAACTCTTCATGTTTATGGAAAATGTCCTGCTTTGAAAACTGCTTTACAAACCACCTGTAGGTGACAAAATCTTTATGTACCAATTTATATGTACCAGATGACTTGGTGAGAGGGTCATGGTTGTAGGTGTGTGCGCACTTCTGAGTTTCTGTTGGGTCACATGGTTTTGTTTTGGTGTTACACGTGTGTCGGTTACATCAGTGTTATGCCACATACTACTGTATGTAGAGCCCTGCTATCCTGATTAGCCTGCCAGCTGCGACTCGTTATCTTGACTACATCTGGACAGAGCGTCTCTTGTCTTATGTCAGTTCGTTGTTGTTTTTGATGTGCTCTCTAGTTCTGTGTTCAGGACTGGCGTGGAGATCCGTCTGATACCCAAGTCTACTGTACTGTTCCTGCCTGTTCCCCAATCCCTGTTCGAGTAGGATACCTTATATATTTTGTTTGTTTATCTGTCATTTTGGACTTTGTTCCTAGGTTATATTGACTACATCGATAAAGTATTTTCCTTGCATTATTGGATATTTGTAATACTCATTTCATCCGTTACAGAGTGGGCTTGACAAACCATTAAAACCGGTGAGTGGGCTTGACAAACCATCTAATGGGCATTCTCTCCTCTCTTTCAAAAGAAAGAAGTAGACTTGTGGACTAAGAGTTGCATTCACACTGGAGATCTTGATGGTCAATTCTGATTTTGTGTCTGTATCCAATTATTTGATGACTGGCTTACATCATCTTTTAAAATTGACTCGTATTCGATTGTCTGTATTTACACAGCACACGGCAAAGGTGCAATGACCAGGAAAATAAGTGAGCGCTGACTGACAGCTAATAATAAAAAAAAAAAAAAAAAGAGCGCCATTTTCTCCATTCCTGTACTTAATCTGTTCACAGGTTTTAATTTAAAATTTGTTTTTTGACAAGTTGTTTTATATAGTTAATGACAGAAAAGTTCTCGTTTGGCCCTCGTCTTTTAATCTTGTAACGTGGAGACTGACACGGAGGGATCCATTATGCAGTATTTATTAGTCACACTTTCACTCATTCAATACGCACAAAGGTGCGAACACACAACAACAATAGTAATAAAGGTCTTAAGGCTGGCGGCTGAGTGATTTACACAGAGTGATTTACCAGGCATGGGTCAGAGGCAGGCGGCGTGATTCAGAGTCCGTGTATCAGGCTTGGGTCAAGGGCAGGCAGCGAGTATCAGAGTCCGTGTACCAGGCTTGGGTCGTGGGCAGGCAGAAGGCAAAGCAGAGTCAGAAACGAGCTGGAGTAATTCACAGGAGATCAGGCAGGATATAACGCTCAGTAATGCTGGCCGGGGCTGAACAAGACTTCGCACTGACTGAGTGTTTGAGTGCGGCTTATAAAGGGTACGTGGGTCATTAACTGGATTCAGTTCAGGTGTGCAAGATCAGTGTAAGTGGATGATGTAATGCGTTGAAGTCCGGAGATGGTGGCCTCTGCTGGCCAGCGAGGGGAATGACTGGGACTGAGTCGGTAACAAATCTAGACCTTTTTAAACCAGTAGGCATTTTAATGTAATGTCCATGGCATAATTTATGCATCTGATGCAATAGTTTTATATTTGTTTATATTGGTTACGTGGTGGATATTGCACTCTCTCTCTCTCACGTTAACATAAGCAAATAATTGTACTACATGACAATATAAAAGCTTTTTTAGTGTATTAGATTTAAGGTCTGGGACTCTGCTGAAGTTTGTTCTGAAATGAAAGTGTCAGAGTTGACGTCATTCGCTATGGCTTTTAATAATGCTCAACTGCATTGACTGGTGAAAATCTGATTCACCTGCTAACACTGCAATCATGAGGGCACAGATTCAATTCATATCTGATACATTTCCCCATATGAACAAGGCTTGCATGTACATAGGCTGTATCCGATCTGTGCCACATGGGAGAAAAAAATCGGAATTGAGTCACTTGAACCTTTCGGTGTAAATGCAGTCTAAGTAACTTAGTCATAGCATTCATATACTACTACTCTCTTTGAAGTGCTTATTTTATCCTTATTTCTAAGTAACATTGGATAAAAGCATCAGCTAAATGAATAAATGTAAATAGATTTTCACTGACAGTCTAAATTAAGCCTTGTTTTTAGCCAAGACATTTATGTTTGGACGTCTATCATGTGTGAATAAGTGTGCAGTAAAGGTCAAAGCAAACTTTCTGTACAGCAAATTGTGCTTCAACCTGAGGAAATAAAATATCCACTCAATACTGGGTGCTAGGAATCACACAGAAATCAACACAAAACATGAGCTAGATAAATCACTTGGTGAAGAAGATAAATCGGAGTGAACTGATTTTCCAAGAGGGTGGGAATAACTTCATCAGCCTGTAAAATCATGCATTTCCCTATGAACCAAAGAAATGTAGTACATTTTAAGAGGCGCAAATATATGCTTAATTCACGCGGCTGCCATTTTAAAAATGAAAGCGAGGCTGCGGTGAGAAGAAACCTGAAAGTATAAGATCAGCACTGTAAACATTGCAACAACGTGCTGTGGACTACAAACCTCCAGCTGTAGCCACGTGGTGTAAACATTACTTTAATATCATACAACTAAGTTGTTTAAACAATTAAAAGCGTGTTAGCCATCATACAATCTCTTTAAAAGTAATACGCTTAAGTATCCTTCTAGACTTCAGTTTATGGCACCAGATAAACACTGTGGGGATGCTTCCCTGCTTCAGCCTATGTAAACGATAAAACAATGCAGTCCTCTGTAGCACACCCTCGTGTTGTCTGTAAGAGTGTTCCGTTATACTGAAGTTTTAATAACGGCCATTTCCCGCTAACATTTAAGTGCTGCTGAGCGCGTTCTTAAACAGCGATGATTTACTATTGTGTTCACTGGTGCTCAACAGAAATGGCTGTGATTGGCTGTGAAGGTCATCAGTTTACTGCTCTTCACTGAGTGCAAAAACAAATACAGGGACACTGGAACGATTTAAAGCCGTGAAGATCAGTCAGTTCATCAGCAGATTGACTGTTTGTGTTTGCACTCGGTAAACATTGTTTCAAGAGTTCACACTTAGCTGATGATTGATTATAAAGCTTGTTTGGCATGTAGTCCCGAGAAAGAGCCCTGAGCTCATAAGATCCTCGAGCCCGGGGATCCCTCCCATTCGCAAGGCGAGAGGGGAGTTTGAGCTCAGGTAGATCTCGAGAACTCCCATGCTGTAGTAGCTAATGAACAGATAGTGATTGCTCTTAAGAGACAACTACTTACTAGGAGCATGTCTATGATGCCAATTGAATTAGTCAATTAACTTAAGTTGCATGTTTTTGGAAGGTGGGAGGAAACCGGGTAACTCGGGGTAAACCCATGCGAGCACGGGGAGAATGTGTGAACTACGCACAGAAACGTCAGCTGGCTTGGTAAGGACTAGAACCAGTGACGTTCTTGCTGTAAGGCAACAGTGCTAATCACTTAGCCACCGTGCCACCCATCTAGGAGGAGGAGGAGTAGGGGTGGAAGGGGGATTTTTTTAAAAACGAAGATGGTGTTATATGGAACTTAGGGTATTTATAGTGGTTTAGGAATCGTCTGATTGAGGAATCATGAATTGAATATTGCGGGGCCAGCTGCAAGCAATCATGAGCAAGTGATCCTCTAGAAATTAGGTTATAAATAAACCTTACAAGTTTACAAGTGTGGTGGGTGAACTGATGATCACAGTCATTTCTGTTGAGCATGTGAACACAATGGCAAATCAGTGCTTTTTAAGAACGCCATCAACAGTGCCTAAAACGTTGTGGAAAATTGAAGTTTTTTGTATAAATTTCAGTAAAGTTCAGCGTCATGTCAAGTCTAATATAGAGAAAGAATCAATTTATTCACTTGAGTTTCATAAATTACATCTGAAATGTGTGTTCGGGAGTTACTTACTTTCTTACTTTAGTTATCTTTGCCTTGAAGTATCCCCCCTTGCAGTCTTACTCCTCCACCTTTCCCTGTATAGGGTGGCATGGTGGCCCATTGGTAAGCACTGTTGCCTCACAGCAATAACGTCACTGTTTCAAATCCTTAACAGGCCATTGGTCATATCTGCTCAAAGTTTACATGTTCTTCCCATGCTCACATGGGTCCAAAAACATGTGTCATAAGTGAAATGATCAATCTAAAAAAGCAGTATAGTCGGGCTCTTAACCAGCTGTAGGAGTTCTCGAGACCTACCTGAGCTCAAACTCCCCTCTTGCCCTGCAAATGGGAGGGAGTCCCGGGCTTGAGAATCTTTTGAGCTCAGGCCTCTCTCACTTTGTAATCAATCATTAGCTATGTATGAACCCCTAAACACGCCGTCTTGTGAAAAAGGTCCATTGTTGGGCCAACTGGGTTGCTCTTACATGTTCCTCATCTCAACCTTCACTTTCTGTACCTGAAGTATCTGCCAAGCGTCAGCAAAGACAGCTCACCGTTTTCAACATTGGAGAACTTTTAATGAAAGGTGACTGGTTTATTAAACAGTCAATAACTGACTGTTTTCAATATTGGAGAGCTTTTAATGAAAGGTGTCAATGCTCCAGAACCCTAGAGCATTGCTTTAAAAAGCCCCAGGTTGACATTTAGTCATTCAGTTAATGAAATCAGCATTGGCAAATGTGTGTTTACCCATGGTGACCAATTAGTCAGGGCAAAGTTGACTGTTTCCGTGTGCAACTTTTTTTACTGTATGTGTGTCATTTGTAGAATTGGTACATTGTTGGAGTAGCTTATAAAATAAAGCTTTGAGGTAAGTACATTGCTGCTTTGTTTAGACCATTCTGAAGTCAGATTATTCTGCTTTTGCTTAAAAATGCCAAAATTATACAGACTAATTAGACTATATAAATAGACTAATTTAGATTTAAAGCCGCTCATACCTGCATGTGTTTAAAATTCATTCCTTTTCTCTAATTTAAAATGGAAAGCCCTGGAAAAGCCTTGCTTTTTATATGAAGAGATTTATTTTATTTGTGTAACTTTATTTAGGTTTCTTTTCATATTTCCATTTAAAAGCTAAATCATGATTACTACATCCCTGGTATACATGCATCTAGGGCAGTGGTGGAGAAACTTTTTAGACCCGAGGGCCACAAGTTTTGCAAATCAAGTGAAGGTCAAATCCTTTAAAAAATTACTTTTATTTATGGTGGCAGTATGCATCGAACATGTAATATCGGACAGAAATATGTCACATTAACACAAAACAGTTTTAATTATTGAGTCAAATTTACAAGTCAAATTAGTTTGCACTGGTATTTATATTTAACAATCATCATAAAACAATAAAAAAATTGCTTGCATTATAATAATAATAATAATAATAATATTAATAATATTAATAATAATAATAATAATAATAATAAATGTACAAATTTAAGCAGCATTTTAAAAACTCTCTTGCGGGCCGGATGAAAGTGTTCAGCGGCCCGCATATGGCCCATGGGCCGTAGTTTGCCCACCTCGGATCTAAGGCCTGGTGGTATGGCAAAAAATAAAATAAAATAAAAATCTTAATTTTTTCTGCCGATTTATTTATTTATTGAGCATGTGTAACTAGTCAATTAAAAAATAAATAAATAAAAAATGGGTGTTACTAACTTTTTCTAACTTATTTCTACATGTTACTTTCCTTCATTTGCAAGTGAGAGTATAATGAGGTACACCATCGTGTGTTCATAGAAGAAAATAACTTCTTAATTATTCTGCTACTGGTGCAATGACATTTTTTTTACTAAAAACAGTGATTCCTCAATTTAATAAATATATTAACCATCTGAAAATGTGAATTGTGAATTAATTAAATTAAATCCCCCAGCCCTACATACACTCATGCAAAATTTCAAAGAAATGAGAAGCAAGGCAATTTCTACTGAAGGTGTGCAGAAATTAAATATAAATCCTCAGAAGTGAACCATATCATAGACTCTTTTATATGCACGGGTGCACTCATGAGTTCAGAAAGCAGCAGTAACATAATTCAAACAAGGCAAACTCTTGATGTCAAGCAAACCTTGGTGCACACTTTAAAAGCTAATGTGAAAACCCACTCAATTAGTAAAAGGAAACTGTAGGTCTATGCAAAAAAAAAAAAAAAAAAAAACTAAGATGGCTCAGAGGACATGATGTGTAGTGCTAAGTTGTATAAAAAAATTGCATTGCCTTCTTTCTGATCTTAAAATTAGGAAAGAGTGGACCATTTTTATTTTTTAAGTGAAATTTCACAAACTAATTTCCAGAAGATCATGTGATATGACTGACTGCAGCTGGCCACCCATCTACATTCATTAGTTAGCCAATCAGATTAATCCAAACTCACAATAAGTAGCCAAGCTAGAACTACTCCCTTATCTTCGTTTTCCGAAGAAAACCCAATCCACCCCTTCTCTTCCTTTCCTCCTTTACCAAGGGGAGCTCTCGAGAACCACCTAATCTCGTACTCCCCACACATGCTATATGGACCAGGCGGGAGCCCTGGGCTCAACTATCTCCAAGCTCAGGGTTCTCTCCTGGGACAGCATGCCAAACCTGCTAACATTTGTCAAACAATATCTAAGTGTGAACTCTTGAATTGAAGTTCACATTAGTCAGAACAGGGGTTTTCAACCAGTGGGCCTAAGTGATCCTGCAGGTGGGACACTTAAAATGAACTCTCAATATTGGCCTGTGGTTCTCTTTGAATCTATTTTTGTTTAAAAAAACATATATAAAATTATATTATATATATATATATATATATATATATATATATATATATATATATATATATATATATATATATATATATATATATATACATAAATACACACACACACACACACACACACACACACACAGTTGAAGTCAAAATTATTAGCCCCTTTGAATTTTTTTTTTTTTTCTTTTAAAAAATATTTCCCAAATAATGTTTAATAGAGCAAGAACATTTTCCCAGTATGCCTGATAATATTTTTTCTTCTGGAGAAAGTATTATTTGTTTAATTTCAGCTAGAATAAAAGTAGGGTAAGAAAGGCTGTCAAACATGTAGAAGTGCCTCTCTCTATCTGTCTTGGTACTGTATTTATTCATACTATTTAAATGTTGCTCTTTTGTTGCTTTGATGAATGTTATTGTTCTCTATAGTCACATCTTTTAAAAACTGATCTTTTGTTGCTTTTATTGTTTTCCTTCATAAGTCACTTTGGAAAAAAGCATCTGACAAATGATTGAATTAAAAAGTAAATGTAAGTTCATCGATGGGCACACAGCTGCCTTTTCAAACTTTTGAAAATGATTGAATATGCAAAACTGTCAGCCAATCATACCTGCGGGCATTTACTTCAGAGAATACAGTCCACCATGTATAAAAATGCCATGAGCTCACACCGAAATAGATTCTTAGCCTAGAGGACCAAAAACAAAGATGTTAGCAGGCAAACAAAGCAACAATCTCAAAGAGATGTAGAGTACATGTTAGAAGACGCAGTCAACCCTAAGATAGACATCTTGCAAAGGTTATAGATAGGATATAAATGTCTTATCTACATACCTTTAGAAGTTTTATAGGTAAGTAATTTTGCAATAAGGGGCAAAACTAGTTGAAGATGTGCAAAGAAGCTTTGACTGTGCCAGCATCAACAAACATGTAGACAAGTGCATCGGTCAAAACAAAACCATAAAAATATGCCAAGTTTTATGGGTAAACAAAACAACCCAGAAAGTGTTAAATATTTCATTGTGCAGAGGCGCAACCTGCAGCAACATACAGCAACTATTCTCTACAGTCATTCATACTGTGGAGACTTTCACAAGTGAGTCATTGAGTCAAACGTGACCATCGCATTTATCTGATCGGTAAATGAATCATGAATTCTTGTTTTGTAAATCAAACCAAATGACCAAATGAACTTGCATCTAATAAGTTTTGAATATATCAGCCTAGCATTTAAAGTCTGTGCACACAAAGCAACACGCTGACTTTACTTAACTTTACATAATTTATATAAGGCATGATTAAATGTGCATTGATGTGCATTGCTTAAAAGTGCTGTATGTAAGTTTCAAACTTTTCTAAAACATAAAACTACCACAATATGTTTTTAATATTTAAGAAACATGGTAAGTAAACATTCTTGTTTATCTAAAAAACAATGCCGAAGTCAGATATTCTGCTTTGAAAATGTCTGTTTTAGCACAACTGTGGTCCAATTAAATATGATACAGTATATAATCAAAAGTGTGTATTAACCCTTATGTCTGACCTGTCAACCCTCCTGTTTTTCCCGGGATTCTCCCGTATTTTACAGTTCTATCCCACTATAATCCCCTAAAGGTATTTTCCCGTATGTCTCCCGTATTTTCAGTCTTTCTCTGAAGGGTGGCAAACAAACATTAAAGAGCAGAGCTTCGCTATACACAACCCATACCCCCGAACCACCAGGGGCCGCCCCTCGCTCTTAAATGTGAGTCTGTTCTGTCCTTTCGCTTTGTTTAGGCATGAAAACACTTTGAATAAAAATGGCGGGATTCCCTTCCTTTTCATTACAGGTGCCGTCTCCCCTTCATATGCAATCCTCAAAACAGTCATATAGCGGTGCGTGACTGTCAGCTGATGCGCCCCATAGTAATAAATAGACGCTGTTTCCCAAACAGATTCTGTACACACGTTTTGAAGCGGAGCGAGAGTCTGGGTTTTGGGTGCGTGTTTAAACAGATATACACATAATAATAATAAATATATCTAAAGATGTCAATCTTGGTGTTTTTTTTTTTGTTTTTTTTTTCAAACACAACTAGTTTTATCCTAAATGAGCATAAAAAGTTAGCAAAGCTTTCATTATAACGTTAGATGTTTGCATTTTGAAAGTGACACCTGTTATTTAATGTAATCAAACAAAAAAATCTAAATAAATAAGAGATTCATTGGTTGCTCTTTAATCAGAATGTGTGAGTTATACAGTGAAGAAATGGTTATTGAGATTTGATAGCTTGATTCTATTTTCAAATCAATTCAATTCAGCTTTATTTGTATAGCGCTTTTACAATGTAGATTGTGTCAAAGCAGCTTGACATAAATGGTCATAGTAACTGGAACAGTGTGGTTCAGTAACTGGAACAGTGTGGTTCAGGTTTTAGTGTTTAAGTTCAGTTCAGTTCAGTTTAGCTCAGTTCAGTGTGATTTAATCATTACTGAGAGTTCAAACACTGAAGAGCCAATTCATCGATGCGTAGCTCTACCAATCCTGAACCATGCGAGGCAGTGGCGACAGCGGAGAGGGAAAAAAAACTTCACCTGATGGGAGTGAAGAAAAAAAACCTTGAGAGAACCAGACTCAGTTGGGCACGACCATTTTAATTTCTCCGCTGGCCAAAAGTCTTGTGCAGAGCTTCATTCACCGTGGTTTAGGCTGGAAGATGGCCTTAGTGAAGACTCGTCTGTCCCTGGAGCGTCGCTGGAATCAGTAAATATATATTTCATTATAATAGTTATTAATTTTAATAAGCTGAACTGTTTGATAATGTATTTTCTGTTAATGCATACTATTTATTTTTTCTTTCGTAAATAATACTAATAAAACATATTAGTGACCATTTAACTGTTTATTTACAATGAAACAGCTCCTTATTAGCATATTTAGTAATTTAGTGATTTTTTTAAAGGGTTGGGGTGTCGGGAGAATCCCGATATATATATAGAAGAAGTTAAGGTCCTTAACTACTATGTACTTACATCCAAAAATGAAAACAATGTACTTACTGTGTTTAAAATGTATTTGAGAACACTTGTGGTGCCTTTGAGTTGGGATAGAGGTTGGGTTATGGACAGGTTTGGTGGTATGGGTAGGTTTAAGGGTGGGTTAAGGTGTAAGGGATGGATAACAGTGTATTTACAAATGTAATTACAAAAGTTAATTACAGATATAGTTACATACATGTATTTAATCAAGCATAAGTACACAGTAAATACATGTATTTACACAATAAGTACATTGTAACAAACTATTAAATCCTGTGTAAGTACATATTTGTTAAGGCCACTTAATATAAAGTGGGACCATATATATATATATATATATATATATATATATATAGAGAGAGAGAGAGAGAGAGAGAGAGAGAGAGAGAGAGAGAGAGAGAGATGTATTTTACAGAAGTTTAGTTCAGTGGATGTTTTTATTCTTAACATAACAAAAGTTTAGTAAATTTGAACAGTGTACAATGATTAACTATTTATATTTTGATGAATTTATACAAATGACAAATTTGTTTATACTTTTAAAACACTTATTACTAACACCATTAAAAAACACCAAACACAAAGAACAAAAAGCATTTTTTGATCAACCACTAGACAACTGACTACTGTACTAGACTGGTAGAGAGCATGACGTCACGACTCTGTTGCCTGTCTGCCAGTTTCTCCAAAGCACATTGCAGAGAAAGAGCTATGCTAATCAACAAAGCAAACTTACAGGGACGAGACCCATCAAAGAACACAGGCACTGAGGCAACACTGACACAAGCTCCACAGAAGATTCCAACCCTATATTTAAAGTGCCATACTGTACATCACAATGATGAAAAAGACTATGAAGGCTTAGGGTGCCATTTGCCACAGGGTCTATCATGGAGAAAACAGGAACTAATCAAGGCAAATACCCCCTTCCAAAAAAAAAAATGCAACTACAAAACAAGAATGCACAAAAGAGTTTTATACACTTAAAGCTTATACTCTACCAAGTTTTTTATATTTGAAGATGTTTTCCAGGTTTTTAGAACATAACAATTTTTGCTACATTTAAAACAAACCCAATATTCATCAAGTAAAACATTGCTTCATTTAAAAATGAAGTAAATATTATTTAATGTATGATTTGCAAATCTGTTCATTGATCGTAATTTATGGTAGATTGTGGGCCCTATCATACACCTGGCGCAATACGGCACAAGACGTGTTTAGATCGATTTGTTGCGATTTTCAGTCCAGCGCAACCCTAATTTTCATGTTTTGAACCATGTTGTTTAAATAGTAAATCCATTTGCGCAACTTTGTGTACTCGTGGGTGTCCCGGTCTATAAAGGCATAAGAACAGGACGTGTTTTTGGATATAACTCAGTTTATTTTATTTTATTTTTTTACCACATTTCATTATTATTGTTCATTTATTTGTTTGCTGGAAATTAGAACTGAATTTAGAAATAGTTTTAAAACAAATCTTTTTGCTAAACAAACGAAATGAAATATGTAGGCTAATGGATGTCTTCAGTGGAGTGCGTACAAGTCCGTTTCTATATCCACAAAGTAAATGAGTAAAAAGTAAAAGTAAAAAAATAAGTAAAGAGGCCGAATGGAGCAGGCTCATTCTTTATCCTCGTACTGCTGATGGTCGCTGTTTTCTCCCTAATGAAGTGTTCAGTTTTGCAACTGACTCTTAAAGGGAATGTGAGATGAGACTCTGATTGGTTTAATACACATTACACTCAAAACACACCCATTACTCATTAAGAGAATAAGCACAACCTTGTTAGACCGTGCGGTGTGGTAGGGACCGTATTTTTCCATGCTTAAAAAGACAAAAGTGGATTCGGACATGCCCTTAATGCTTTTGAGCCATGTGCTTTAGGGCTCTATTTTCGGTCTAAGTGCAAAGTCTTAATCGCAAGGTGCAAAAGCATTA
Organism: Danio rerio; assembly: GCF_052040795.2. Classification (NCBI taxonomy): domain Eukaryota; kingdom Metazoa; phylum Chordata; class Actinopteri; order Cypriniformes; family Danionidae; genus Danio; species Danio rerio. Next base: position 10,826,613 of record NC_141034.1, read on the forward strand.
AGGGCGTGTCCAAATCCAATTTTAAGGATGGAAAAAATACCCTCTGCAGCACATGGTCTAACAGGGTTGTGCCTATTCTCTTAATGGGTTATGGGGTTGTTTGAGAATAAACCAATCAGAATTTCATCTCCAATTCCCTTTAAGAGTCAGTTGTGTCGCGCCATGGCACATTTGCTATTTACATGGCAGACTTTGTAAGTGGAAAACTGAATGCTTCACTTTCGAGAAAACAGTTACCATCTGCAGTGCAAGGATAAAGAATGAGCCTCCTCCATATAGCCTTTACTTTCACTTTCTCACTTTCGTAGATAAGGAAACAGTGTTGGACGCACTCCACTAAAAGACATCCATTAGCCTACATAAATAATTTAGTTTGTTAAGCGCAAAATATTTTTTCAAAACTAATTCTAAATTCAGTTCTAATCTCCAGCAAATTAATAAATAAACAATAATAACAAAGTGTGCTCAAAAACTGAGCTATATCCAAAGACACTATCTATGCTCCCTATTGGGCCAAAACAGGTGGACAAATCTAAGCTTGTTTTTAATAAAACAAATATAAATATGCATATAATGAATACTAATAATAATCACAACATTTTAAGATTTATAAACTGAAAAAATCGAGGTAAAGAAGACATGTAGGTAGTGGTGGTTTTTATGTTTATGTAGAAAATAACAATCTTTTAATAAAAATTCTTTTTCAGAATTAATGATTTAAATAATTATGATTTTTTTTTTTTTTTCTGCAAGTTTTAAGCAATATTTAAGCGAGGCGCACAACTTATGTGCTCTATGCTGGACTATTGCACGGTCTATCTTAGTTCCTTAAAATAGCAACGTGCCAACATTGCGCATTTACACACCTCTTTTCTAGACGAAACACCCAGGAGTCCACAAAGTGGCGCAAATGGATTTGCTATTTAAACAACGTGGCGGAAAATGGGAAAATGTAGGTCTGAAAATAGCAACACCTCATAGAAACGTCTCACCTTATTGCGTCGGGCGTATGATAGGGCCCTTAGACTTTGTGCCTAGATTGTTAAAATAGAGCCCTTTAAGATAAATGTTCTGTGTTGCATACTATCTTTTTGCTTGCAGAAAGACATAAAAATATTGTTATGAGTTTCAAGAGAGCCCTACTTGTATTATAGATTATCATTTCAGATTTTTTTTAATTAAAAAAAATTATTATACGTGTAATTTTTATTCATATAAGAAGTTGTGCAATTACTTCCCTATACACCGCAAAACATTTTGCAGTGCATACATGTGTTATTCTATATAATTTATTATAAATAGAAGATTTATTTCAAAAAGTACAAGTTGATCTTAAAATCCACCTACATTTAGCGATTGTTTTTTTTTTTTTTTTCTTCATTTAAATAAAGGACTATTTTTAATAAATTTGTTATCATTGTAGGATTTCTTTAAAGTATACACATTTCAGCTGTCTCTTGTCATTTCATTCTCATGAACCCATGTCTCGACACGTCTCATCTCAAAGGATATGTGTCTCATCACACCCCTAGTATTCATGCAATGAAAACCTGACTACCCATAATTAATTTCTCAATACTTTCTCATACAAATCAGTTTCATACCTGTGACCCTAATGCCAGAGGCAGCAGAGGAATTTGATTAAGAGATTTGCATCCTGATTAGCCTAATCTTGGGGTAGAGTGCAAATTTGTTTCTTGTTCTTCTGGACCTATTGCAATAGATTCTGCAATTCCTTTGCAGTCTGGCTAGCAGTATTAACCAACATAGGCTGTGTGTTTGTTTAAAGGCTGTTGTTGTGAAAAAGGAGGCTATAGTAAATCAACTACATTTCTTAAATTACAAAGAATCACCGAATCATCTTAAATTACAAAGAATCACCGATTATATCATAAAGATAAAATCTGTACAATCTGTGAAATAAAAAATATAAAAACTTTATTTTTATATAATATTGTAACCTAAAATCAAAATGTTAAATGGCTTAATACAAAAAACTTACAAAGATCTGTGTTATTAAGTGTACGTTCCACACACACAAAAAAATAAAAAATAGATTTTTGCTGCTTGTTTAAACTACTTATTTCAAATGAGCTTAAACAACACAGTTCTTGAGATTACTTTGGGACAACTTCATTGTTTTGTATTCAACGCACTTAAATTTGTTACATTAACTTAATCGATTTGTCTTAGGAAAATATGAATGAATTGTGTGGAACCATGACTTGTTCATGATGTCTTTTGCGCATGTGTGTCAAAGTCCATTTCTACTTTGTCAATTTTAGGTGCATTTGTGAAGACACCATTTATTATACTGCATCATTTTCAGTATTTTTAGTGGACAAAACATTACAGCATTTTAACACATTTGTAACCTGTAATAAAATGCCCTTCTTTTCGCAAAAGTCAGTTTTCTGTCAAAATAAAAAGCTTACAGGTTTAACTCCTGATAGTTAAAACATTAAGACCAAATTATTGGAATGTATCTTCCTTAAATTAAAGACATAATTAATAACATTCATTCATTCATTTTCCTGTCAGCTTAGTCCTTTTATTATTCCGGGATCGCCACAGCGGAATGAACCGCCAACTAATCCAACTAATTCAGCTAGTTTTTACGAAGCGGATGCCCTTTCAGCCGCAAGCCATTTCTGGGAAACATCCACACACACACTCATACACTATAAACAATTTAGCTTACCCAATTCACCTGTACTGCATGTCTTTGGACTGTAGGGGAAACCAGAGCACCCGGAGGAAACCCACGCGAACGTAGGGAGAACATGCAAACTCCACACAGAAACGCCAACTGAGCCGAGGTTCGAACCAGCAACCCAGCGACCTTCTTGCTGTGAGGTGACAGCATTACCTACTGTGCCACTGTATCGCCACATATTTAATAACATATATTATTAAATTATGTTTTAATTTATAATTGTTAAATTAATTTTAATTTATAATATATATCATGGTGTAGAGGCGTGAACCTATACTGCTCTCACGGTTCGGTTCGGTTAGGATTATCATGCCATCGATTCGGTTCAATTCGATATCTCGGTGCATCGACGATGCTTTCCATACACAGTGTTATATTTTGGAGGGGTAGGCTATAACAAGCTGTCTGTATAAACACACAGACACACAGCACCACACTGTCTCTCATTCACTCACACACACAAACATAGACAGAACCAAACAAACAAACACACACACACACACACACACACACACACACACACACACTTAAGCCCTCGCAATATGCGTTTAGCCGGAAGATCTCGCGCTGAGTGGAGCAATAAAAAAAACGAAAAAAATAAATAAAAAGACACTTTTTCGATGGTGGTCGTATTAGTGTATTCTAATAGTTTGAGTCTCTATGTAGATCACTATATCCCTTGTACAATATGAGTTCATTCCTTCGTTCATTTATTTTCCTTTACCTGAGTCCCTTACTTATGAGGGTTTATGCACTGGATACCCTTCCAGCCGCAACCTAGTACTGGGAAACATGACATTGTAGTTTGAGATCTGGCATATATGAACAGAACTAATGCTTTTTTAAGGCCTTCTTGTATAAATTATAATATAACCTTGACTCAAAAGCTATAAGTTAAAGGCTGTTTTATAGACTTTGGATTTTTTTTTTCAGTGTGTTGAAATTTCCAATTAATAATGAATAACAATGAATGTTATGAACTACCACCAGTAAAAAGGTACTAGGATTAAAATGTAGGTTTACTCCATCTGTTTTTTCTAGGCTTTAAAGATATTCACCCATTATCTTACTTTTAAATCAGTGGTTATTAGCAGCAGAGTGCAGTCTGTTTAGCAGCGTTGTGGCAAATTGTGTGTGTGTGTGCATGTGTGTGTGCATGTGTGTGATGCACTAACAGTAGTTTTGTGGGTGAGGAGAGGCACAGCTGCTGTGCTCAGGTACATTAAAATGTAATTAAAGAAGCTTCATTAGAGGCATGTCTTAGGAGAAGCACATGCTCCCTCACTGAGTCACGTGCACACATGCTCCACAGGCCTCCACATCCACACCACCAAACACACAGAATCTGTGCTTTAAGAAAAGGACCAACTTATCCTGCATACGTTTTACGCAGCGGATGCCTTTCCAGCTGCAAACCAACATTGGGAAACACCCATACACTTTTGGATTCACACACATACACTACAGTCAATTTAGCTTATTTTAATTCATCAGTACCACATGTCTTTAGACTGTGGGCGAAACAGGAGCATCTGGAGGAAACTCATGCAAACACAGGTAAAGATGCAAACTCCACACAGTAATGCCAATTAACCCAGCCGGAGCTCGAACCAGCAACCTTCTTGCTGTGAGGCGATTGTGCTACCTACTGGCCCTTTGTAGTTTGTAATTTAACCAAAACATTAGGGGTGTCAAAATTAATTGTTTCTTCGGTGCACCGCGATGCAGACGCGGACAATTCTGTATCGGTTCAGTAATAATCATAACCGGTTATTATGTACTGACGTCATTTATTTCCTATGCGCTCTGTCGCGAGGGAGGTGAGCGCGAGTATTTACAACACTCAGGCAACTCAGGGCTGGCCCGTGGCATAGGCACAATAGGCATTTGCTAAGGGCGCTGTACATCCAGGGGGGCGTCAGAAATGAGCGCAGTTCAGTTGGTTTTGTTTTCGATTTTCTTGACACACATTCAGTTATAGACGGCATTAACTCAAAAACCTCTTACCCTAAAATATCTAATGTGTGTTTCTTACAAAAACACAAAGCTGGTTATGTTTCACAGCTGTCTTTCTTTTTTTTTCCCTTGACATTACGAGCACTGCTCCGTTTAAGCCCTCGCAATATGTGTTTAGCCGGGAGAGCTTGCGCTGAGAGGAGCTCTCAGTAAGGGACCATCGGAAAAGTGCTTCTTTTTTTTTTTGTTTTTCTGCTCCGCTCAGCGTGAGCTCTCCCTGTTGCGAGGGCTTAAGTGTGTGTGTGTGTGTGTGTGTTTGTTTGTTTGTTTGGTGCTGTCTATGTTTGTGTATGTGTTTGAATGAGAGACAGTGTGGTACTGTGTATCTGTGTGTTTATACAGACAGCTTGTTATAGCCTCCCCCCTAAAATATAACACTGTATATAGAAAGCATCGTCAATGCACCGTGATGCACCAAGATATCGAATTGAACCGAATCGAAGGCATGATAATCGTAACCGAAGCGAACCGTGAGACCAGTATAGGTTCACACCTCTACAAAACATGCTGGCTTATTATTTACACAGCATTTCAGCCAGATAACACCTGGTATTTACACCATGGCTAACATTAGGCATGTTATTTTATCGCTAATAACATTTATTTTTAGCATATTACCATATAAAGCTCATTATTTGCATATAAAGCTCACATTTAATGCAGCTGAAACAATAGTTGTTAGTAGGTTAGATAGTACAGTTAGTTACTACTAAACAAATAATTTTGATAGTGTGAAATAGCACAGAAGTAAAAAAAAAAAAAAAACGGTTCTCATTATAGGCTCATTCTGAAAATGTAGCCCTATGTTTCTGGAGATCGCAAATTATGTAGCCAAAGTAACGTACGGCTGCGTTTTGCCTTTTCTTGCTTACCAGCATGCTTACCTGCATGTGGACGGCTTATCCACTGTTACCAGTTTGTTCAGTAGCTCGACGTGTGGTTTATTTATAAACTCATTTCGAGAGGATCACTTGCTTATGATTGAACACAGCTGATATTAGCTCCGTACATTTGCACCAATCAAATGAATACTGACACATTATAAATTACCAGAGCTTCCCACTCCAGTCATCTTCGTCTTGAAGAATTCCTCCTTCCACCCCTACTCCTTCTCTTTTCTGATAGGGCAGCACGGTGGCCCAGTGGATAGCACTGTTGCTTCACAGCAAGAACGCCACTGGTTCAGCCCTCCACAGGCCGGTCAGCGTTTCTGTGCAGAGTTTGCATGTTCTCCTTGTGTTTCATGTGGGTTTTCCAGTTTCCTCCCACCGTCCAAAGACATTCACTATAAGTGAATTGACTACTTCAAAATAACATCCTAAGACAACTCTTATTCAGATATATCTCAGCAGTTCACAAGTAGGGGAGTTCTCGAGACCTACCTGAGCTCAAACTCTCCTCTCAACCTTCAAACGGGAGGGAGCCCCGGGCTCAAGGATATTCTGAGCTCAGGGCTCTCTCCCGGGACAGCATGCCAAACACTCTTTATTATCAATCATCAGCTAAGTGTGAACTCTTTTTTTGTGAGCAATTGTTTTGTATTTTTAAATATTTTTATTAATATAGAGAGCCCCCACCCAGCTAGACTTGTTCTATAACAAAAGTTAAAAGCTTGCTGTGTTATATATAAAAAAGAAACAAAAAAGAAAGAATAATTTAAAGCCAAATATGGAGTAGAAGTTAGGTAAGTGCAAATACATAACTATTACATCATGAGATACATAAAGACTATATAAACAAAAAAGCTGTACATTAGAAGGAAGAAACAAAGGATTTGACAATATCAAAAGTTAAATTCCAGGACTTAACAGTTTTTGACTGAGCTCCATGTATGCGCGCTGTTCAAAGTTCCGTACAATTAATGTCCAGCAAAGATAGGCCCCATTGATGTACGCTCATAATATGAGGAGGGATCCAGCGGCAGACTAACATTTTCTTAGCAGCTGTGAAGGCAGCTAAGCGTAAGTTCTTTTGTTGCATTCAGAGTGAGATGTTGGAAAAATTGTTTAGGAAAAAGCATACTGGAGTCAGTTCCACATCTTTTCCTAACAAAAATGAAGTGTCATGAGCCAGCTGAGACCAAAAGGAGTGAAGCGCAGGACATTCCCAATAATAATAAAATGCCTGCAGACTTGAGATGCAGAGCAGAACTGACCGCGATGATGGGGTTCGAGTTCGATGAAGAACGGTTTCAAAAAGCAGGGAAGACAAAAAAAGAAGCCAAAAATTAAATAAAGAATTAAATAACTGGGTGGTAAAATCTGAAAAAGCTGTATAAAAAAAATAATAAAAAAAAACAGGCAAGGGCTTTTTTTTCTGGATTGCTTTTCAAAACACTGTGGTTGGGTTTAGAGAAGAGAGTACGCAGGTCATTCTGTGCTTTTTAAAATACTGTTGGTTGGGTTTAGGGAAGGGGTATGTGGGGCCATTAGACGGTTTGGTGGGTTTATGTGAGAAGATCGCATATGGCACTCGAAAAAAGAGATCTGAAAAAGTGTACACAGTGGCCTCTGACGGATTCGTGAAAAACTCCAAAAAAAAAAAGCGTAGCTCCTGGGACGTATTTTGCTCTCTTCAGAAATGTATATAGGGGTACGTAATCAGAATGAGCCTGGGTTGTTATATCCTCAATCTCCTCTTGAAGCTCCAATGGTCTGCCTAAAGAAGCTGTCAATCACAACCGTCAATAATAGTTTTTAATTTTAATAGTTTATAATTGAGAATATAAAAATTGACTGTAGGCAGTAGATCCTTTTCACATCTGGTGGATCAAAATCTAGAACAGCCTCCGTAGCACATTTTGGGAGACAGCCACATACAGTCAGTTTAAATCTAGATTAAAGACGCATCTTTTGCACTAGCATACATACAACTATAAAAATGTGATCCCCTAAGTCAGTCATTTTCAACCTGTGGGTCGCAGCCCCCCAGGGAGACATGACAGTATTGCAGGCGGCCTGCCAGCTGTTATTAATGGAAATATATATTTTTCTTTAACAAATGCCTTACAGCATGAAGGTTGCTGGTTCGAGTCCTAGCTAGGTCAACAGGCATTTCTGAGTGGAGGTTTCATGTACTTGCAGTGTTCACGTGGGTTTCCTCCGGGTGCTCCGGTTTCCCCCACAGTCCAAAGTCATGTACTATAGGTGAATTGGAAAAACTAAATTGGCTGTAGTACATGTGAATGTGAGCGTGTATGGGTGTTTCCTAGTACTGGGTTGGAGCTTACAGGAGGGCATCGACGGCAAGAAACAAATGCCAGAGTAATTGGTGGTTCATTCCACTGTGGCGGCCACTGATAAATCAGGGACCAAGCCGAAGGAAAATGAATGAATCCGTTTTGAAAAACTATCTACACTAGCAATCTACCACTGCTCTGCCACATGTCTGACAAGATGAATATGTCACACAAACTGAAATATTGTTATAAATTATTTTTTTATTGATTCATTTTTTTCAGCTTAATCCCTTTATTATTTTGGGGCCGCCACAGCGGAAAGAACCACCAACTTATCCAGCATATGTTTTACACAGCAGATGCCCTTCCAGCTGCAACCCATCACTGGGAAACACTCATACACTCTCATTTACTGCTGACAATTTAGCTTACCCAGTTCACCTATACCACATGTCTTTTGACTCTGGGGGAAACCGGAGCACGCAAAGGAAACCCATTCAAACACAGGGAGAACATGCAAACTCCACACAGAAATGCCAACTGACCCAGCCAAGGCAACATTCTTGCTGTGAGGCAATTGTGCTACCACACTCAAAAAACTGTTTTGTTTACTTGTTCAAACTACTTAATTAAAATGAGTTGAAACCACACAATTCTTGAGATTTAATTGGGACAACTTAACTTTTATATGTTCGATACACATAAATTTGTTAAAAGTCTTAATTTAAATTAATTGACTTGTGTTGGGACAACATGAATGAATTGTGTGGAACCCTGCATTTTTTACAGTGTATATTATATACATTATAAATATAGATTTCCATTTAAAGTGAATTTGACGCAGTCTACATTGCATCAAGATCTTTAGAAATAAAAGAGACTTGACTAGAAATAATTTTGTATTTTTCTTTTAACAAAAACATCAGTTTGGACAACAGTTGCTTGGTCACCCTGGTTGTCATAGTAATGAGCATTTGCATATGTTTACGTATGGGGACAGGTTTAGCTCATCTAAGAAATGAAATATTTTTGAGAGTGCAGATTCCAATTCTCATTTAACCACACTTTATCATTTAACATTCTGATAGCACATGCCTTGCTATTGTTCAGTCATTTATATACTTTTACACAACAAATGTTTTTAAAAATTATGTGTTATAATGTGAACATCAATGGGGACATTGACTATGTTTACATGAACATCAGCAAACAAATTATCAGCCTTAATAAGACAATAATATGATTAAGGTGTTTACATGAGGAGGGTGACGCAGTGGCGCAGTAGGTAGTGCTGTCGCCTTACAGCAAGAAGGTCGCTGGTTCGAGCCTCGGCTGGGTCAGTTGGAGTTTCTGTGTTAAGTTTGCATGTTCTCCCTGCGTTTGCGTGGGTTTCCTCCAGGTGCTCCGGTTTCCCCCACAGTCCAAAGACATGCGGTACAGGTGGATTGGGTAGGCTAAATTGTCCATAGTGAATGAGTGTGTGTGTGTATGTTTCCCAGAGATGGGTTGCGGCTGGAAGGGCATCCGCTGCGTAAAAACATGCTGGATAAGTTGGCGATTCATTCCGCTGTGGTGACCCCGGATTAATAACAACAATAATAATTAAATATAGTATTAATGTTTACATGAGTTGGTTTTTGAATGATCCCGTTTAAAATGTTATAGTACATAATTTGATTAATGTCATTGCGTCTCATCAATATCAACATTTCCTCCAGAGTTTCATATAATTTCGGATGTCTCATTTTTAATTTGTCAACTTTAACCAATGTTTGGCACTTTCACTTTCAGTCAGGAACATTTCTTTTATGCCCCTCTTGACAAACAAATATTGGATGTGTGTAGTAACTGCTGGAAGAGTGTTGTTTTAATGGAATATGACACCACATGCCGTTTGGGGAAAAACCTCCGCATGTCATGATGCAGTTTCTGTGGTCCTACACTGACTTGTAGGTGCAGAGAAAAGCCAGCAAACTTTTTTTTTAAAGATGTCTAATAGATGTCTAACAGACGTCTAAACATAGTCGTCTTGACTAAAACAAGGCTAAATTTGGACTGTAATTGAGAATCTAAATTGCGTCTAAGAATAGGGCAAAACTAGACTAGTCATCAAATAAACTAAAGTAGTCTAGTGTTGGGCTATGATGTCTATTCGATTTTCACTGACAGCCCAAGTTTAGCCTTGTTTTAGCCAGGCTGTGTACGTTTTGATGTCTATTAGACATCTATTAAACAAAACTGTTTGCTGGGTTGTGTCAAACAGCTGTGTGTGTATAGACTATCCTATCACAAAATGCGGCGGAAATCCTACACGACAGTAATAGTTTAGTAGCGGTGTTTACATGTCTGTACTGCACTTCAATAATGTGACTAAAATTGGCATATTCCATATGTCTTAATGCGATTTCTGTTTAGTTCGATTATGACCTTAATCGAATTAAATTAATCAAAAATTTCAGTTTAAATGGTAGACTCTTAATCAGAGTATTGTCTTAATCGCATTAAAAAGGATTATTGCTGTCCTAATAAGCATACTCACTGAGGTGCTGCCAGTCCTATTGGTGGGGCAACCACTTACACTGTAATTCATTTATGCCCAAGCTAACAGCCCAAGGGATGCTAAACTTTAACTCTGTTTAATGTATAATGCAAACTAAATGCCAAAACCCATGACCTCATTTAACACATCAAGACACTAAAAGGTTACAGGAGCAAAAGTGTAAGCTCTACCCATAATTTGCTTGTACAGACATTAATAGTAATTCTGCTGTATGGTAAGATTTTCCCCATTTCTGTGACATTATTATTAAAAGAGTGACATCAATAAAATTTCAGCAATAAAGAACAGGGATGTTTGTGCTAACTAAGCCTTAAAACCATTTAAAAAGGCAAATTCTTGTTTAGAAATGTAATGGATTTGCATTTAAAGATAATTTTTAAATGAGAACTAGTTTATTAAAGTTTGTCGAGACAAACTTTGAGGCTGGCTTGAGAAAGCCTGTTGCTAATAGTTTATTTAGTTTAAACAGTTATTAAAAGTATTAAAAGATAGATAGATAGATAGATAGATAGATAGATAGATAGATAGATAGATAGATAGATAGATAGATAGATAGATAGATAGATAGATAGATAGATAGATAGATAGATAGGCATGTTATTAGCATGATTCTAGTATGAATTAGCATGTTACTAGCATGATTCTAGCATTAATTAGCATGTTACTAGCATGATTCTAGCATTAATTAGCATGTTACTATTATAATTCTAGCATGAATTAGCATGTTATTAGCATGATTCTAGCATGAATTAGCATATTATTAGCATGATTTTAGTATGAATTAGCATGTTACTAGCGTGATTCTAACATGAATTAGCATAATTCTTGCATGTTACAAGCCTGATTCTAGCATGAATTAGCATGTTACTGGCATGATTCTAGCATTAATAAGCATGTTACTAGCATGATTCTTGCATTAATTAGCATGTTATTAGCATGATAGATAGATAGATAGATAGATAGATAGATAGATAGATAGATAGATAGATAGATAGATAGATAGATAGATAGATAGATAGATAGATAGATAGATAGATAGATAGATAGATAGATAGGCATGTTATTAGCATGATTCTAGCATGAATTAGCATGTTACTAGCATGATTATGGCATTAATTAGCATGTTACTATCATAATTCTAGCATGAATTAGCATGTAATCAGCATGATTCTAGCATGAATTAGCATGTTATTAGCATGATTTTAGTATGAATTAGCATGTTATTAGCATGATTCTAGCATGAATTAGCATGTTATTAGCATGATTCTAGCATGAATTAGCATGATTCAAGCATGTTACCAGCCTGATTCTAGCATGAATTAGCATGTTACTAGCATGATTCTAGCATTAATTAGCATGTTACTAGCATGATTCTAGCATTAATTAGCATGTTATTAGAATGATAGATAGATAGATAGATAGATAGATAGATAGATAGATAGATAGATAGATAGATAGATAGATAGATAGATAGATAGATAGATAGATAGATAGATAGATAGATAGGTAAAGCAGTGTTCTATAGATTTTGCTTAATGTTTAGTAAGCATTTCTAGCATGTTAAAGTACTTAGCTAATCATTATTAGCATGTTTCTAGTCATTGCTAGCATGTGAACCATACAGGATTTACAGTGTCCAAGCATGGGTCAAACAAACTAACCCCCACTTCTCTATGATGTTCTGATGCTGAGATACAACTGCTGATATATCGTTGCTAGGTTAGTCTGTTTTGTTGCTATGAAGTTGATTGACAGCTTAGACTGATGATGTAACAAAGCTTCAATATCAATCTGAGCCTCTATAATGGCAGTCTATGAGAGAGTTGCTAGGGTGCAGTATCTGGTTGTTAGGGTGTGGCTAGAAAGTTAAAAGGCCATCAGTGATTGGCTGCTGGCTAGACTGAGTTAAATGAGCTCAGCCATTAGTCTGTAGGACAGGCTGATGCAGAGTTTTGAGCTCACAAAGTTTGATTCAATGTAAAAGTCAACGAGTGTCTTTTGAATGGAAGTCTATGGGACAGTTTCTAGGGTCCCAAAAGTGGTTGCTAGGGCGTGGCCAGATAGTTAAAAGCTCATCAGTTATTGGCAGTTAGGTAGTCTGAGTTAAATGAGCCCAGTTAGAAGTCTGTATGACAGTCTGATGCAAAGTAATGAGGTCACAAAGTTTGGTCCAATATTGAGTCTATGAGATTTTTCCGATGGTCCCGGGACGTTTTTCGGAAAACCCAAAGTCAGATCAGTCGGAAAAGATATAACAACCCGAGTCAGACCAGTTTGGAGGTCTGGTGTGAGTTTGGTGGTCATATAGCTCAAAAGCTCTAGGAGGAGATGCGTTTTGTTTTTTAGTCTCACAAGAAAAATAGGATAACAGTAGTCTGGCTTGTTTCTCAAGCCAGCCTAATTGTACTTTAGATTATGATCTGAGATGATCAAGTTAATCTTACATTACATCAATACTATATGTTTCATTGGCTGTGTAAATGTACGTAAATATGTGGTTTAATACATCAAATACAATACTCCAAAGAGCATGTTGGCAGAAACCGGGCTTTAAAAAAAAAGAATTCTCTTTGAGGATTATAATTAATAATTTCTTTTTAATTATACTGTGTGATTTATTACGAGGCACACAAAACCCGAATATGAACAAAAATAACTGCGCAACAAATCCAAATACTAATTAAAATGTTAATTTGGAGCATTGCTTGTGCAATGAATCAGAGCAAACTGGGTCCATTATGAAGCTAACTATTAAACTCACAGTGCTCAGTCAAACAAATAAGACACATAAGATGTTGAGACGCGTGATTTCAGACATGGCAAGGAACAGATGAGCGTGAGAGAGCTCTCTGGATGCGTGGCCTCACATTAGGTCCAATTATACCCAAAGGTAATTATCCATAACATCTGTATTTCAAAACGAGCATTTAATCTTCTCTCGCTGTTAATGACATCCACTGTGGCTGACGTTTGGCAGGAGTCCATCTCTGCACACACACCACCACACAATATATTTCTTGCTCATTACAAACAAGTTTGCTTGTGCTTAGTCTCACATAGAATCACATAGCCAGACCTTCGGGCTGATGATGAAGGTCTGGTAGCCTTTTTGTATGGTCAAGGATTGTCCACAAAGCCATATGATTGATATGTTAAGCATCCAATCTCTTTTTTGTTTGTTTGTTTGTTTTATTTATTTTTTTTTTTGTTTTGTTTTTTGTGCTGCATCATGTTTAGGGGCATGGAAATAAAAGCACAATAATGGCCTGGTATGCAGAATATCATTCACAAAAGTTTCTGAAGTTCTCATCGACCTCATAAAGGATTTATTGTAACATACACTACCTGACAAAATTGTTGTCGATCCAGTTGTGAGGATGGAGGCATTGAAGATGAATCCAAATAATCTAGATTAACTCTCGGAGTCCTGCAAGAAGTTTTTTTTTTGCCAGATGACTTTATTAATAAGATAATTGAGTCCTTGCAGAGATGTATGGATGCAGTCCTCTTAGCTCATGGGAGTCATACACAATATGAATTCTTTTCACACTGCACCTTGACTTTATAATCTGTGACATTAATTTTGTCTAGGCAAAGTTAGACATTACTGTCCTAATTAAATACTTAAAAATCAAGGCATGATCATATTTTATTTTGGTAAAATAAGCATAATCTTAAGGCCTTTGCCTTTCATATAAGCCAATTCTGCCAAATGATCAACTAGAAGTCAAGTTATTATTTGTTGTTCCTAAAACCTGGATAGGCGACAAGACTCATGTCAGGTAGTGTACAGGAGGAAATTTGTATATATTTTTGGGCGAAACACTTCTAATGCAAGTGTCACTCTTATCTATATGACCAAAAACGAGTATTTTCAAGGTCTTTTCATTGACGTCAGAATAAAAATGGTGCATTTGTAAACAAGAACTTAATAGAACTACATAAAACTTCACATACTTTGGACCAACTAAATTGATTTGATAAATGCTCATTGTCACTAATATTTAAGCCACCTTTCCACTGAACACACCATTTGGGCACGACTGTCGCCCCCTTGTGGCAATCGCACAGAATTTTCATAGTTGTCGTGCACCATGGGAGAGAAGCTGATTCTCGTGGTGTCCGAAATGTAGGGGTGTCAAAATTAATTGTTTCTTCGGTGCACCGCGATGCAGACGCGGACAATTCGGTATCGATTTAGTAATAACCATAACCGGTTATTATGTACTGACGTCATTTATCTCATATGCGCTCTGTCGCGAGGGAGGTGAGCGCCGTTATTTACAACACTCAGCCAACTCAGGGCTGGCCCGTGGCATAGGCACCATAGGCAAATGCTTAGGGCGCTGTATATCCAGTGGGGCACCAGAAATGAGCGTAATTTAGTTGGTTTTGTTTTTGATTTTCCTGACACACATTTAGTTATAGACGGCAATAACTCAAAAACCTCTTACCCTAAAAAGATCTAAAGTGTGTTTCCTACAGAAAGACAAAGCTGGTTATGGTTTACAGCTGTCTTTCTTTTTTTCGCTCGACATTACGAGCACTGCTCCGTTTAAGCCCTAGCAGTCTGCGTTTACTTTAGCTGGCAGAGCTCGCGCTGAGAGGAGCTCTCTGTAAGGGACCGTCGGAAAAGTGCTTATTTTTTTTCGTTTTTTTTTTTTTTTTTCGTTTTTCTGCTCCGCTCAGCGTGAGCTCTCCCTGTTGCAAGGGCTTAAGTGTGTTTGTTTGTGTGTGTGTGTCCGTGTGTGTGTTTGTTTGTTTGATGCTGTCTATGTTTGTAAATGTGTTTGAATGAGAGACAGTGTGTTGCTGTGTGTCTGTGTGTTTATACAGACAGCATGTTATAGCCTCCCTCCTAAAATATAACACTTTAAATGGAAAGCATCGTCAATGCACCGTGATGCACCGAGATATCGAATTGAACCGAATCGATGGCATGATAATCGTAACCGAACCGTGAGACCAGTATAGGTTCACACCTCTACCGAAATACAGTGAAAAAGAGCCCTTATTCTCTGTGCTTTGAATAAATGTTCAGATTCTATCCAAAACCAGCGACGAGATGATCCCAAGGTTTCCATAATCCTGGACCAGGCCGTATCCTGAGCAGCTGCTGTGATGGTCATGGAGGAGTGGGGAGCATGAGACTGATTCCTGTGACACTCCAGTGACAGACGAGTCTTTGCTGAGGTCCAGCATTCTCCAGCCTCTGGCGCCTAAACTGCAGCTCTGCACAAGAAGTTTGGCCTTAGGAAAAATAGTCATGCCCAACTAAGCCTGGTTTCTCTTGAGGTTTTTGTTCTTCACTTTCGCCACTAGCTTGTATGGTTCAGGTTCTGAAAGATGCGCATCGATGGATTTGCTCTTCAGTAGTTGGACTCTCAGTAGTGATTTTTAACTACTGAGATTATTAAGATTGGAATACATCACATATGGTCGGCCGGTCGCATTCGCTCTAGTCTCAGGAATTCAAATATTTCAACAAATCCGCAGCTCCAATCGGATCCAAATTCCGGAACTCCACGCAGCTCCTGGATTACTCTCAATTGGAAATAAATGACTTCCGGTCTGTCGCTTGTCGTGAGCAGTGGAAAGGAGGCTTAAGGGTTGTAGAAACCACAACCACAAATAGGTGAGCAATAAGTATATTATTCAAAACATTTGCACTAACAATCAAGAATACTAGTGCTTACCACTGTACAACAGAATTCTCTTTGCCGACAGCCCTGCCAATATAATTCTCCTGGTAAACATCTGTTTGAAGCCTACATCAGTAAAAGTCTAAATCATCCATCTGCTGTATTTGCATCTGGTCTTTCATTTTTTTTGTCAGAATTTTGAAGCGGACATCTCCTTCTCATTTAGATATTTCACTTGATCTTCAATAACAGATGTGAGTGGGCAAAATGTAATCTTTAGGGAAAACGCAATAAAATCTGACAAATGGTCAGCCAGGCTGTTAAATACAACTGCTTTGCCTTATAGTCAGTAGACAGGTTCAAATATCTCTTTTAGATTCACAGTTACTCACTTTAGACTAAGAACTGGGCCTAAAGATGATATTATTATACACTACCGCTCAAGTGTTTGGGGTCAGTGGGGGTCACTGCTTTCTTATTGTATGTAGTTTCAATTGAAATTATAACTCAAGTCATTGTTGCTTTTATTACTATTACCGTTAATAATAATAATAATAATAATAATAATAATAATAATAATAATAATAACAATAATAATAATAGAGTTATTTCTGAAGGATTATGTGACATAAGACTGTATTAATGATGCTGAAAATTCATCTTTAAAATCACAATTATTAAAATAAATTATAAACTACTTTTGAACAATTATTGGTGTTAATTTATAGTGCAATAACATTTCACAATTTTACAATTTGTACTGTATTTTGCATTAAATAAATGCAGCCTTGGTGAGCAGGAGAAGCTTATTTTAATAGATTAAAAAATCCTAGGGCGGCGCAGTGGGTAGCACGTTCGCCTCACAGCAAGAAGGTTGCTGGGTCGCTGGTTTGATCCTCGGCTCAGTTGGCGTTTCTTTGTGGAGTTTGCATGTTCTCCCTGCATTTGCGTGGGTTTCTTCCGGGTGCTCCGGTTTCCCCCACCGTCCAAAGACATCGGAGGTGAATTGGGTAGGCTAAATTGTCCGTAGTGTATGAGTGTGTGTGTGTGTGTATGTGTGGATGTTTCCCAGAGATGGGTTGTGGCTGGAAGGGCATCCGCTGCGTAAAAACTTGCTGGATAAGTTGGCAGTTCATTCCGCTGTGGCGACCCCAGATTAATAAAGGGACTAAGCCGACAAGAAAATTAATGAATGAATGAAAAAATCCTACGGACAACAAACTTTTGACCGGTAGTGTATATCAACAAGAGTTGGGGTTATAAAATTTTTTCACAACAATGTAGCACAAGTATTGTGATATCTATTTAAACATTTAGTTAACAGACAATAACCATTATTATTAGAAGGAAAAGGTGCTGAAAAAGTTAGCAAGTAGATGTATGTGGATAATATTTAAATGTATTTAGTAACACTTACATTTAGCTTTTTGTGTAAATAAATGAATGTGGTAAACCCTTTAAAACTGACAGCTTTGTTTTATTCAAGCACATTATTTCAGAAATGTGCTGTAAACTAGATTTAAATTACCCATAAAATTGCAATAGAATTGATAGAATCATTATTCAGAAACAAAACAAGAAATGGTGAAGAAGTCATAAAATGTCTAATACCAAAAATAGACTGCGGACAGCATGGAAATATAATAGCAATTGCATTCACATGGGATACAATTATGTGGGATATATGTGTCAGTCTTGCAGTTAAACTGATTTATTGACAAATTAAATTGAACAAAGGGCCATTGAGGCTATTAAATGGGTTTCTTTTGTTAACAATTTATGTTGTGCATAATATAAAAACACCCATGTGTGGCACATAATTAAAGAAAACCCAGGCTCATTCTGAAAACGTACCCCTAAATACATTTCTGAAGAGCACATTTTTTAGCAGTTTTTGTTTTCGCAAATCCAGAGGGCGCTGTGTACGCTTTTTGAGATCTCAAATTTCTCTCATAAGTGCCATTTGCACCTGATGTTCTTGCATAAATCCATCAGAGGCCGCTGTTGACTGACTGACTGACTGACCGATCAACTGACCCACCCTCCTCCTTCCCTAAACCAGACCAATAGCATTTTCAAAAACACTGACTGACCTGCTCACCCACTTCTCTAAACCCAACCAACAGTTTTAAAAAGCAATCCAGAAAAAAAAAAAGCTCTTGCCTGATTTTGACTACGTTTTCAGATTTTACCACATTCTCACCCTGTTATTTACTTCTAATTAATGGCTTTTGTTTTTATCTTGCCCGCTTTCTGGAACCGTTCTTCTCCGTACTCGAACCCTGTCATCCAACTCCACTCTGCGTCTCAAGCATACCTGCCAACACTCCCGTTTTTCCCAGGAGACAAAATGCAGTCATACGTACTTCTGGCTACATAATTTGTGATCTCTATAATTGCATATAGGGCTACGTTTTCAGAATGAGCCTATGTTGGTTACTAAAACTAGGTTTAGACACAATACATTGCTTAAAAATACAAAAGCTCACTAAATTTCCTTGGGCTTAATTCCTGATTTATCAGGGGTTGCCACAGAGGAATGAACCACCAATCACTATAGAATATGCCTTTATCGCTGCAACACTAACTTAAAAACCGCCATTGCTTGGAAATACCCACACAATTTCCCATTCACACACACTGTATAAAGTTTTGTTTATGCAATCAATCGTTACTGCATGTCTTTTGGACTGTTGGGGAAACCGGACAACACGTTGAAAGCCCACGCGAACACATGGAGAACAAGAAAACTCTGTACACAAAGACCATAAGGGACAGAGGCCAGTGGGCAAGTTTGTACATCATCTACACATGTCTGGTGAGAGAGAGCAAAGTCAATAGTTGTGAAATTCAGCAGGTAAGGCTGCTGTCAAAATTATTTAATTTGCTTCAATGTACAATGAAATTATTCTTTCATCTTTAATAAATATGATACAAGTGATATATTAAAATGTGCCATAATTGAAATGTACAGTATTTATTAATAAATAAATAAAAATATATTACATTTAAATTTAAATTAATTCCTAACTATAAAGTATGCATTAAGGTTAAAAAGTGACTGTCAGGTATAGTTAGAGACAATGCTATCTTAGGCCAATTCGTAACTTTCAGATTTATTGGGTAATTCCTATGAATTTATATGATCTCATTCCAACATTTTAATACATTTTTCTCATCCGCCAATAACAATTTAGGGTGTGGGGTTTGGTGCCATGCCTCCTTTAAAATTTGCTTACATTTTCATACAACTGAACTCAAATCTATCTGTATGAATTAGCCACTAAGCTGACAAAAAAAAAAAAATTCTTTTGAAATAAGGCTAAAGTGAACCTGGAGTGAGCTTGGATTATTAAAACTAGGGCTTGGACACAGTATTTGAGGATCGTAAATCTCACACTCATTCTAGCATTACACATAGCTATAACATATACAGTACTGTGCACAAGTCTTAGGCCACTGGTATTTTTTTTAAAAAGATTCCAACTTGGCTATTTCTATATTGTTTTGTAGCATGTCAGTTTGAAATCTCAATTAACATTTCAAAACATTATTTTTGTTATTAATGCTTACCTCATTATGGACCGTTTTTTGGCTGATCAATCAGTGCTTTTTAACCTGTTAGGCAGCACTCAATTTTGGGTTGGCTAACCTGTTAGCTAACCTGGGTTGGGTTGGTTAACATGTTAGCCAACACTATTGGTTGTTGGATTCAGCAGGTTGGTCAGTCTGTCAATTAATTAACAGTGGCATCTGGTAGATATACACAAGAAGAGCAGACACGAATGGCGCTCGTGAGAGATATTTGAGATCTCAAAAAGCATGTTTTTTAATTCTCAATTGGGTTTAACAGGGCTCTGGCTGGGCCATTTAAGAACAGTAAAGCCAAAAAGTTCTATCTTGGTTTTATCAGACCAGAGAATCTTATTTCTCGCCATATCGGAGTCCTTCAGGTGATTTATTAGCAAACTCCATGTGGGCTTTCATGTGTTAGGCCTCTAAAGCCCCAACTGGACGAGGTCTGCAATAATGGTTGACTTTCTACAGCTGTCTCCTATCTCATGACTTCATCTCTGGAGCTCAGCCATTGTGATCTTTGGGTTGTTCTTTACCTCCTTCACCAAAGCTCTAGGAAGAGTTCTGGTCATCCCAAATGTCTATATATATATATATATATATATATATTTATATATATATATATATATATATATATATATATATATATATATATATATATATATATATATATATATATATATAAAATTTGCTTGACAGATTTTGACATCTAGTTCAACATTTTTGCATGTGATGACTCGAGTAATGAAATGAGGACTATTAGTTTTTATGGAATGACTATTTAGCATTTACAAGTTTAGTTACAGTTTTTCTAGTTTGCTTTGACCTGGTTAAAGAAACTAGGTTTCTCTTCATTTTCCTCATCACTATCCCAGCAGAGCAGAGGACCGGTCTTGCAAATGTGTAAACCCTTTCTCATTGGGTTGACACATTTTCCCCACCATTTTTCCAAACAGTTAACACAGATGTCATTCAAGCAGTCCATTGTTTTAGTTTTGGTAACCAAACAGAATCCATCTATTCCTAACTATTAAAAGCTACCAACATCAGTGTGAAATCACTGAAGCACCGATTTGACACTCCTTCACACAAATGTTCAATTAGCCATCATTCTGCAAACCTTATAAAAACGATGGAAGGTCTGTGTTGTTCTGTGCCAGCATTGATGGAGGAGGTCAGTATGGCTATGTCCTATACTCCCAATAGTTTTGACTGTATATTAGTTTACATGTGTTTTCTCTAATATTTACAGTATTTTATTACTTTTGTTTGTTTTTTTTATATACAGTATTTCAGCCACAGTTTGAAAAATGTCATGAATTCAATATATATTCAATCAAAGCACATCTTATTCTTGATCCAATTCTTTGCAAAAAGGCGAATTTGACAGCCCAAATAGAGACAACAAATGCCATTGGCTATAAGCTACAATGGCAAGCAATGGTGGTGCATTTTGAGTTCTGTATTTTGTATTTTGTTGTGCATTGTGTAATGATTAATTGAAAGAGCTCATATACTTGTTTGCAAGTTGTGTTGTTTGAAGGTAAAACTAGCTTTTGTTGCATATGTTAAATGTTTTGACATGATATGTGCCTTTTGCAAGCAAAATGTGTCATTTTGACCATGAGTGCTGCAGTTTAGGCCTATGTGTTAACTGTTTTGAAAATGTGGAGTTTCAGTTGACAACTGCATCCAAGCAATCGAGAAAAACTGTAATTTGGACTGACATGACAAAGGCAAATGATAATGTTATAAATAGCAGAGAGTTGTATGAAAGCAGTTAATGCATGTCCAAACGCATCTGCAATATGTTGGAAGGAATTAGAAACTGCTACTAGGATGTGCACAAATGACAAAAATTGTTCACAAAAATTGTTTTGAGAAATGCATTAACTGTTGTGCAAATGTAAATAGTGTTGTGAGAAATGCACCAAAGTGACTAAGAAAAACTGTAAAATGAGCTAAAACAACACAATTCTTGAGATTTCATTTGGACAACTTAATTTTTTTGTTCAATCCACATTATTTGATAAAAGTGTCAGGGTTCAGGAAGGATGAGGGAGCGAGGACTCAAGTGCAAACAGGATGATTTATTGATAATAAAAATAAAACAAAATTAGAACAAAAACCACCCCGAGGGGGAAAAACATAACTATAAAACAAACACTCAAACAAACTTGGATGGGCTGGCAGGACAAACAGGACTGGATAGCACACGACATGGAAATAACGACGACGAACAGGCAAATGACTGAAAACATGAGGGGGATTATAAAGCAAAAAGTAAATTGACACACAGGTGAACATGACAAACTAATAATGAGTAAACAAGGAGGGTGGGACTAGACAATAGACGGGAGAGCGCATGACACAGAGAGACAATACAAGCCATGCGCTCACATAACGCAACACTGAAGCACACGACAAAAGCACGTGACCACAATGTAAACACCAAGCCACGTGCTTTGACAAGAGACGCAAGACACGAGCACACGATAGATAAATACCTTACCGTGCGCTCACACATAAGCAACGCGCATGCTTCATCTCAGCGCCAACCAAAACTGAAACCAACTAGACGGAGGCGCCGAGAATAAAGCAGCGCGCTGCTGACAGAACACAAACACTAGTACAAGAGCGCGCGCGTCTGAGGGACGCAGAGCGTGCGCGGCCACATCAAGTGGCAGCGCGCACCCTCTGCGTACACCCACGACGGCGCGCGCGCGCACACAGAGACAGAAACAGGACCAGACGTGGAGTAGTGTCAGAGCTCTGCCACCAAAACAAGAATTTACAAGACCAAAAGTGGCAGAACCCTGACAAAAAGTGTTACATTAACTTATTTGACTTTTGTTGAGACAACATGAATGAATTGTGTAGAACACTGCCTTTTGAAGAGTATGTGAACATAAATGAGCAAAAAATAACTTTTAAAACATTTAAGAGTGTTTGAATAATTTCTTACCCACTATAATTAACTTAATTTAATTGATTAACTGGCTGACTGACTGACTGACTGACTGACTGACTGACTGACTGACATGATAATAAACATTAAGGGACAGGTAAACACTATTGTGAAACTAGCCTAACAGAAATGATTATCCACAAAGCACTGCTTAGACAGATTACACTCCACCGACAAGAATTACATCAGTAATGCTGAACAATTACCCAGAAGATCTTCCTGTCTCCGAGCTCCTATCCTTGCTTTGATGTTTACAAATCAAAATGATGGTCGACAGATTCCCTTTTACATAATATACCCTTTTCTCGACTCTACACTACACTATTTTGTTAGAGGACAACAGAAACCCAGCTATATTTGGTAAAATGCACAATAAAATGACACGTAAGCATCTCAGCTAAACCCTGGGTAGTTTTGACCTCCTCTGTAAGCGGACAAGAAAGACACTGGTCTCAGTTGAGTGAAATTCAGGACAAGTGCACCGCCACACCACCCCTCTTCCATTAACAATCTGGCAAATACCGTCCACAGTACCTGAAGGATTAATTAGCAATTATGCCTGTGCTACTGAACATCTCCGGCTCTCTCTTTCTCTCTTGAGGCGAAATGCTTACTGCTGGGTTTGGCAGCAGCTCCAATCATTCTGCCACAGACCACACTCTCCAAATAATAGTGAATTCTTCATTTTTGCCCTAGTTTCCTCATCTCTTTTCTTTCAGAAATACTGTGCAGACCTCCTTCGCTCCCTCCATCCCCCACCCGCAATGAGCCACGTTGACTTTAAGTGCTTGTACTTTCACAAAAATCACATTACTCCTATTTATTAAGACAGCCAGAAAATTGCTATGGGGATTCAGGAGTCAGAGGGAGGGAAGAAAAAAAAAAGGATACATGTGCCCTCTTCAAGAGAGCATCTCCTGGCATGTTACGTTCCATGCCAAAGAAGGAGCTCTTTGTGTGGCCTGTAATCTTTCTTGCCTCCTGCCTGCGCTCTTAAAACAGTACTACAAAACAGGAGAGGGAAGAAAACAAAACCTGAATTATCCTGCAGCTTGTTCAGCTGGAAGACAAATTATTTCCTCTTGGTTAAACACTTTCTAAGGAATGAGACAGCAGCGCCGTAATGCCTTTCTAAATGTAGTGCGCTATCGAAGACGTGCTTGAATCTCCGGGAAACGGGAGTAGATGAAAATCAACTCAATAAACCTTACTCTCAATCGTCAATCCTGTAAAGCAGACATCCCGGCGCTCCCAGAAGTCCGGGAGTTTACGGCATATTGATAGTTGCTCTCTGATGCCTCCAAATTATATGTAGTATCCTGGAAATCGAGCGAGAGAGTCGTTTTTTTCCTGTGTGTGTTTTTTTTTTTTTTTTGGTGATTTAATCACAAGCTGTTTCCAGCTGGTGTATTTGCACTTTAAATGTGCTTTTATTCACCAGCTTTGTTCAGATTCTGACATGCTCTACATCGCTTTTGTGGGATATCATTGAATGAATCATCCAGAGTAACTTGGCTTATGAGCATATGAAAAGGATAAGAGAGGACAGCTGTGATATCTTTATTTAAATTTAACTCAGCTCGTGTGTGTCAAGGGGGTACTCTATTGGTTTACTGCTACTGTACATAATGAAGGTAAACTTAGAGTATATTACAATATATTATTTGCATATTATAATACATTATGTACTGTTGTAACTCCCTGTTTTTGCTGGGTAGGATGTCTGGAGTTCCTCCAACGTTTTTGATGTTACCTCTGGCAGACGATTCATTCCAATCACTTCCTTTAGACCCTGTTTCTATGGGAACTATAAGAGATTGTCAGAACCCATAAATAATATCTGATAAAAAATTCATGAGACTGTCATGAAACCTTTATAATCATGATATGGCATGTTATTGATATCAATGTAACTGTATGTATGCTTATTCATTCATTCATTTTACTTCGGCTTAGTCCCTTAAATCATCAGTTGCCACTACGGAATGAACTGCCAACTTATCCAACATATGTTTTACACCTTCAAGCTGCAACCCTGTACTACGAAACCCATGTACTGTCACGTTTACACATATACCCAACGGCCAATTTAGTTTATTCAATTCACCTATAGCACATATCTTTAGACTCTGTGGGAAACCGGAGCACTCAGAGGAAACCCACGCAAACACAGGGAGAACATACAAACTCCACAACGAACTGCAAACTGACCCAGCCGAGACTCGAAACAGTGACCTTCTTGCTGTAAGGTGAAAGTGTTAACCACTGAACCACTATGCCATCCAATGTATGCTTATGTAAACTGTAATTAAGTGTCGTTCTCTCAGTTATGGTGTTTTAAATGCAAATGTGGCATCGTTTGAAAAGTCTTTGTCATGACAACTTTGCATTAACAAGAAAACCTAACTTGTCATAAATATGTCATAAACATGATTGTCATGAGGTCATTATAATAGTGTCATAAATTCGAAAACAGCATTATTTAATTAAACATTATTATTCACATTTTTAATGATAACAAATTTAGCTTGTTCCACCAAAAAAAGAGTAATCAGGAAAATATCCATGGCACAATTATAATGACCTCTTGACTTTTATGTTTATGACAGATTTATGACAAGTTATGTTGACTTGGTAATGTCAAGTTTTGAAAGGTTATGGTGTATTTGTTTATGTCAAGTTATCATCATACATCTTAAACCATGCCAAATCTCACCACCCACTTTATTAGGTTCAACTGTCCAACTGCTGGTTAATGAAAGTTTCTAATCAGCCAATCACATGACATGCAATGAACTTAATGAATTTAGGCATGTAGACATGGTGAAGACAATCTGCTGCAGTTCATTGAGCATCAGAATGGGAAAGAAAGGTAATTTAAGTGACTTTAAATGTGCTATGGTTGTTGGTGCCAGATGAGCTGGTCTGAGTATTTCAGAATCTGCTGATCTACTACACAAAACTAGAAAATATCCAGTGAGCAGAGTTCTGTGAGGCCAGAGTAGAATGGCCAGACTGGTTTGAACTGATAGAAAGACAACAGTAATTTAAATAACCACTCGTTACAACCGAGATATGCAGAAGAGAATGCACAACATGTCAAACTTAGAGGCAGATGGGCTACAGCAGCAGAAGACCACAGGGAGTGCCACTCCTGTCAACTAAGAACAGGAAATTGAGGCTACAAGTCGCACAGGCTCACCGTTCACTGTACTCAAATAGCCTCCACAGTCATCAGACCTCAAACCAACAGAGCACCTTTGGGATATGGTGGAATGGGAGATTCGCATCATGGATGTGCAATATGGAATAAAATCTCTGAGGAATATTTCCAGTACCTTGTTGGATCTATGCCACGAAGGATTAAGGCAGTTTTGAATGCAAAGGGGGGGGGTCCCACCTGGTACTAGTAAGTGTACCTAATAAAGTGGCCGGTGAGTGTATATCTCAAACAATGCCATCTTTGCCTTTAAAATGACATAACTGAGTGAATGAATTGTGAACATGCATACAATTCTATTCATGTTCATAACAAATAATGTCATAATTATAAAGTTTTTTTATGGCAGTCTTAGGAAACACCCCTCTCAAGTATCATCAAATATCTCCAACTATCCAAGGCATTTCATAAGTACTCTTCTCCACATTTTTAAATATCCCGCAACATCAGGCATCTTAAATTAAACATAGTGTGAGAACTCCCAGTAGTTTAAAGATTTTGGCTCAAGTCAAAAGGAAGTGCACAAGGTTGATCAGCTGGATATTAGTGTTCATTGGCAGAAGGGAAGGAGGCTACAGATGTTCACAGATACTAAAGCCTCAGTGCAGCAGGACAAGGCTGAATGACTCTTCAAGCATGAAAGCCTTGCAGAGAAAAACGATCTAATAGTTTCCCTCCAGTGTCAATGCTGACAAAATACACAAGATGTTGTTCGATATAAAAACAATCCAGATTCTGGGGAAACAGTAAAACACTGCCTCGGGGGCACCAGCAGGATTTCACCTGATGATAGACACAGATAACTGGTCGAATAAAGATGTATACATACTCTCAATTAAGTGGTACAGATTTGTGTTTGCTTGTTTGAAAACAAGACCTTTAAACACTGAATTAACCAAGAGGCAATGCATTTTTGCATTTATTTTATTCCTTTATTTTTAAAGTGAAAATTATTAGCCCTCCTGTGAAATTTAAATTATTTTAAAAATATTTCCCAAGTGCTGTTTAATAAAGAGACAATTTTTTTTTTCCAACACATGACAATCAACTGTAGGACACACTCCTCCTGTTTTAATGCACCAGACATTTTGTCAGAAATACTCTATATGTTTGTTTTTATGTGTGTTCATATGTAATGTGCATTTATAAAGCACATTTACTGTGTATGGACATACACCTAAAGTGCTTCACAATCATGAGTGGGGTCTCTTCACGCTTCCACCAGTGTGCAGCATCCACTTGGATGATGCGATGGCAGCCACAAGACAATGGCGCCAATGCGCTCACTACACATCTACTCTTTACGAGAAGTGCCATGACATTTTAAATGACCACAGAGAGTCAGGACTTCGGTTTAACGTCTCATCCGTAAGACGATGCCGACTGACAGTATAGTATCCCCTTCACTTTTATAGCACTTCATTATTGCAATGATATTTATTATCTCTTGTTAAAATACACTATAAACAGCAGCTACGCTAACTATTTTCCTTGTTCTCTATTTTCACCTGGGGATACTCATCCCGAGGCCTCTAGAGATTGTGCTGTGCCATTGATCCAAGACCTGTGAAGAGATGATGCCAATCAAAGAGGACTTCTAGAGGTATCCATAATCCTGGACCAGGCTGTATCCTGAGCAGATGCTGTGGCAGTCGTGGAGGAGTGGAGAGCATGAGACTGATTCCTGAAAGACCCCAGTGATAGACTAGTGCATCTATTGATCTTGTAGGCCAGCCTAAACATCTGCCGTTGACCTACTCACACCTGCAGCTTCTCCATGATGAACGCCCAGTGTTCTCCAGCCTCCAGCACCTAGAATGCAGTTTTGCAGAAGAAGTTTGACCAGAGCAGAAATGGTCCTGCCCAACTGAACCTGGTTTCTCTTGAGATTTTTCCCTTCTCTTCCGTCAATTTGTGAAGTTTTGTTCATTGTCGCTATCGCCACTGGCTTGCTTGGCTTGGGACAGTACATAATATTTTACTAGATATTTTCAAGATACTAGTATGCAACTTAAAGTACAATTTGAAGGGTCACAAAACATCAAAACACATTTTTTTTAGATGTTGACAGTCATGTGTGTGTCCCACTCTGCTAAAAACAGTATTAGGACAAATATATTTTACTAAAAGGTGAAAATAATTAGTTTTTTCATGGTTTAGAGCAAGTTCTTCCGGTTTAAAAAGAAACTTTGAAGCAACTCACAGCGATGAGATCATTGTGTAAATTCCGGTGTGGAGATTGGCTGTCTGTACCGGCCGGTACAAAGTGATGTCACTGAGTTTTAAGCACATCTGTTCATTAATTCATGAGAAAGATATACTTGGTTCTAACCAATCAGAACGCTCTATTGTAAATGAGATGCAACTTCATTAATATGCATGATATAGCTTCAAAGACTCTTTTTATCTGTTACAGTGTTCAGAGAGATGCCATGTTGTGTTGCCAACTGTAATTCAAACAAGTAGTAGAAGAATTGTTCGAAGGCATGGGTCATCAGTGCATTTATAAATATTCTGCGACTAAGGTTTTGTTTTCATTTCCAAATGATGACAGCACTACTTGCATGTGCACCTTAGAGTGGTCTGCTAACATGCATTAAAAATATGTTTGTAAGGAACATTTTACCCGAGAACTTTTTGAATCTGGAAATGGAGAAATTCGGATTTGCCACTCGTCTTCTTATTTTAATTTATTTTTTTATGTGGTTCCGGTTTGTGTTGATTGTCCTGTCTCTACAGATTTGGTAAGTACATGATCGGTGTTATATATATATATATATATATATATATATATATATATATATATATATATATATATATATATATATATATATATATATATATATATATATTCAGAGGCAAAGTTAGTATCGTCAGCAGTACTCTTTCAGTTTTTAAATAAATACCTTAGTCAAAATGGTTTAGTTACTAAGTTTACAATGATATAACTACAATATTATGGACTGAAAATCCTCTACTTCCGCACAGCTCTCAGAATCTGTGAAAAATCACAGAAAATCTCAGGAAATCTGCGTGTGCATGTAATAAAACCCCCCTTTTAATGCAAACCCTTCTCTCCTTTGCCACTCTACACTCCCACCTAAACAAAGCTGGACTGCTAAGATGGGGCATTTCATGGCCCTTTAATTAGGTTAACCTGTCATTGGATAACAGTGGTTGGTTCTGTAGCTAATTAAAAATATATAACATTTCTTAAAGGGCTAATAAATTGACCTTAAAATAAAATAAAAAAAAAGTTACAGCTGCTTTATTTCCAGCTAAACTGACAGATATGAGATACTATGTTCTCCAAAAGAAAAAAGGTAACATTTTATTTTGATGGTCCACTTGAGTATTAGAAGACTGTCTGTTTAATATATGTTGCTACTGCTTCTTCAACAGACATTTAAAGGTGCAGTAGGTGATCTGCCAAAATGCTAACTGCTTAGCATATTATCTTTGGACGGCAAGGAGGGACTGTGATTCAAAGCCACACCCCCTGAAATCGCGAGCCTGCACACCAAGTCACAAGAGCAGACAGACAACCCACTATTTCATGTCATTCGCCAGTTAGTTAGTGTTTGGCCGGCGGCGTGCAGGAATTACATTTATTACTTAGCCACACTTACATGCTATTTCAGAGCGAATATTCAAAGTAGCATGGTAAACAGTATAGGAAGGCTGTCTTTGTTAGAAAATGACCCAATGTGAATATAAAAGCAACTTCAGGTCAGTAAAGCAGGTTAGGCGGAATAGCGCTATTTACTGATGTTTTGTTGTTAAACTAAATATAAATCTACATTATTGATGCTGTAAAAGAACCTTATGAAACTGAAAATAATCACATCAATCTTTCATTGGGAGATTTCAGTGGCTGAACAACACGTGTGTGCATATAAATCATTCATAACAGAACACAATCTAACATAAGCTTAGCCTGACTAAAACAGTTTTAAAACAGAACATTACCTGTCTAACAGTAGTACTTCAGCCATGGTGTCATCCTTTCTCCAGCGTGCTAAAGCAACTCCAATATTGATTCAGGTTTTTAAAAGTTTCAATGCAGCATTTGATTTCTCCCGGTCTGTGTATGTCTCAAGACTGCGCAGCACTTATGCAGACGGGCACGCGCAAATGGCGGATTTGCGGGAACAGATGCGCAGAAGTCAGAATCTACATTTGCTGACAGTCTGAGCTGCTTATCGGAATTATGGGAGATGTCGGTCCGACAATATTCAATTGGATGAACATTTTTTTAATTTTATGCTTTATTTTTGAACATTTTTTATTTATTTTTTTTTTTTTTATCAATTTGAGGGTTAATAATTTTGCCTTTAACTCTATATTTGAAGTTTTCATGCAACTATTGCCTAATGTATTTAAAAAAAAAAAAAAAAAAACGGTTTCCAGTAAATGGATAGTAAATAGAAGTGCTTAACTTCCCCTCAGTGTTGATCCTCAACCTCAGTAGGTTTCAATAAATATTGTACAAGCTCATTCATTTTGCATGAACTCTTACATTTCTACTCCCAAAATGTCTAGGTGGAGATTAAATAAAATCTCGATGTGCATGACTTTTATATTTTCTAATAAATAAATGAATAAACTGTCTTTTTCACACTACAGTTTAATAAGTGTAATAGAACTTGTTTAAGCTGCAATGCAATCAGCACTAAAGCTTGTGTCAAAACAGTGAACGTTATTCCTCTCTTTTTTGCCATCATGCTGTTTTAATAGCAGTACGTCTCATTTTTATGATAATGAGGAAATTATGATACACAAAATCAATCAAGTAAACCATCCCACAAACTGTATAAAAAAAATGTATAAGACATGGAAATAATGCTGAAACCAAGTACTTGAAGTATATACAGAATGATGGAATGTGAAAGGAATGATGTGTCAGGAGCAGCAAATTATGTTGATCCAGGAACATGCAGTAGTTTAAAACCGCAATTAGAGCCAGAACACAGTGACCAGCAATTTAAGCCTGTCTGACTTGTTTCATAAGGGAACACATTTTTCAGTATAGACCACAATGAAAACAGCTTTCTCTTCTCTAACCATGCATGCTTTCAAGCGAGACAAAAAGACAGGGAGTTGTGCAAAAAAAAAAAAAAAGTAAATAAATAAATAATAAAAATCCTCTTTTTCTCAGTTTTGATTCCTTTTTAGAAGCAGAAATAAATCCTTTGAAAAGAAAAAAAGCAATCCTTCGAATCCCTCTCTCTTTTATTCTTTTTGTTTTTATTTCAGGAGCTTGCATGTTCTCCCAGTGTTTGCGTGGGTGTCCTCCGGGTGCTCTGGTTTCCCCCACAGTCCAAAGACATGTGCTATAGGTGAATTGGGTAAACTAAATTAGCAGTAGTGTGAGTGCATGTTTGAATGCTAGAGTGTATGGGTCCAGAATTGCAGCTGGAAGGGCATTCACTGTGTAAAACATATGATGGAATAGTTGGTGGTTCATTCCGCTTGAGGCCCCTCTGATAAATCAGACACTAAACCGTAGAAAATTAATGTTTTTTTTTTAATTATTTGATAATTCATGCAGTTTTTACTCCAACCCTAAGCTGTTATATCCAAGCAAAGCATTATACAGTTGTTGGTGCTAAAAGTATTTATGATTACCTTTAATTTAATATACCAGCCAGATCTCACAGGGAAACGTAAGTAGTTTAGTAGATAATTCATATGAACTCGTACAAAGTTCAGTGGTATACAAAAATGTAAGATTTTAAAAAGGAAAAATTTTAACTGCTAACCCCAACCGTCATTGCAAATTGTACTAAATTATACGAATTAGTTTGTACGAACTCAAACGAATTAGCCACTCAATCAAAAAGTTACTAATTGCCATGAGATTGCGTTGAATATACCACACAAGCTATAAGGATCCGGCCACTTCGGTCTTGTAAATTCTTGTTTTGGTGGAGTCCAGACAATAGTCCTGTCATGTCTTGTATGTTGTGCTCGGCTCAAGATTTCCTGTTATTGTCCGTCGTGGTCTTTGTATGAGTCTTGGGGCCTGTTTCAGTAAGGAGGTTCAAACAACTCTGAGTTTAAACTTGAACTCTGAGTTGATTTACCGAGAGATTAAAAACTCTTGAGTTTTCGGTTTTAGAATAGCTGATCTGAGTTGGGTCAATCAACTTTGAGTAGACCAACTCAGAGTTAAGCGCTCACACCGTGACTATAAAAAGGCATTATCAATGGAGCGCAGATATTATGAGTGAC
Organism: Danio rerio; assembly: GCF_052040795.2. Taxonomy (NCBI): domain Eukaryota; kingdom Metazoa; phylum Chordata; class Actinopteri; order Cypriniformes; family Danionidae; genus Danio; species Danio rerio. The sequence continues at coordinate 10,858,723 of NC_141034.1, forward strand.
CAAGGCAACATCTTAAAAAAAGAGATCACCATCTCTTTCCCCAGCTGAACTTGATCTGTTCATGCAAAGTTTTATCAAATATGAGTATATATATTTAAAAAGAAGCAACCATCAGTGAAACAGAGACAGTTAGCCTGGGAAAACAGCTGATCAAGTTAATGCGTAATTTTTTATTTAAATTATTTAAACATTTAAGTATAATAAAATGAGTAATATAATGTGTGACGTTTATACTTTTTTTCTAAACTTTTATACACGTTTATCAGTTTTAATAGATTTAACAGTGCACTTGTCTGTCTGCCTTTTTATTGATCAAGTGATAGGTTGATATAACATTAAGAAGGTAAGCAGTGCTAAAAATAATTTTTAGACAGAATAATAATCCCATTAATCTAGTAACAGTGTCGAAGGTTAAGCTAAATATTAATGGGAAAAAGGACAAGCCTTGTACGTGACTTTGTTCTGTGTGTGACAAAAATGTAGGCAATAGCTATGTTTCCATCAAAATACAGGCTTACATAAATTTGTGCAAAACTGGAATAATGCCTAAAAGATGCGAATAAAGCAGCGTTTTTATCCAACGAGTCAAAGAGAACAAAATCATCACTTCCTGATTAACTTGCGCCAAATATCAACAGTAAAAACAGAATTTACTGCGGTAGAACAAGCTGCGTTAATGATTTTTTATTTAATACTTGCACCTCAGAAGACACAATGAACACGTGGGGGCATTTGACGCCAGACACAGAGATCTTGACACGCTCCAGACGCTCGGAGGTAATTAATAATATACACTAATAGTGAAACAGTTAAGGCATTTTAGAATGACTAAAACAACATTTAAGATGTTCTACTGTGTGCTCAGTCAGCTGGTTTGTCCATTTACACATATTTTCATCATCATCTCTAACAAACTTTTTTTTAATGTACATACTGTAATTTGTTAAGTGCACTTCGTAGTTTATGCGCATCTCTTCTTATAAAATAAAAGTTTAACCAACTCAGTTATGCAAAGGTTTTATTATGCATATTTTCAAAAGTTATGTGAATCATGACGTTTCCATCAATCGCTTTTATGGGCATCTCCAAAATGAGCTCTAAAATAGGTGTGTGGAAATGTAAGACTAATGCGAGAAATACGCTTCATCTTTAAAAAAGGGGAGGAGACCGACAGAAACTCAGAGTTTAGACAATAAAACCTGCTCCGGACCAGGTTAGATTCACAGAGTAAGTTACCACAGTAACTGACTCTGAGTTAAAGTTACCTTTCTTTCAGAAACAGGCTTGACTTACCCTGATTTCTTGAGTTTAACAAACCTGCCATTTTGAAACCGAAAACCCAGAGTTTCTCTCATTTCAGGGTTAAAATACTCTGAGTTTTCACTTAACCTCCTTTCTGAAACAGGCCCTTGGTCACACTCTAGCTCTGCATGCTCCCTCTTGCTGTGGACAGCGATGTAAAGAAATGCTCGGGATGTTTGCTCTCATCATAGTGTGTTTGTTGGTTTGTTCTCGGCATGGTGTTTTCGTTCTTATTGATCCAGTCTAGTTGATTTTGGTTGGCCAGATCAGAACATGCATGTCGCATGTGTGAATGCACGGTAAGTGTTTTCATTTACCATGTGCTCGTGTCTTATGTTCAGTCTTCTGTTTGTGTTGTGTAATGAATGTTGCCTAGGGCCTGTTTCAGAAAGGAGGTGTAAACTCAAATGGCAGGTTTGTTAAACTCGAGAAAGCAGGGTAAGCCAAGCCTGTTTCTGAAAGAGAGGTAACTTTAACTCAGAGTCAGTTACTGTGGTAACTTACTCTTTGAACCTAACCTGCTCAGGAGCAGGTTTTATACTCTAAACTCTGAGTTTCTGTCAGTCGCCTCCCCTCTTTTAAAGACAAAGCGGTATTTCTCGCCTTAGCCTTACGTTTCCACCCACCTATTTCAATGCTTATTTTGGAGATCCGCATAAAAACGATTGAAAGAAACATCATGATCACTTTTACTGAACAAATTACAGTATGTGCATTAAAAAAAGGTTTGTTATAAGAGATCATATGATGATGAAAATGTGTGTAATGGACAAACCAACAGGTTGAGCACACAGTAACACTTAAATGTTGTTTTGGTCATTCTAAAATGCCTTAACCATTTCAGTATTATTGTTATCATATTATTAATGACCTTCAGAGCGTCTGGAGCATGTCAAGAGCATCTGTTCTCCACGTCTCATGGCATCAAACGCCCCCACACATTTATTGTGTGTCAGCATTGTCTTCTGAGCCGCAAGTACATTTATTGAATAAAGAAAAGATTGACGCAGCTTCTTCTACTGCAGTGAATTTCGTTTTTGCCATTGATATTTGGCGCCCGTTTAATCAGGAAGTGACGATTTTGTTCTCTTTGACTTTGCTTTATTCGCACGATTTTTATGTGTTATTCTAGTTTTGCACATAACTTTTATTAATATATATGGATAGAAACATAGCTATTGCTTACATTTTAGTCACACAAAGAACAAAGTCACATGTAAGAATAGCTTGTCCTTTTTTAATAAGTAATTAACTTAAATTCGCTGACCTTCAACAGGGACATATGCACTGTTATTAGATTAATCGTATTATTGTTCTTTCTAAACACTATTGTTTGGTTCTGCTCACACTCTAAATGTCATATCAACCTCTATCACTTGATCAATAAAAAAGGCAGACACACAAGTGCACTTTTAAATCTATTAAAACTGATCAACATGTATAAAAGTGGCAGCAAAAGTGTGTAAAAATTCATAAACGTCACGCATAACATTGCTTATTTTATTATACTTAAATATTTAAAAACTTTAAATTTTAAATTATGCATTAACTTGAGCAGCTGTTTTCCCACACTAACTGTCTCTGTTTCACTGATGCAGTGGTGTTGCTTTTTAAAATATATGCTCATATTTGCTATTACTTTGCATGAGCACATCAAGTTCAGCTGGAGAAAGAAAAGCTGATCTCTTTTTTAAGATGTTGCCGTAGTCACTCGTAACATCTGCACTCCACTGATAATGCCTTTTTATAGTGTGCACGCTTAACTCTGAGTTGGTCTAGTCAAAGTTGATTGATCTAACTCAGATGCGCTATTCTGAAACCGAAAACTCTGAGATTTTAATCTCTCGCTAAATCAAGAGTTCAAGTTTAAACTCCGAGTTGGTTGAACCTGCTTACTGAAACAGGCCCATGGTGTTTACCTTGTGGCTGTTTGATTTAGTGTTGTGTTTCATGTGAACACGCAGTTAACTGGTTCTCTCATTGGCTGCATGTTCATGGCTTGTGTTGTCTCTTTGTGTCATGTGCTCTCCTGTTGATTGTTTAGTCCCACCCTCCTTTTTAGCCCATTATTACTTTATTATGTTCAACTGTTTGTTTGATGATTTGCTTTTGTTTATAGCTTCCGTTTGTCTGCTGTCCTGTGCTAATTCGTTGTCATATTCTGTCGAGTCTTGTCGAGTTTTGTTCAGCCCTGCCCAGTCAAGTTTGTTTGTTTGTTCATTTGTTTGTTAATGTTTTTCCCCCTCTGGGTTGCTTTTGTTGCCTTTTTCTTTTCTTTTATAATTCATATATAACCATTTCAGTTCTGCAATTGAGTCCTTGTCCTTTTCCCAACCATGACACAAGCAAGAATGTCAATTCTGAATATTAGCAGCAGTCGTCAATGATGCAAAAACTAAACATATACAATGCAAAAATACATCACAAATGCAAATTATAATCAAAGCAATTCAACGTTCTACGGAAAATACTTTGCATTTAAAGAAAACAGACCAATTGTATTTATAACTGCAAGGATAAAGAGAAACCCTGCTGTTAAATTCTATATTGAACAAATGTAAATAAAATACAACATCTTGCCTGGCAGACAGTAAAGTGGCTATTGATTATGTGTAATAGAGTTGTATTAATGATTTAGAACATTTCCTAAACAAGTCATTGAAATAGCAGTGCCCATGTGCCAATCAAAACATGTTGTAATATTCATAACTACAAGAGGTGAGTGTGACAGTGCTGTATGGTCATAAAAACAAAGGCTGTAACTTATACATATGGGTAGGCTCTATAAAGTATCTGCATGTGCAAAAATGGGCTCATTTCCACAGATTTTTTACCCCGTCATTGAGTCTACAGTATTTATTTCCTTATGTACCGTTAATTTATGTAAATATATATTTATTCAGTTTTATATGTTAATTCCAATCATATTATCATTAACTAGCATTCGAATGTTTCTATGATGCATTTACAATACAGTTTGTAAAGTAATATTTTCTGTCTTTTAGTAGATTTATTATATAATAGACTTATTTTGTTTAACAAACAAGTTGATCTAATTGGATTTTTATTGTAAACATTAAATAAAAGTTTTTAAAATGTTTTTAAATATTTACTTATTTTATGTATTAAGTTTTAGTTACTATACTTCCAAAATTATTCAGCATAAATCATCTGATTAAAAGGTTTCATTTTACAAAATTTAGCACAGAATTAGAAAAAATGACCGCAGATTCTGCATGCCCCCGAATATGGAGCAGTATTTACAATGTATTTTAAAGACTGCATGTACTGTTGGAGACGTTTTTAGCCAAATCCAGCACTAAACTGGGAGAAATTCTGGAAGCTATCCTTTGTCAAATGCTAGCTATATATATTTTTTAATTCTCTGGAACATAATTAAAATTAAATTGTAAGCACTTCTCTATTTATGTGTCATGTCATTTGGATCACCAAATATTGAACAAGCTCTGTGGAAATAGCACGTAACCTGAAGCGTTTATGATCTCACTTGCCCAGATGTATTTTTTTTTTTTTGTAGTCCCTAAACTTCGTTCTTTGTTCTAAATAATGTAATACTGAATTTAATAACATTAGTCATTACTAAAGTATGAAAATACAATAAAAAAATTAAGCACATTATACAGGGCCTTTTAAGTCAAGAATACAGCATTTGTAGCTGTGTTTATAACCTTCTTACTAATGACTTACAATGTGTATGCTTAACTAATTAGGAATGAACTATTTGCAAATGCTTAATAAATGATTCCTAGTGTGCAGTTATTATAAAGTGTTACACCAAATTTAGCAGAGAAATAGGAAAACATGTTTGCAGATTCTGCAATATATATATATATATATATATATATATATATATATATATATATATATATATATATATATATATATATATATATATATATATATATATATATATATATATTAAATACAATATAAATACAGCACATACAAAGGAGAGAGATAGACTTGGAATACCACTTACCAGTTTAATAATTATTTGATTAGCAGCAGTTACGCAGTTTTAATCTTCTAAGGGCTTAAATATGCAGTCCTGTCGCCATTGTGGACAGAAAACGTCAACAGTCTTTGGTCTACTCAGTATGGCAGGCTAATGGCCGCGACGCACTGTCTCTCAGAAATTGTAAATATTTTAAAATAGGCACTATTCTTATAAATAAACTGCATAACTACAACCTAAACAACTACGTTCCTGACTAAAAAGCCTCCAAATTACATTATGTTGTCCAACAGCAGTAACATTTGTCAAACTGTAGACTGTCCTCTGAATGTTGCTGACTCTATGTGGGCAGAGTAATACACAAAGGTGAAGGGTGAAGAGGCTTTTATGTGCTGTTACTGGCAAAATACCGCACGATTATCAGCCAATCAGATTCAAGAACCAGACAGAACTGTTGTATATATATATATATATATATATATATATATATATATATATATATATATATATATATATATATATATATATGAAAGTGCTTTATTTTCTAGCACGCATTGATAATCTCCAAGTAAATAATTAATCTGTGCACGTTGTGCTTTTTAAAAGCTTTGTGAATGCTTCAAAATAAAAGCCACTTTCTAACACCATTATACATAATAAAAAAGTGCCCAGGATCAATTTGGAAACTACTCTAACTGTGTTCCTCTGATAGAAAAAAAAAGTTATGTACACAGAAGACAGTTTTGGGTGAGTAAATGACTTTTTTAGTAATCATTTTTGAGTAAACTATTCCTTTAAACAGCAAATAATATCCATTTTTTAGAGTCTATTGTATTGTGCTTCATTCGTATCATGCAGTGAGAGTTAAAATCAGCTTGTCATACTACCTTGCATCTTACAGCCTAACTACTCCTAATTGTTGGGTTGTACAATAATGTAATTCCCCACTCTTGACCTGTAATCAGATTTCTGAAGGAAATATAAAATGTGACTCATAGGTTAATATATATTTGGCGCTTAAACTGCCTCTAAACTAATCCCTGAAAAACTGTTCTCCATCTTTGAGTGTCACCCTAAAGCAAATCTCTCGGAATTATATAATACACAGCTTTATGGATACGACTAAATTACATAGCAGAGGACTCACCGAGATCAGTGAACAGTTTAATTACAAACTAGCAGACAGTTGTGCTGTCTTCTAGAGTCTTGTGCTCTGTGTAGTTACCTTGAGATGCGGAGTTGGGGGGGGATGTGTCAAATTAGGCTAAACAAAAACCCTTTTACGAATGCTAAAAACCAAACTGGAAATCACACCTAATGAACATTTACCACAGCTAAAAGCTATACTCATTATGCTCTATTCATCGAATCATAATTAATTTTCATGAAAATTTAAAACAATACATTAATGTTAAGTATTAAGCTAAATATTAGTGCTTCTCCTCATGATTTAAATGTCAAACTTAAGGGATAAATGTCTCCACCGCTTCTAATTCTCCTGAGGCTTTATTAAAAATCAACTGCTAATGGGATAGGGATTGATATATCTGATGGATTTTCTATAAAACCATATATACAATATATACTTAGGTATGTCCAGCCCAATGTCAAATGGAAACATACTAGGAATACATGATATTAGAAAAAATAAAATTGCGATAAATTATATTTTTCTGCAATAAATATTGTGATATGAATACGGTTTTACACGATACAATTGTTTAAACAACACTATTTGATGGTTTTCTGAAGAGTCTAACAATGTTAAAATCCATTTTCTACTTTGCTTTGAGCAATATCACATGAGAAGCAGTGCGATTTGGTTGTATATCACTCAGGTACTGCTACCTGAGTGATATTGCATTTATACAACAGTTTGACGGCATAATCGTGTTTACAAAAAAGACAATCAAACACGTTGAGTCTCAAAACCCTTTTGTATGAGGAACTACTCTCTTATGCAGTTCATTCACATCTGTAGCTGAAGTCAGAACAGCAGAAACTGTTGCTACTTTACAAACGTCACTTAGCGGTATAGAGGTATTTGATTGATTGATTAGCATGATGTCTAAAATGATGACAAAACAGGTGATTTTGCTTACATTTTAAGATTATAAGGCTGAACGGCATAAAATGCCATTTAATATTTAATATTCAAACAGTATTTGAACATATTAATCACAATGCCAAAATATTTTTAGCTTAAGTAAACTGTACTGGAAATAAACTGCCACAACTTTATTACCACAGTCATCAGATTGCCAAAAAAAAAAAGTATAATTTGTTTCCATCAACACTTTTAACTTAACCTCAAACTAGTTTGCCTGAAAAACCTCTCAAAAACCTACATTATTTTTCTCAGATAAATACATACTGACCTTATAAACTGTTAATATTTCCCATGGAAAGCTATTTTGTTATTTGTGAAGATGTTTAGATGCTCCACTTTCCAAGCTTCAAAAGTCTTGCTGAACTACAGAAAAATCACGATTTAAAACCCTGCTCACTTCTGTCAAAAGAAAAAAGAGAATTACTTGTGGAACATCCATGTCAGGTTATTTATTAACACAGTTCAGTATTAAGTTCACACTCAGAACAAGTGCTAACCACACGTGTTGACTGTTGTTAATAATTTATTGTATAAAAACTCGTTTAGCTGGTCAACACAATAATAAAAAGCAATCTAATCATATCATACTGTGCTGCATTATTCAGACATTGAGTTGAAAAACGCCAGTAAGAGAGATGGGGATGAGTTAATAGATTGCTTTGATATCTTAGAGGCTGACTTGTGATTGATTTTAGATACTGTTTCCATGGTGACTGCTTCACACTAAAAAAAGGAGTTTTTTTCCTTATTATTTTTATTATTTTAATCTGAGTCAAAACCCACACAGTCAACATCAGAATAATATAAAAACGTCAATATTTTATAACTTATTTTATAGCGTTTAAAATGAATAAGCTCAAGCTACACTCTGCCTTCAAGATAACATATAAGTACATTATTTTAAATGTGCATTATAGGAGAGAGAGTGTTTCTAAATGATGTGCAGATTAAAATTGTACATTTTATTTTTTATGCTATAAACAGCGCATATATGGAAACAAATAAAGACCTTTTCTTTGGCTTTAATAGATGTATTATATGAGCAATTCCCGCATTATGGATGTGACGTTTGCAGTAAAAACTTAAAACGTAAATTATATATGTTTGCATTATATTGAACATTTGTTGATATTTTCCAAAACTACCAACCACAGAGTTGTGGCATCAAAAAGATATCCATCTGTAAACATTTTTTTGTATTTCATTTGATGTAAATAATCATGCATTATGAAAGTTACCAAGAAAGTCTGCGAGTTTGTAGTATATAACATACTTTGTAGAAATTCTGTGAATGAAACCGCACAACTCAAAAGAAACAACGCTAATTAAAAGGATAATATTTGCCACACTATAAAACAAAAATTATTAATTTAATTATACATTTTTGCATATATGAGGGAAAAGTTTTGTTACGGATCAGGGCTCGAAATTGCGACCATTTTGGTCGCATATGCTCCCGAAATGTAATCTATGCGACCTCATAATATATTTGGGAGCATTTGTGCGACTGCATATAATGGTTATAGTGCGACCTGTTTTGATTCTTTCCAAAAACTTGCTGAATCGCTCTTCCCTGCCCCTGTATTGGTTCATATTAGCTGTCAATCACTCAAGGCTTTCCGCTGTCAGACGATAGGGAGCTTTTGTTACCGCAGAAAATGCAAACAGCCGAAAAGTGAAAAGTACACACAGGTCTGCAAACCCCATTTAAACTTACAAATAACGGTGCCGATGACAGCGATCATGACATGTGGTGAATGTTGATCCATCAGCCGAGATCAATCTAGTGTTTTCGGAGAAGGTGGCTTAATCTCGATGCATTGCATTTACTGTGTGTTCAGCGCAAATTACTGCTAAATGTTAAATCTAACACTCTACACATCATCGCCAAAAAACTGAAATCTAAACTGAATCTGCGGCTTATAACAAAGAGCAGTATTGCACCGGTGGTCATCGCGAGAATCCTGCTCTACCAGCTTATATATTGGGTCAGCTGACCTGCCTGCTTTCCACAAACACAGAAAAATGAAAATCAGTGCATTAAAATGACACAAACCCAAACCAAAACTTTTAAAGAGTGATAGAAGTGACACTTTCCTTACCTTTTTTTGTCCATTCTTTCTTGAGATGTATATTATTATTTAGTTACTAATATTAAAAAAAAAAAAACAGTTTTGCAGCTTTCAGCTTTGAATTGAATGATTTATTATAATCTTTCGTTTGTTGTGTAGCAGAAATAGTATTTATTAGATTGACCGGACTTTGACCGGACTTTGGTAAATCAGATAAAATTGTTTGAAAACATTGACCAAATATTTTTGAGTATATTTACAATACTGTTAAATGCAAGCCTACAAAAAAAAAAAAAAAAACTTTCGTGTTTTGGTGATTATTTATTTTATTTTTTTATGGCAAAATTTTCATGGAATTGCTCATGTAACTTTGAAAAAATTGTTTATTCTATAAAGGTCTGAATCATTCATTCATTCATTCACTCATTTTCCTTCGGCTTAGTCCCTCAGTTCATCAGGGTTTTCCACAGTGCAATGAACCACCAACTTATCCAGCATATGTTTTATACAGCGGATGCCCTTCCAGCTGCAACAAAGCACTGAGATACACCGATACACTCTCACATTCACACTCATACACTATGGCCAATTTAGTTTATCGAATTCACCTGTAGGGACTGTAGATGAAACCGGAGCACCCAGAGGAAACCCACACCAACATAGTTTAAAGAGCAAGCAAACTCCACACAGAAATGAACTAGAGTCCTAGGTCATTTAGAGGTTTATAGACAATGAATAATACTTTAAACTATATTCTGAATGTAAATAAGCACAATGTATTTTATACAGAAAAACTCACTGAAAACCTGTGAAAAATGTTACATACTTTTCTTTACTTAACGTATTTATATAGCACAAGACAACAACAGTTGTTGACTGATGTGCTGTACACAATTTGTATTAAAATATTAAATAATATCAAAGGAATAAAACAGCATACAATACATAAACCATGAAACATAGGCAAAAAAGTAAGCTCAAATTATATTAAAGGCCTTTTCTAAAAGGTGAAGTTTTAGTTTCCTCTTGAACACGTTTTTTTTTTTTTTGTGAAGAAAGAGACTATACAGTACAACAATTTGGAGCCAACAATGCTTATCAAATTTTCTATTTGATAAGATCTTATATACTTATCAAATAAGTTTGATTTTTGAGCAGTTTGAATTATGAGGACATGTCCTCATAAACTGCCCAGCAAACAATTTTGTGTTTAATAGATGTCAAAACGTAGACAGCTTGGCTAAAACAAGGCTAAACTTCGACTGTCAGTGAAAATCTAATAGATGTCTAAGAAAACTAGACTGGTCGTCAAATAGATAGATTAGACAGACTTTATATGTGTAGTCATTCTTTTCAGTTTATTTGACGACTAATCTAGTTTTGGTCTATTCTTCTCTAACAAATTTAACAGCCCAAATTTTGCTTTGCTTTAGCCAAGACGACTATGTTTAGATGTCAATTAGACTTGATTTTAAAATCTTTTGTTTGTTTTTAATCTTTTAAAAACAAAAAATGATTACTGGGTGCCTTAATAGATCTAGGTCATACCCATGTCATTATACAAATCTCTGTCCATGTTAATCACCAAAACCAGTACGCACACACAAACATATTGGTGAAATTACACAGTTTATGTAAGATATGTAAATAAAAATAAAATAAAGACTGCTGCTGAATTAAACACTGAATCATCTAGGCTTCTGTTCTAAATGTGAGAAAGGTCTAAGAATGGAAAGCTAATTGCGTATTAGGTAAGATGAAAAGTGTCAAAGGTTGAAGATGTCTCTCAATGACGTGTCACATGGTGAAGTGCTGACTAAGGTCAGACTCTTCAAGCAGAGCATTAAGGCTGCAATTAATGGACAACCTCATATAGAAACATCCTCAGGGGTCTGCTGTCCAAACATATTACACTCAGCTCAATTGGGACAGTTATTCGCAAAATCCCAATGCCTGGGAAAATATGGACAATATGATCTAAACCTGAGTCTTGAATCTGGTTGCAGAAGAAACATTGGACGCTTTCCATGAAGGGTATTCCACAAACTGATGTCATTTTTCAGATTAGCACAGTTTCATGACTTTAAATAGTTCACATTTCTGAAAGTCTTCACCAAGGCTTCAAGGTTTAAAGAACCACAGAAAACCACACAAAAAAGCTGCATTTTTGTAAATATGACGAACATATTGAAAATAAACATGCCTTTAAAAAGCAAGAAACTCTTTTTATAATGAAACAATATTAATAATTGTATTTTCATAGCTAGTTAGTTACATGGCTAGTTAGTTACATGGCTAGTTAGTTGCATACCTAGTTAGTTACATACCTAGTTAGTTAAATGTAGTTAGTTACATAGCTAGTTAGTTAAATGTGGTTAGTTACATAGCTAGTTAGTTACATGGCTAGTTTGTTACATACCTAGTTAGTTACATACAGGGCCGGAGTGGGACTCCTTTTCAGCCCTGGAGTTACAAGCCTTTGACTGGCCCACCTCAGTTCACGACTGACACTATTAATATAAGGTCATTTCCAAATCAGTTTCTAATTACACTATCATGTCTTTTTCAAGCAAACAGCTGCTTTATAACTTCAAATGTTCAACAACCTTACAGTTTTATATGTCTTCACAAAAAAAAAGAAAAAAGAATTACATCGAACACAGATCGACGACGTCGCAACGCAACGTGCTGACCACTGGACCACAATGGTGCTGCTTCACATTTGTGGCGGAAATGATAGTTACATCATCATTACCCTGTAGACTGCATTTTGTTCATGGGGCTGCGAGACAATAAATAAGAAGAGCGGAGCTGCGGCAAAATAATGAATAAAAAGAGTGAGGCTATGGTCAAATAAATATTTAAATAAAAAAAAAATGTGACTGCTGAGAGTGCAAGCAGCTAGAAATACCGACCCTCGCGGCTAAAAAACAGATCGGCCCACCGGGAACTCTCCCGGTCCTCCCAATAGGCCAATCCGGGCCTGGTTACATACCTAGTCAGTCAAATGTTGTTAGCTACATAGCTAGTTAGTTACATGGCTAGTTAATTACATAGCTAATTATCTAGTTAGTAACATGGCTAGTTAGTTACATAGCTAGTTAGTTTCCTGCTGAAAAAAAAACAGCTTAAACCAGTCTGGTTGGCTGGTTATGGCTGGTCAACCAGTCTGGTTTTAGAGGGTTTTTGGCCATACCAGGCTGGTTTCCAGCCATTTTCAGCCTGGTCTTAGCTGGTCAGGCAGGGAGATGGCCATCTAAAACTAGCTTGACCAGCCTAGCCAGAGCTGCATTTCCGAAAACCATCGTTAGCCAACTAAGGTCTAAGTGGTGTCGCTACAAGCAAAGTTTGTTAAATTGGCATTTCCCAAATCTGTCGCTCAAACGAACATTCGCAAACTGCGTCACAAACTTCTATGCTTGCAACTACACCTCTGGAGCTGTAGTTAGAAACATAGTTCCTGGCTGTGTTCTATTCCCAGTAATCCTGTCTATGCCCTATTCATTTAGAACATTCTAACATTTAAACTAGGAATATTTTTTTTAAAGAGCATTAAAGTCATCACTCTTAGATGTAATTTGCTTTCAAAGTACTTTTACAGTTCAGTTTTAGCGATCTTTATGTTTACAATTGCGTCCCCCTCGAAGTGCACTTTGAAAACATTGATATCATTTTGAACACAACCATGGCTCATGACAAAAGCTGTAGGTGAACTATTGTTTAAAAGCGCAATTTCATAAGTTAAGTCTCCAAACCTTGTGAAAACAAAAAACATAGCATACATTAATCGATTAAATTTATAATAGGATATTTATTAAGTATTTGTACTGTATATGACATGGGCCTGTTGGTTAGCACATTTCTGCAGTGGTTTGCATGTGTCCAATTGTAAAAGTAGACTTAATAATAATAATAATAATAATAATCATCATCATCATCATCATCATCATTATCAACATTATTATTAAAGTATGATTTTCTTTTCATTTCCTAATAAATAATAAATATTAAATTTCATTTCTCAATAAATAGCCTCATTATTTATTTATTTATATCATTTATATATGAGATCAGAATATGTGTTAGCTTATTAATTTGCACAAAGAAATTATGGGGTTCTTCTCTGAGGAAGGTGTTACCACCCCGTTTAGAGCATCATCATGGGTGTTTTACGTTAAAACTAACGTCGTTCAAACGATGGATCTGCGACAGAGAAGCTACGGTTTTTGGGAAACCCTCATCACTACATCATCCTTTTCCCAAACGATGCATCGTACTATGATAGTTCAGCCGCGAGTCACATTGTTGTTTGGGAAACGCACCACAGGTTGGGAGTTCGGCCAAAAACAGCCATGTCCAGTTTAAACCAGGCTAGTCTAGCTGGTTTTAACTGGCTTAGGCTGGTCATTTTGCAGCCTGACCTGGTAAGACCAGGTTGGAAATGGCGAGAAACAAGCCTGGAAATGGCCAAAACCTCTCTATAACCTAGCATAAACTGGTTTAAGCTGTTTAAGCAGGTCTACGTGTAGTTAGTTATATAGCTAGTTAGTTACATAGATAGTTAGCTAGCTAGTTAGTTACATAGCTAGTTATTTACAAAGCTAGTTAGTTAAATGTAGTTCAAAACTAGTTAGTTACATAGCTAGTTAGCTAGTTATATAGCTAGTTAGTTATATTGCTAGATAATTAGTTAGTTAGTTAGTTAGTTAGTTAGTTAGTTAGTTAGTTAGTTAGTTAGTTAGTTAGTTAGTTAGTTAGTTAGTTAGTTAGTTAGTTAGTTAGTTAGTAGCAATCATGTATTTATTGTTGATTAATTTTTTTTTTATTATTATTAAAAACAGTGATATGCTGAATTAGTTATATGCTAGCCATAAGAAATGCAATACAATCTTTTAACTTCCGGTATGCCAGTAAAAAGCCATCATTGATTGGTTCAGATATACCAACCTGATCTCATGAGGAAACATAAATATTTTACGTTTTGTCAGTTTAGTGGCTAATTCATACAAATTTCGGTGTTAAAAGTTCAGAGTTCTGTGATATTTTTTTTTTTAATGTTTTTTTAAAAGGAGGTGTGGCACCAAACCCCACCCCTAAACCAAACCTTCATTGGGGAATGAGCAATTCATACCAAATTGTGCGAATAAGATCGTTCGATTTCATATGAATTAGCCACTAAGTCAGTTCTGAATTGCTGTGAAATTGCCTTGGATATTACAGAGATTTTCTTACTATGGGGAGATGAAAAGGTCTGTAGTACCTGCGGAAACCATGTAATGATAACGTGGTCAAATCTTAGGCAATCACATAGCAACTTTTAGTCTCCTTCTCTGCATACTGTTACAAAGAGAGCGTAATCATTAGCCATTATGCTCTTAGGCTAAAGGTTTCAGGTTCTGCTTAGTTTCCTAGTTTCGACGTCACATGTACAGCTTCACGCTACAGCTTCCTGCCACACAATTGGACTGAGTTACTCATGTCATGCAGAGGCATTCCCACCAGTTTTGATGCACTAATATGGCACCCTAATATGTTCCATTAGGATGCCAGTTTGGACCATTTTGATGTATAAGAGTACAAGGTCACCACATTAGGTAGAGCAAGAGAAGTAGAGAGCATACTGGTTTCAAATAAGAGCCACACTAGCTTTTCATCGCATACAAAATTCACCCTGACACACTTTCCCACTGATCTTTAATTCCGAAAAGCTTTCTGTCAGAATATCAGCTAGTGTCAGAATACGAAAAAATATCCAAGCCTGGTACTAGGACAGTAATATTCCCCAAATTAATCCCAGTTCACATCTGTGTGGAAAAAAAGGAGAAGCTGCTTTTTTCACAGTACATTTTTTAATATTTTTTCAGAAAATATTGTATGTAAAAAAGAAGATATGACTCCAAATATGTTTCCAAAATATATTTCAGTCCATCCATCCATCCATCCATCCATTAGCCTGTTCGTATCTATCTATCTATCTATCTATCTATCTATCTATCTATCTATCTATCTATCTATCTATCTGTCTGTCTGTCTGTCTGTCTGTCTGTCTGTCTGTCTGTCTGTCTGTCTGTCTGTCTGTCTGTCTGTCTATCTATCTATCTATCTATCTATCTATCTATCTATTAGGCTTGTTAAATTACTGTCTGTATGCTTTTGCAGTATAAAACAGCTCTGATGAACTTTCTCTCAGGATACTCGAGGTACACTTTGTTTCACTCATTAACAATTAGATTGCAATAAATATGTATAACTCCTAAGGCTTAATAAAGTGCAGACAGAAGAAAATTAATTTTCTGATTGTTGACTTCAGGCGAAACTTTATTAAAGTAATATATTTTTGAAAATTACCTTTCATGCAGTGTGTAACTTAGCTCTAAGTGAATGAGAACATCCTGAAAAGTTTTAAATCTGCAAGTGCACCATTTATAAAAGTTAATGACTCTCAGAAGAAAGAGTCATTTAAACTAGGTCTGCACAAAATATAATTTCGCAACACATCAATATTGCAATGTGTGAATATGCATAAGTCACATGACACAATGTCAATTTGAGATTATGCTTGCGAGTTGAGATTGAGATCATTATTATAGTTCATAGTATGGTGCTAATAATATGCCAAAACAATCTGAATTTGAATTGTGTTCATTGTATTATTGACAATGATAATTTAATAAATCAGACTTTTTTATAAGTCCTTAAAAATTGTTTTGAATTTGAATTTCTTATTTTGAATTTGAATTTCAGAACTTGAATATTGAACATCTGAGATTTAAGACATCTAAATTTTTCAAGGCAGAATTTTTATAGACATCATTTCAAACTTTAGATTTTTTTGTGTTCTGAATTCGTAGACAGCAGATATCCAGTTTGTAAAAATACAGCGTCAAATTTTGAAGATGAAGAAATTGAGAAGAAATTTAATATTCTAAACTTCAAAACCAGATTGTGAAAATTCAGATTTAGCAGAAAGTAGGTCAAGTGTGATCAACAGGGAAGAGTAGACAATCACCGAAAGGTCAAACTAAGAATCATTCACCTTTGCTTGATTCATGGTTATGAATGAATTATAGGGTGCAAATTACGGGGTGGCGGGTTTGGGGGGTCTGAAAATAGGTAAAAAAAAAAAAAAGTTTTTTTTTTTATCTACATATAGCCTTATGTAAAATTACACTCATATGTATTTTAATATGGAGCTAATACTACGCCAAAACAATCTGAATTTGAATTACTGACAATTTAAATGTAATAAATCAGACTTTTCTTTTTAATTTGAATTCTTATTTTCAACTTGAATTTCATAACTTGAATATTTAACATCTGAAATGTAAGACAACTAAATTTTTCAAGGCAGAATTTTTTTATTGATGGATTTTCGAAATTTTTGTGTGTGTGTGTGTGTGTGTGTGTGTGTGTGTGTGTGTGTGTGTGTGTGTGTGTGTGTGTGTGTGTGTGTGTGTGTGTGTGTGTGTGTGTGTTCTGAATTTATAGACTGCAGATATCCAGTTTGTAAAAATACAGTTTTAGGTTTTGAAGGTGAAGAAATTCAGATCATCGAATTCAATATTCTAACATCCAAAACCAGAAATTCAGATCGTGAAATTCAGACTCAGCAAAAAGTAGGTCAGGATTTATCAACAAGGAAGAGTAGACGATTACCGAAAAGTCAAAATAAGCATTTTGGCCAATCATAGAGCTGGGTGAGTTTACTAATGTATGTAAGGTTCAGGAAGACACAATTTTTCTGCAAACTGAATATTGGGGATCAGCTTTTCAGTAGTTTGTGTAATAGATTTACATGCTTCAATGAACCAAATTCATTAATTAAATAACATCTCAGAGAATAATCAAACTTTTTTTATTGGCATATAAAAAATCAGATTTATTAATTTATGATTGAATTGTGTTCATTTGAATTATTAACAATCATAATTTAATAAATACATTTTTTATATCAATTCAATCTGACTTTGAATTGTGTTAATTTGAATTATTGACAAAGTCAGATTGTTTTGGCACATTATTAGCTCCATATTTAAATAATGTGGGGAACAAATGCGTGGACATTGTTGCTTTATGATCGCTGGCTTGAAGTTGAAAGCAATAAACACATTTATTAAACCAGACTCAAATTTCCGAGTGTCCTCGTGTAAGTGCAAACTGGTTGTTCTAGTAACAATCTATAAAAAATGTCTTCAAAAACTGGACTTAATTTTTGAATAATATGCCTTATTTTCATATTCCAATGTTTACAGCGATGTTTTAAACACACTTTTAAAATGGCAGCTTCACCCCTGAAAGTACTGCATTAATGGCTGGCATAAACCCTTCAATCTGATCTGACATTGATTCTCGAAAGTCAATATATTATGTTATTTCTAGTGTCAGTCAAAATGGCACCATGGCAAAGCAGAAGGAAACTCCAATAAAGTCTATTAAATAAGATGGGAAAACAGGACAACTGTACAAAATTCCAAGGTTAAATATGAACACTCTCTAAGCACCAGTTCTTTTAGGATTCATTAGACTACACTAGTAGCAGCAACTTAGGCTTGCATATTCAGAATATATCATAACATCTCAGTGCTTTTAGGATGTTTTAGTGAGAAATCATTGCACATCCGGCTATTTAAACACATTATAATTATGCCAGTTATTATGATTGTACATGAGTACACACAACTTGCTATAAAACAGAACTTCTACAAACCCACATATTAAAAAAAAACAAAAAAAAGACATTTTTTTCTGCTGATTTGGTGGCACAGTAAAACATACATGCCAAACTCTGAAATCTCTGGCTGGGTGAGAAACTGACGGTTGAGATTGCCTCTGTGTTTTTACCGCCCACATAAATGCCCGTTTGGAGCTGATAACATAATTGCTCAATGCACACCGCACCCACACACAAACACACAATGCAACAGGAAAAAAAAACTGAGTTATGTGATCATGTGGAGAGCCTAGATTCTTTACTATAAAAAAAAAAAGCAACGTTTAAAGAGAGAGCTTCAGAAAACACTCTACCAAACAATTCGAAAAGACATCAGAAGCAAGGTCTTTTTCGCCAAATGCATTTACTGCACATACCTGAACCAGTCCAAACAATGCCTTCTCTGAACCATCACAAACAATAAAACATAAAAAGCACAAATCAAACTTTTCAGCGCCAGGTTTTCGCTCCAAGCTGAGTAAAACAACAGTCTTACCTGAGTTCCTCTTGGAGATGTATTTGAGATTGATGGAGGCCGCTGAATTGATGATGAAGAGCATAAATCCAGCGAGCTTCATCTTTCAGTCGTGTGCAGCTACAAGAAAACATAAGAATAAAGCTTTTATTATTATTATTATTATTATTATTAATAATATTTTTATTGAAGAACACATGCTTTTCTTTTGCAGGAAACAGCTCCTCTCTCCACTTGAAGAAATTCAAAAACCGAAAGAAAATTTCTCATGTTGAAGGTGCAGTAGGTGATTGTCTTCAGAAGCATTTGTTGTTGTGCTGGTTGAAAGTCTCTTCACAGTCTAATAGTAATGCAGGGCTTGAAATTGCAACCATTTTGGTCACATATGCGCCCGAAATTTTATCTATGCGACCTCAAAATATATTTGGGAGCATTTCTGCGAGTGGTTAAAATTGTTGTGTGCGACCAGTTTTTACTGCAAAATGTTCTCCACATGCGCGGATTCGGGAGACATTCACGCAGAATGCATCTCTAAGCTCTTTGTCTACACTTGAAACGCGAAACGCAGCGCTCAGGAATGGTTTAAAACAGTTGTTATGTCAACTTGCTGCAGTAACAAGTCCGTAATACTTGCCCCGCCTTCGCGCTCTTCTTATTGGCCCACCACTGCTCTAGCACTGAACGCGAATGATTGGTTAATGTAAGCTGTCAATCACTCAGCGCCTTCTTGCTTGGAATGACAGAGAGAGCTACTACCGCGAAAAACTTAAGCGCTAAAGATGAGAATGAAAATGACACTGACAGATTTAGTTTTAGAAACCATGGCATCTAAAGTTATAAATAATGACACATCTTAGTTGTGATCATGTGCTGAATGTCAATCCACCATCTACACCTTTCCAAGAGTGAATTAAAGACTTCCATTGGCTTCAAGTCCGCTATGAAAAGTCTGTAGGATGGAGTTTTCAGGTAACTGTTTGCCACATCTAGCACGAGAGCTTCTGTTTAATCCTTCATATAATCGCCAGATGCTGTCCGCCGTGCAAGGGACAGCTATATGTAAAATTTAACACTACGTACACCATCGGCATCGCAAACGGGCTTACACTGAGGCCCCGTTTACACTAGTACGTTTTAGTTTTAAAACGGCGTTTTAGAATGAAAACGATCCGCGTCCACTCGCGTTTTACCCAGCGTTTCTGAACAGCTCTCCGTCCACACCAAAACGCTGAAAACGCACATCACATGACCACACACACACACTCAGGCAAGCGCTGCAGCCAAACTACCCAGATGAGAGCTGTGCTAGTCGGACTTCTCATCAAGCATCTCCCGCTGGATCTAATCTCACTATATTTATTAAACGTGATATTTCATTCATCTTGTTGTCTGTATCTAACGACATATTCCCTGACTTTGGTCACTGGAATCTATTACTTGTTCTCAGGTAACGTGTTTTGGCTGAGCGCAAAGATAAGTTAATGATTAATGTAAGCACGTACATTCTGTATATTGACAGATCGCTTGCCTTAATTTCCTATAATGTATAAACTTTTTGTATGTTATACTTTTATAATGGCCATTATCGATTATTACAACTGATATTCAGTAAAAGAGAGGGCATGTTTCGTATTTTCACTGAAATTGAAAGGAGACAGTTGTTATCGGCTCCGTTTTGTTATAAAAATCCACACAGTGAAGATGACGCTCATATATGCAGCACTGCGCCTTAACATTTCTGCTGTCTGTTTAGTTGTTAATATTAAAATTAAAATAGGCAGTTCCTTATATCATTTTTACATTTTATTGTTGAGAAAGTGAAACAACGTAGCCAGGGTGATGTTAATTGAAGTTATACAGTACACTGTTCCCTTTGAAGATTTACCCGTGTCCTCGGTCTATTTTCCATATCAAACTGAGAAGAAGAGACTGCAGCCTTGATCAAACTTGCGAAGTCTGAACTTACAAGGAGAGGATGCAGGACTGAACTGTGTGTGTAGGCTACTTAATATTGAGGAAAACCCCCAATCAGAGAGGCGAATGTCTGCAGCCCCGCCTCCGTTTTCAGATGTCTGTGTTTTCCATCATCCACACTGAGACGGAGCAGCAGCGTTTCAGAATGAAAACGGCCTCTCCAGCGTTTCCAAAACGCTCCGTTTTCGGCGCTCGAGAACTCCGGCGTAGTGTAGACGGATGGCGTAACCGTAGCAAAACTTATGCGTTTTCAAACTATAACGCATTATTGTAAACGGGGCCTAAGTAAACTAATATCGCTACTCATGAAAAGGCAGTATTACTATTAACAAGACGTAACCTTATGCATATAATAAGGTTCAGTATGTGTCAAAAGCATCAGTGCAATATCAGACAGCACTTGTGAGAACAGCAGAGTTATACCGTTAACAGATTTATTCAAGCAGTGCGTGCAGGGCCGGTGAGCGCTCCGTGTATGCTTTAGTCACTCAGTTATGTTATAAAATGTATTTCTTGTGATAACGGGATTTCGTTGAGACATATTTTTTTGCGTATCAGTTCGATTACTGTTGATTTCAAATGCACTAAATCTGTTTGTATAAAACTTGAAGTAACGGTGCTCATAATTGGTGGGTGCGACTAAATTTTGGCTGATGCGCCTACATTTTTAAAGTTAAGAGCACCGGTGCTACCAAGAAAAAAGGTTAATTTGGAGCCCTGTAATGATTAAAGTAAATGATCTAAATGTATTTATATGTACTTTTATATTCTGGGGAAGGCATAAAACAAAAAAAAAGTTCATTAAATTAAATAGAGTAAGGCCGACATCTCCCATAATTCCGATAAGTAGCCCAATCTGTCTGTCAGCAAATGCAGATTTAAACAACTGCGCAGCCGTTTGTTTGCAGCTCCGCCGACCGCAACGCGTTCACAAGAGAGAGCATGCGCGCGATCGGTAAAAATATGCGGAATCAAAACTTTTTAAAAACCTGAATCAACAATGGAGTTACCTTTGCACGCTGTAGAAAGGATGACACAATGTCTGAAGGATTTTTCTTAGACAGGTGATGTTCTGTTTTAAAACTGCTTTAGCTTCACGCAAAGCTGATGTAACGTTGGATGTTGTTGTTACAAATGGGTTTCTTCACAGAAGTGTTGTTCAGCCACTAAAATCTTCTGATGAAAGATTGATAAGACTATTTTCAGTTTCATAAGGGACCTTTTACAACATCGATGATGTAGCTTTTAATTAGTTTAACAACAAAACACAAGTAAATACCGCTATTCTGCCTAGTCTCTCCCTATGTTGTTTACCATGCAACTCTTAATATTCGCTCTGAGATCGCTTGTTAGTTTGGCTTGCACGCTGCCGGACAAGCACCAGTCGCTTTTAACCCATGAGAGAGGGTTCTTTTGTGGTGCTCGTGTTTAAGGAGGTGTGGCTCTTGACGGCAGGGGAGGGACTGTGATTCAGAGATTTATGCTTAGCTGGTAGCATTGTGGAAGATCACCTAATGCACCTTTAAATCTGACTTTTCAGACTGTCAAATGTCTTTAGTTCCAGAGGGTTTTAAAGGTTAAAAATAACCCTTATAATAATCTTTTTCAAAAGCAAAGATTTGACATATTGAGAAATGTCCTGTTCAAGTCATTTTTGCGATAGAGTTTCAGGTAGCTCAACTAGCTTTTCCAATGCTCCCTCATCGGATTTGGACTTGAATTGAATTCTGTCCTACAGTGGGTACAGCTGGAATTCAGATGTAATAGTAATTTGGTTCCCAACATGCATTGTGAACTAATTCCATCCAACTGGGCCATCTGACAAATCAGTGCAGAGTAGACTTGTGGAAAGAACAGGTTTAAATGAAATAATCTTTGAACAAATCGTTTAACTCTGCAATGGATGTAAAAATGTCTCATGTAAAAATGTCACAAAAAAGTGATACGTTGGATTTACTCAATTGTTGTTGTTTTTTTAGGTAAGTTGTTGCAAATCATTTATATGCACTGAATTTATAAAAATTAAGTTGAATGTTACTAAATTAAATGTGTTTGTTTGAATTCAGCCCATATAAATTGCTTGCACCCACTTACCTTAAAAAAATGAAAAAAATCAATGAATCATTTTTTCAATGTTTGTTATAAAAAAATCAATGTGCTTTTGGATCTTAGAGCCATGTCAAGCCTTTTGTAGGAGACATCCTAAACAAAATTTAGAAGCCTTTTAAGGCATAATGGGGCAATTTAAAATCTCCACTATGCCCACATTCAGATATCAGACTGTAAGATGAGCAACTCAATCTATGAGGCCTATGTCGAGATCTCGAAGTACAAGTGTTTCAAAACACTGCACCGACGCATGATTCGAAACACCCATGTCACGTCAGCGTTTTGAGACCTGGCGAAGATGTGTTTAACTGACAGGGTCTGAAAAAAAACATCATCTAGTGCAGGGGTTCCCAAACTTTTCAGCCCGCTATCCCCAAAATAACAATGCCAGTGACTCGCGACCCCCAATATCTTCTGAGGTGGTTAAAAATACAGAAACCTTGAAATGGTGCATACACACCAATAGACCTAAGTCTATTATTCGTACAATTTTTTTAATGTATGTCAGTGCTGTAAATGTGGCAGAAATTTTACCCTGGTATTATAAAATCAATCTGCTGTATCTGACTGTGTCCTTGATATAATGTAATTACCCAAGGGGTCGCAATCCAATACAACTAGTAACTATAAGCTACTATAGTAATTATATAAAGCAGTATTTAGTAACTATAAACGACTATTTGTTTTCTTTTCAGTAGGTTATAGATAGAATATGGTAATTCTTATAGTTTAATAAAAATAAATAGATTGTCCTTTATTGTCCCGCAACCCTTCGGGGGGTCCCGACCCCCTACTTTGAGAACCACTGGCCTAGTGGACCATATGTGTGCAAAGAGAAACTGTGCTGCTGATTGCCCAAGTTCGAATCCACACTTTTACAAATACTCTGAAATTATGACTTGATGTATTTTAATAATGTTACTTTTTAATGACCAAATCAAGACATATTTATTCACAACTAACAACTAGAGCTGCATCACTCTGGATTCGGACCCATTATCTTTGCATGCTCTCACCACTTAACTTACTCACTTAAATCCTCAACTCTACAACGTGAGATTTAATACCTCAATTTGCTTAACTGTTTCTTTGCTGAAGCTGTTCCAGAGCAAAACATAAAAAAGACCACTAGGTGTCAGTGTAGAGACACATTTCGAAAACTTTCGAAGCTTCGACACATTTGTTTCGACTTTGTCAGTAATTCATGAAGCCTCGATTTGCCTACCACTACTAAACGGAGCTTTATTACAAATGGTCATGCAGGCAAGGTTCAAACAGAGAAAGATGGTAGCATGTAATCCGAGTGGTCAGTATAACGGGTGAATGGTAGAGGCAGGTTGGTTTAGTCTAGCCTATTAAAATATGGCTAAACTAAACAGGAAATGCTTTGTAACGCTCACTACAGGAAAAACTAGACTCATCGCATGGATGTGTGTGTGATATATGGTGTGTATATAGTCCAAGTAATCAGTTCTGATCAACCTCATCTGTGTTTTTGTGTAATTAGGAGGTGAACTGCAACAGATGTGTGAATGAAGCGCATGATGGGATTTGTAGTTCGGTAGAATGACAGGGAGTGTAGCCTGCAAACCTCTTTGGGTACATAAATTAACTGATAGTAACATTTCATTTCATTTTCTTTCAGCTTAGTCCCTTTATTCATCAGGGGTTGCCACAGCGGAATGAACCGCCAACTTACAGCATATGTTTTACACAGCGAATGTCTTTCCAGCTGCAAACCAGTACTGGGAAACATCCATACACACTCAGTTACATATATTTATACACTACAGCCAATTTATATTTAATTCACCTATATCTTTGGGGAACCCAGAGAAAACCCACGCCGATACTGGGAGCATGCAAACTCCACACAGGAATGCCAACCGGCCCAGCTTGGACTCAAACCAGCAACCTTCTTGCTGCAAGACAATAGTGCTAACTATTGAGCTACTGTGTCACCCCTGATAATATCAATAAACATCTTTTGAAACTAAATATGACAAAGAATTTGTGATAAATTTATGAATATTTTAATAATGTAAAAGTAAATTTAATTGAACAGTGAAATTTCAGTCTACATTTTTAAAAACTGATTTACACCCCTAAAAGGGCAACTTATCATTAGATATAAACATTTAGAGGCAGATTACGAATAATGTAAAGAATTAATTCAACTAAATCAGCATTAACTAATATGATATGATTGGCTAACCCTTAACAACAATTTGTGAAAGTATGTGTTAACTACAAATGTTTTAAATATGTGGAATAGGTCAACCTTTACCTGAAGTTGAGTAGTTTCACAATACAGGCAGCTATGCTTTTGTTAAGTATTGCATATCATGCTAAACACTGAATGTGTAAAGTCACCTGATCATTTACAACAAATAACTTTTCAAATTGAGACCAAAAAGTTAGACTCACACTTTCTTAAATTCTTCCCACAACATCTTAAATGTTTGTATTAGGGCTGCAACTAACAAATGTTTTAATAATCGATTAATCTGTTGATTATTTCTTCGATTAATCGATTAATCGGATAAAAAAAAGCTTTTATTTCCAAACTTTTATTTAAAAGCTCATCCCTGAGCTGTTATAATAATAATAACAATAAAATAAAAGACTAAGTAGTTTTGTCCTGTTTTCAATCCAAATATCAAAAATAACAAAATTAAATCAAGATACATACTAAACACATGAAATAGCAAAATAAATGATGTCTTGTTTTCTGGAGAAAAAAACTCCTCAAAATTAAGTGATTATTTGCTTAAAACAGGCAAAATTATTTGCCAGTGGGGTAAGAAAAACAATCTCAATAAGATATAGGGCCCAATCATACACACGGCGCAATGTGGCGCAAGGCGCCGCAATACTTGTTTGCTAGTTTCAGCTTGGAGCAAGAGTCGTTTTGAGGCGTTGCGCCACGCTCTTTAAATAGCAAATGCATTTGCGCTCATATGTGCGCCCATAGGCGTTCTGGTCTAAAAAGGAAGGCATGTTGAGGCGCATTGCTGGTGCGTTGATATTTTTGAGAAACTATAATAGATTTTTCATTAGACCAAAACAAACCCGGTCTAAACTCCAGCGCACAGTTGTGCCTCGCTTACACACTGCTTAATATACACAAGATGTAGAGCAATAGGCAAATATCTTTACATATGAAAAAAAATTAAAATATTAAGGATATATATACAAAATATATTATTTTCTAGCCTACATACATATAAAAACGTTCGAGGTTACTAAAGTAACCCTTCGTTCCCCGAGGAGGGGAACGGAAGCACTATAAGTGGATTTGATTTGTAAAATCCACGCATTGGGAGGATTCGGATCAGAAGCCGCTTGTCTGGAGAGAATTGAACGGGCCAATGAATGAAATTAATTGGCAGCGTAAGCTTGCGCAGGTGTGCGACATCTGCAATTATCTCAGCATATAAGCACACCTGAAGCCAGCAGACGCCATCCTTTTAAGCTGAAGAGACTTTCAAACAGCTAAGGGACAGTCATTATGGCGACGGAGTATAGTGCTTCCGTTCCCCTCCTCGGGGAACGAAGGGTTACTTTAGTAACCTCGAACGTTCCCCTTCGGGGGGAACTTCAGCACTATAAGTGGATTTGATTTGTAAAATCCACGCATTGGGAGCCCATTGAAAGCGCCATAATGACTGCACCTTACCAACACCCCCGATGAGGAGATAGTCAAGCAAGCGTGACGCACCCACATCATGGGGGGCGCGGTCCTCCAACGTGTCCCTGGCCCTAATTTATCCTACTTCAACAGAAGTTTTACGGATTTAGATATATTTTTTGGGAAGTCGTGAGCATCTAGATAATTCTAGGAAATACGACAGTACGTTGGGAAGCGTGCAATCCCGATAGGGAGGACGCTGCGGAGGCCATCCGTTACCCAAGGGGGGGATAGATGGCAGAATTTACATATGGACTAGCCCTAAAAAGGGGGAGTACGCATAGCAAAAGAGTGGTTAGCGGAGAGGGAAGACACGGGTCCGCCCAGGGGGGGGACTTAACCATGGCGGAATAAGCATATGGGATCGCCTAGTGGGGATCACGCATAGCAGGCACCTATACCCAAAACGCGGGCTGACCAGCGGGCAGACCTACAACGTAGTGGGCCAGCAAGTGACTCCTCCGCTGAGTCAGTGCTGGGGGCCACGGAGGAATCTGCAGGGCCGTGTTAGGGAGAATGGCGCAGCAAGCGTGTTTCAACACCCTACCGAGTTGTCTCCTCAATCACCAAAGGGTTACCTAATACCCTTGAGGAAACCGGCTCCACTCGCAGATTGTAAAACCTTGCAAATGTGTTGGGTGTCGCCCAGCCCGCAGCTCTACAGATGTCTGTTAGAGAGGCGCCGCGTGCACGCGCCCAAGAGGATGCAACGCTCCGAGTGGAGTGTGCACGAACTCCCGGGGGACACGGCTGACCTCGACTCGAATAAGCGAGTGAAATGGCATCCACAATCCAGTGGGATAATCTTTGTTTCGATACGGCACTTCCCTGCTGCCGACCGCCATAACAGACAAAGAGCTGCTCAGATGATCTAAAATTCTGAGTACGGTCCACATAAATGCGCAGAGCGCGAACTGGACAAAGTAAAGAAAGGGCTGGGTCTGCCTCCTCCGGGGGCAGCGCTTGCAGGTTCACTACCTGATCTCTAAAGGGGGTGGTAGGAACCTTGGGCACATAACCGGGGCGGGGTCTCAGGATGACGTGAGAGTAATCCGGCCCGAATTCCAGGCACGAGTCACTGACCGAAAATGCCTCCAGGTCCCCGACCCTCTTGATGGAGGCCAACGCAACCAGCAGAGCTGTCTTCAGGGACAGAAATCTTAAAGATACTGATTCGAGTGGCTCAAAGGGATCGGATCGCAGACTCGTGAGAACGAGGGCGAGATCCCAAGAGGGCATGAGAGGGGGGCGAGATGGATTAATTCGCCTAGCACCCCTAAGGAACTGGATGACCAGGTTATGCTTTCCCACGGTGCCGCCAGCTACCGCGCTATGATAAGCGGAGATGGCGGCCACGTAAACCTTGAGAGTGGAGGGCGACAGCCTGCTGTCCAACTTCTCTTGAAGGAAAGAGAGCACAACACTAATCTGGCAATTTCGGGGGTCTTCTCTGCGAGAGACGCACCATTCAGTGAATAGACTCCACTTCAGGGCGTAGGCGCGCCTCGTGGAGGGGGCTCTAGCCTGAGTGATGGTATTAACCACCGCAGTCGGTAGGTTACCTAAGTCTTCCTCGCGTCTAGGGACCACACGTGGAGGTTCCAAAGATCGGGGCGAGGGTGCCAGATGGTGCCCTGTCCCTGAGAGAGTAGGTCCTCTCTCAAAGGGATCCGCCAGGGGAGGGCCGTCGCGAGGAGTGAGAGCTCTGATATCCAGGTCCGGTTGGGCCAAAGGGGCGCAACTAGCAGAACCTGTTCCTCGTCCTCCCTGACCTTGCACAGAAACTGCGCGAGCAGGCTCACTGGGGGAAACGCATACTTGCGCATGCCCCGAGGCCAGCTGTGGGCCAGTGCATCCGTGCCGAGAGAGCCCTCGGTCAGGGAAAAAAACAACTGGCAGTGAGCGTTCTCGGGGGAAGCAAACAGATCGATCTGGGCCTCCCCGAATCGCGCCCATATCAGCTGAACAGACTCGGGGTGGAGTCTCCATTCTCCAGGGCGTAACAGCTGTCGTGAGAGCGCATCGGCTGCACGATTGAGCGTGCCTGGGACGTGAATGGCGCGCAGCGATTTCAGCCGCGGGTGACTCCAGAGGAGCAGACGGCGGGCGAGCTGAGACATGCGGCGAGAGCGCATACCCCCCATGCGGTTGATGTACGCCGCCGCCGCCGTACTGTCCGTCCTGACCAGCACGTGTTGCCACTCCAGCACCGGTAAAAAGCGGTGGAGAGCGAGGAACACTGCCAACAGCTCTAGGCGATTGATATGCCAATGCAGCTGGGCACCCTTCCAGAGGCCCGCAGCCGCATGCCCGCGACACACGGCCCCCCAACCCGTGTTGGAAGCGTCTGTTGAAACAACAACATGGCTGGACGCCTGTCCTAGAGGCACACCGGCCTGTAGGAACGAGGGGTCGTTCCAAGGGCTGAGGGCGCGGCGACACAGCGCAGTAACCGAGACCCGGTGTGTGCCCGCGTGCCATGCGCGTCTGGGGACCCGATCGTGAAGCCAGTGCTGAAGTGGTCTCATATGGAGCAACCCGAGCGGCGTGACGGCGGCTGCGGATGCCATATGCCCCAGGAGCCTCTGAAAGAACTTCAGTGGGACCACTAGTTTGCTGTCGAGCTCCCTCAGACAGTTCAGCAACAGGCGAGCGCGTTCCTCGGAGAGGTGCGCTACCATGGTGATCGAGTCCAGCTCCATCCCGAGAAAAGAAATCCTCTGCACGGGGGTGAGTTTGCTCTTTTCTCGGTTGACCTGAAGCCCCAGTAGGCGGAGATGCCGAAGCACCTTGTCCCTGTGCATAATCAATTGCTCCCGCGAGTGGGCTAAAATCAGCCAGTCGTCGAGATAATTGAGTATGCGAATGCCCGCGAGCCGAAGGGGCGCTAGGGCACCCTCCGCGAGTTTGGTGAAGACCCGCGGAGACAGAGAGAGCCCGAAGGGGAGGACCTTGTACTGCCACGCTCGACCCTCGAACGCAAACCGCAGAAATTGGCGGTGGCGTGGAAGAATGGAGACATGGAAATACGCGTCCTTCAGGTCTATGGCTGCAAACCAATCCCGAGGACGAACGCATTGGAGAATGCGCCTCTGCGTGAGCATTCTGAACGGCAGCCTGTGCAGACAGCGGTTCAAAACGCGCAGATCTAGGATTGGCCGTGACCCACCGCTCTTTTTGGGTACGATGAAGTATGGGCTGTAAAACCCACTCTCCATCTCGGCTGGAGGAACCGGCTCGATTGCACCCTTCGCCAGGAGGGCAGCAATCTCCTCTCGCAAGACAGGGGCGGACAGGGGGTTGACCCTGGAGAAATACACGCCCGTAAACTTGGGGGGCCGTTTCGCGAACTGAATCGCGTAACCGAGTCTGATTGTGCGTATGAGCCACCGCGAGGGGCTGGCCCGCGCTAACCAGGCAGGCAGAGCCCTCGCTAATGGAGTCATCGCTACAATCGCTGACGTACCAGCGGTGGGGCAGCGCGGAGTGGGTGTGCTGATCCGGGAAGCACGAGGGTCCCGCGGAAAAGCTGGAGGAGAGCGATTCGCTCTGGCTCCGCACCCTGACTCCGGAGAGGGGGCTGGAGGGCTGAGGGAAGGGAGACCGTCCCCCCAGCGCTCGTAAGCCACTGGCGAAGCACGTAGAGTCTGCGAGCCGGAAGGCAGCGCGTCCCGGACTGGCAGAACTCGTGCAGTCACATCCGGGGAAGGGAAAAAGTGCTCTTTTACTGATGTTTTGGTGGCACTGAAAAGTACCGTTGTTATCGGGGCCCCGCCCTCCAGCGGGGAAAGAGCAAGTTTCCTCTTCTCCGGATGGCCTGTCTCAGGGACGCTTCGCGGTCCGTTTACCGGACTTAACGGCGCCCTGGGCAGGAGGGGCTGCCTGCTTTCGAGGTGAACGCCGCGCTGGGGCGGGGCAGCACTCGTTGGTGGGCGCCCTCGGCGAGGAACAGCGGAGGTGGATGGCTCGGCGGGCGGAGCGGGCTTACGGCCACGCCGATAGATGACATTGCCCATCGCATCCGACTGCTCTTTCACCGCCTTGAATTCCTGGGTGAATTCACCGACGGTGTCGCCGAACAGGCCAGCCTGGGATATGGGCGAGTCAAGAAAGCGAACTTTGTCAACGTCGCGCATATCGGCCAGGTTTAGCCAGAGGTGGCGTTCCTGAACCACAAGTGTGGACATCGTCCTCCCCAGCGCACACGCGGCGGACTTAGTAGTCCGAAGAGCATAGTCGGTCGCGGTGCGCAGCTCATGTAATAAGCTTGGGTTGGACCCGCCCTCGTGCAGCTCGGCCAGCGCCTGCGCTTGGTAGCGCTGGTAGGTGGCCATCGCATGCAAAGCAGAAGCAGCCTGGCCCGCAGCCTTATAAGCTCTGGCTCCGAGGGAGGCAGACAACCTACAGGCTTTGGACGGGAGGCGGGGCAAACCCCGCCACGTAGAGGCGCCGCGCGGACAAAGATTGACCGCGATAGCGCGCTCCACTGACGGGATCGCCTCATACCCCCTGGCAGCTCCGCCGTCAAGGGCGGTGAGGGCGGAGGCACTCGCAGCACGGGCAGAGAAAGGTGCCCTCCAAGACTGCGTGAGCCTACTGTGCACTTCCGGGAAGAAGGGGACGAGAGGCTTCGAAGGCTTCGCCTTCTGGTCCTCTACGTAGCACCCATCTAGTCGGTCCGGCCGCGGAGCTGGGGGATAAACCATCTCCAACCCCAAGGCCGAAGCAGCCCGGGAAAGCACGGCTAACATGTCCGCTTCAGGATCCGATTTGACAGCGCTCACCTGCCCGGAGGGGGCGAGCGGGTCCGGATCTTCGTCGGACAGTGAAAGCCCACCCTCCGATGCCGCGGAGGACATCTGATCTCCGGTGTCAGCGAGTGTGAGAGCTACCATCTGGTTAGACGGATCACTCTCACCACCCGAAGCTTGGATGGAGCGCCGTGAGGAGCGAGAGGTCCGCGAGCCCGTGGGCGGCGGATTATCTCCCGCTGAAACCCTCAGATCTGCCCGAGCGCCCGCTGCTTTTTTAGAACAGGAGGCAACTGGGGTGGCTCGCTCTCTTGCGAAAGTTAGCCGCGATCTTAGCTGTGCAACGGTCATGGCATCGCAATGACGACATGAACCGCCCGCGAGCACCGCATTAACATGCTGGACCCCCAAACATGCAATGCAGTGATCGTGTCCATCATCCGGAGCCAGGAAACCCCCGCATCCAGAAACGCACAGTCGGAGCGCCATCCTGAAAAGGACGTGCTGCACGACTGTGTTGCTCTTTTAGGAAAGTTGCAACTATACGCACCGCTCTGGAGGACCGGACCCAAAGAACCGCAGGCAAGGGAGTAACCCAGCTCGACCGTCTGCCACCGCGAAGACCCACTCTGGACCGGGAGACACACTCGTTCGCTCTGAAGTGCTGATCAGCAAGAGGAACCCTCATCGACTCACTCAGAAAGGATCTGAAGCGAAAAGGATGGCGTCTGCTGGCTTCAGGTGTGCTTATATGCTGAGATAATTGCAGATGTCGCACACCTGCGCAAGCTTACGCTGCCAATTAATTTCATTCATTGGCCCGTTCAATACTCTCCAGACAAGCGGCTTCTGATCCGAATCCTCCCAATGCGTGGATTTTACAAATCAAATCCACTTATAGTGCTGAAGTTCCCCCCGAAGGGGAACCAAACTTTCATGCCTTCTTCATCTCGGGGGCTTTTGCAGTTTATTCATGAATATTTGCTTTTGTATAATGTTATTTTTATTAGCAGTATAATTTATTATATCCATATTTATATTTGTTTTATTAAAAACAAGCTTAGATTTGCCCACCTGCAGGTTTTAGACCATATGGGGCACAGCATATGTTTTAGGATATAACTCAGGTTTTTGAACACACTTCATTATCATTGTTCATTTGTTTGCTGGAAATTACAACTGAATTTAGAAATAGTTTTGAAACAAATATTTGCACTTAAAAAACTAAATTAATTATTTATAGGCTAATTGATGTCTGTGCGTAAAGGTTTCCCTATCCACGAGAGCAAAAGTAAAAGTAGATCATTTATCTCTCACTCTCGTGCGGTAGATGCTCTGTTTAACTGTTTTTCTGTTTAAAAAAAACTGTTAACTTTTTGCTTGTGAAATGCTCAGTTTTTCCACTTAAACTTATTTTACATCATGTAAATAGCAAATGCGCTTATGGCGCGATACAAGGCTCTTAAAGGTAATGGGAGATGAGACTCTGATTGGTTTATTCTCCAAACACATTTATAACTCATTAAGAAAATAAACTCAACCCTTTTAGACCATGCGCCACGGCGCAAAGCCGATTTTCCCGTCCTTAAATTAGCAAATATGGATTCTGACACGCCCTGAATGCGTTAGCTCCCTGCGCTTTCCGTTTTGCGCATGGACCATCAAAATAGAGCCCATAATCTCAAACAGAAGTTTAATTTTCTTTAGTTTAGTTATAATTTTTCTTGTCTGTTCTTGATTTAAAATTTTTTACATATTTGGAAATGGCGAATAAAAACTTTTCAGCCTTTAGTCTTTCAAAGTGTAAAGTTACTATACCAGCGCTGCTTTGCTACTGTAGCATTTTGCTAATGGGTTTAAAATATTCTGGAACCAGGAGTCATTTTTTAGGCGACCATTCACCGTTAATGTTTCCGTGGGGACGCGTCATGTACCGCAGCCACAGTAGCGCTGTATGACAGATGTGTCCCTTTTATTTAGTTTTGTTAGTTTTAATTGAATTTTCACACACTTGCTCATTATGTCATCAGCTACCCGATATTCCAATTCACATAAACATGTAAGTGATCATGATCTATAAAGTGAGATGGGCGTCATCGTGTTTACTTGCGGCCGCGGCGTTAGCCTTAATAAAAGTAGAAAACGCAGGATTCAGCATGTAAATTCATAAGTTACTTCCCAAATACATGCAAGTTAGTGGCTGGTAAACTTAGAGAAGAATAGATAACTTTAAAGTTACTTTCACCATGTGTAATGTGTCTCCGATTTGAATAAAACACATCAGCAAATTATATTTGAATGGATTGTTAGACTTCTTTGTGTGTTTTACAAACACAATGTTTTGTTTTACTAGTACTTGTGTGTAGTCGCATGTCTAAAATATAAAATAAGCATTAGGCTGCATAATTGTGTTGAGATGATATGCCTTTCTCTGACTCAGCGCCAGCCAACGCACCAAAGCTCAGTTTGATTTTTTATGTCGTAAAAGCAGGTAACCGAGCTAACGCTAACTTGTCATGCTTGTCACGCTGGATAATGAGTAAATCACCAGCACCAGGAACTTTACAATCCTCACTTCAAAACGGAACAAAAGTATGATTCTGTAGTGATTTACCCTGAACTCCCTTCATCCTCATCACTGTCTTTGAAGCGCTGAACTCTCTATCAGTGTGCGAGATACGGAGAGAGACTCTGCTCCGTGCTGAACTGAAGTGTTTTTTTAATAATCAAAAGTCCCTGTGTCGCATGACAAAACGAATTAATTATGAAATTTGTTGCCAACGCTTTTAGTAATCGATTTTTATCGATTTAATCGATTTGTTGTTGCAGCCCTAGTTTGTATCTTTTAGGGTTAAAGTGTACTTTTTTGAATATAAACCTAAAACTTGATGGCTCAAAGGACCAAATGTGTATGTTTAAAATCACAAATGTCACACACACACACACACACAAAACATCTGCTCAGTATCACTCTGGAAACCCACATTAAACTTTTTATTCATGTACTACTGATGAACGCACACTAAAAATTAATCTTTCAGATATACTTCTATCACAGAAAGATAAAAAAAGGCATTTATCAAATAAATGCACCTAGTTTCCTTGTAAGACTGTGTTAGAAGTCATTGGTCCTTCTGCCTGATTTAAAAGCTTTAAACCACAAAGAACTGCAATAAAAAAGAACAGGTATTCACACTGGAGCAAACTTCTAAAAATGTGCACAGAGACTTTTTAAGTAAAAAGCTACAAGAACAAGATGTATGTGAGTGAGTCAGCTTGCATGTCTGTTTATGGACGCGTTGTTAACAGCCGAAAGCCCATTAAGCACACTTTTAGGGTATCTACTGAAAAATTCAAAGACTTTTTCTCAAAGCTTTCCCAGGAAAGAATACATCTGCAATATGTGACCACAAAGCTCTTCACGAACAACCTCTCTGCATCAAACTTTCTGCAAGGAGCAGAAGTTACAGACGTTCTTATTTAGGTTTGCACTATTACTACAGTACCTTTACAAACAGGTTTTTAAAACACAGTATTCTCTGATGCTCATTCCCAGAGTTTAGTGCTGTACCAACACACACATATATACGCACACAGCTATTCAATGGAGCCAGTTCAGTCACAAAAATAATACATTTACAAAATAAAAGTTTATACATGTACAGCACAATTTAAATTTACAAAATCCAACTAGAACAATCATAAACACCCAATTTGTGAATTTATGAATTGTGTTTTGAAGTTATGAATTGGATTTGTGTAATTATTATTTGTGTTTTGAACTTACGAATTGGATTTGTGTATTTTTGAATCATGTTTTGAACTTATGAATTGGTTTTGTGTATTTATAAATTGTGTTTTGAATTTACGAATTTGTTTTGTGTATTTTTGAATATTGCTTTGAATTTACAAATTGGATTTGTGTATTTTTGAATCGTGCTTTAAATTTTCAAATTCAACTTGTGTATTTATAAATAGTTTTTTGAACTTACGAATTGAATTTGACAATTTGTAAATTCACAAGTGAAAATCAGAGATATTTTCGCCATATGAATTGATTTTTGTATTAAAATGAATTGAAATGTGTGTATTTAGGAATTGTATTTTAAATTTACAAATTGCATTAGTTTATTTTTTAATCGTGCTTTAAATTTACGAATTGGATTTGCGTATTTATGGATAGTGCTTTGAATTTACAAATTGGATTTGTGTATTTACGAATTGTGTTTTGAACTTTCTAATGGGTTTTATGTAATTATGAATTGTGTCAAAGAGCTTAGAATGACCAAGAGGCAACACTCTAGTGTAATTTGGGAAACAGCCACTAGAGGGCGCGGTGGCCATTTTGGAATGAAAACTCCAATAGAACAACAGCATATTATAAGTCCGTAAAATAAACTATCAAAAGTGCTGATGATTGTGATAATAAGTGTTGTATTGTCGTCTTTTAGGTTGTATCTCAGCTTTAATACGCTTTTTAAATAGATAAATAAAAAACAAAGCAGCTGCTTGCCATCGCAAAAGTAATAAGATCCAATGGACAGCCGATCACTTTCACTCCAAAATGAAGGAATCCAGGGCTGTTGCTGGGCGCTGCTGTTGCAATGGAACGTTCTATTGAGTGTCGCCTCTTGGTCATTCTGAGCTCTTTGATTGTGTTTTGAACTTACAAATTTGATTTGTGTATTTTTGAACTGTGTGTTAAACTTGCAAATTAGATTTGTGTATTTTTAAATTGTGCTTTTAATTTACAAACTGGATTTGTGTATTTATAAATTGTGTTTTTAATTTACGAATTTGATTTGTTTATTTATAATGTGTTTTGAATTTACGAATCGAGTTTGTGTATTTTTGAATCGTACTTTGAATTTACAAATTGCATTTGTGTCATTATGAATTGTGTTTTGAAGTTATGAATTGTATTTGTTAGAGCTGCACGATTCTGGGTAAAATGAGAATTGAGATTTTTTTTTTTTTGCTTAAAATAAAGATCATGATTTTCTCAAGATTTTGTGGATGTAAAATGAAGGTTAATATAAGTCAGCAATTATAATTGTTTTTTTTCTGAAACATATGGTAAAACAACAATAACAATATTATGTGTAGGTCTGCTGGTTTCTATAGATAATTATATTCTACTTATAATAATTCTGATGTTGAATTATGTTTGAGATATGTGCTTGCAATCTGTCATTGACAACGTTATTAGACCATTTTATTTACTGGTAAAATCAACATCATATAGGCTAGTGTAGTTATACTTACTGTAAAACATTTATTTTCATGCACAACTGTGTGTTCGCTATAAAAGAAAAAACATATCAAATGCTTGTTGCATTGTTGCTTGTGTCACATTCATGAATTGTGTTTTGAACTTACAAATTGCGTTTGTGTATTTATAAATTGTTTTTTAAACTTATGAACTGAATTTGTCTATTTATAAGTGGTGTTTTGAACTTACGAATTGGATCTGTGTTTTTATAAATTGTGTTTGAATTTAGGAATTTAATTTGTGTATTTTTTAATCATGTTTTGAACTTACGAATTGGATTTGTGTATTTATAAATTGTGTTTTGAACTTACGAACTGGATTTGTGTATTTATGAATTGTGTTTAAATTTACTAATTTGATTTGTGTATTTTTTAATCATGTTTTGAACTTACGAATTGGATTTGTGTATTTATAAATTTTGTTTTAAACTTACATATTGGATTTGTGCATTTTTGAATTGTGATTTGAATTTTCAAACTCGATTTGTGTATTTATAAATTGTTTTTTGAACTTACCAATTGAATTTGCGTTTTTATAATTGTGCCTTGAATTTATGAATTGGATTTGTATATTTTTGAATCATGCTTTGAGTTTACGTATTGGATTTATGTATTCACAATTCGTGTTTTGATCTTCAGAAATGGATTTGTGTATTTATGAATTGTGTAGTGGATGTATGAGTTTTATGTTGTAAATGTATTACTTTTGAGACTAATCTGGCTCCATACTATTCTCAAATAAATTGCACACATGTCTGAGATTACAGTGTTTGCTGATATTAGTAGCCATCTGCCTGGGCAGTATTAACTCTGGAAGAATTACTGCTGATAGAATTCCCAGATGAACACAGCTGAAAGTGAATTGTATGATGAGGTGTAACACGCAGGGCTGACTCCATCTGATGCTGGCTAAAGTTAGAGCTGGCCCTCACGGGATCTCTTTTATGTTGACTTAATCCATGCATAACTCACTGCCACAATGCTAGGTGTTGCCAGGCAAAGGCTAAGTTGCTCACTGTGTTGATTCAGGTGGTTTGGTTAGGCCTTGCATTTTTTGGCTTTGGGCTAGTTCTAGCATTTTAAAAACCTAGATTAAATTTAAAAGAGGCTTCCACTCTTAAAAATGAAGGGTTATTTTAATTTAAATCGGATCACATTTACAGTTTTTTTTTTTTTTTTTTACATATAGGTAGTTTTGTTTTTTGTTTAAAATTAGCTGCTGGTTAAATTTTACTAATATAATATAAATTATTTACCCTCAAATACACATACCCTGTGCTGGGTCAAGGCTATTTTATACTTCTGTGTCAAGTGCATGCAGTAGGTCTGGCCTAGCCTTTGCATTGTCAAGTACCCTTCGCCATACTCTGACAAGGAACCTGCACCTCTCAAAAAATCGAACATCATGTTGCAGCAAAATGGAGCGCAATATCTGCCATTGGTCAGATTTGTAGCAGTCATAAGTGTGGGTGGGGCCGAGAGACGTGGGAGAAGAGCGAGGCCAGTGGGTGGAGTGTTTACCAAGTGTCGAGTATCATAAACAAGTTCCAAATGGATACTTTTTGTGTTTACTTTTTTACAGTTGTTTAAAGAGGTGGTCCATTACAATATCATATTTTAAACTGTAGTTCATGTGTAATGTAGCTGTGTGAACATAAACAATATCTCTGAACGTAATACGTTCAAAATTCAATGCAAATGGAGACATTGGCTTTTAGAGCATTAGCTTCGCAAAGCCTACAGCGAACAAAGTTTTGCACTACAAAAATATACATCCCGGTTAATGAGATCACAAACCCTTCAGGTTATGCTCATACACCCCGCACAGTTAAGGGGCGTGGTAATGTTACAACAGAGAGAGCTAAAATGCCTTCCAAACGCTGCTATTTCCACAGAGCTTATTTATTTAAACAATTTAGTTTTAATTATGTTCCAGGGAATTATAAAAAAGATATAGCTCAATCGACAAAGAACAGCTTCCAGAATCTCGCCCAGTTCAATGCTGGGTTTGGCTAAAAACTCCTCAAAGAAGGAGCAGCTCCAACCATAATAGAAGAAGCTTTGGATTGTGAGCCACAAGCTGTAAGTATTTTTATTTGTAAAATTGATCTTGTACATGCATACTTTCTAGCGCTAACGATAAGTTGTATCAAGAATGTAAAGAAGGATATAAACAATGGGAAATGCTGTTTGGCACCGTTAAAAATGTAGCTACAAACTCACCTGCGATGCATTGTCTTCATGCAGTAGGCATGGGGCGATAACTAGTTTCAAGGTTTACAGCGATTTGGAAAGGTTTGGAAACCCAACGTTTTCTGTTATACCATTCCTAATGTATATAGTTTGTTTTTCCTTTTTTATATGTTTTTCACAACTATTTTATTTAATTTTTTTAAAGACAACGGTATCTTTAGCAGAAAAGCAATCTCTAAATCAAAAGTTACTGGTTCATAATATTTTAAATATTTCCTAAAATAAAATATATTGTGTTAACTGGGGGGAAAAGTTGTTGTTTTTCACCCAGATATTTAAAAAGAACTTTGGAGCAGTAATCCGTAAAACGTAACATTTTTATCCAAGCTTATCATACTGTCAGAATTTTATATTGGCCCATGCCTACTATGCAGCCGGTTTCCGTGCTTTCTACATCTCAAATAACAAACTCGCAAAAGATATGTAAACATTTCACACTACTTAGACATGCTTATTCTAAATATATACGAAAGAAACTTGTCAGATTTTATTTAAGAGAGCAGGCGTGAGGTTCATCTGTGTCATTTTCTGTCAGAATCAGGCTCAAACTGACAATGCTATCAGATACACTGACTGACAGTGTTTTCACATCAGAGGCAAAGCGCGTGCTAGTAGAGGCATGACGCTTTCTGGTGATGTGGAGCCGATTCACAAATCACAGCACATTATGTTAGCTGACAAATCAGAGCATCTTGAGGCTTTCAGAAGAACGTTTGAGGTTACAGAAGTAACCCTTCGTTCCCCGAGGAGGGGAACGGAAGTGCCATAAGTGGATGAAATCCACGATGGGAGGATTCGGATCAGAAGCCGCTTGTCTGGAGAGTATTGAACGGGCCAATGAATGAAATTAATTGGCAGCGTAAGCTTGCGCAGGTGTGCGGCATCTGCAATTATCTCAGCATATAAGCACACCTGAAGCCAGCAGACGCCATCCTTTTAAGCTGAAGAGACTTTCAAACAGCTAAGGGACAGTCATTATGGCGACGGAGTATGGCACTTCCGTTCCCCTCCTCGGGGAACGAAGGGTTACTTCTGTAACCTCGAACGTTCCCCTTCGGTTGGGGAACTTCAGTGCCATAAGTGGATGAAATGATCTAAAATTCTGAGTACGGTCCACATAAATGCGCAGAGCGCGAACTGGACAAAGTAAAGAAAGGACTGGGTCTGCCTCCTCCGGGGGCAGCGCTTGCAGGTTCACTACCTGATCTCTAAGGGGGTGGTAGGAACCTTGGGCACATAACCGGGGCGGGGTCTCAGGATGACGTGAGAGTAATCCGGCCCGAATTCCAGGCACAAGTCACTAACCGAAAATGCCTCTAGGTCCCCGACCCTCTTGATGGAGTCCAACGCAACCAGCAGAGCTGTCTTCAGGGACAGAAATCTTAGAGATACTGATTCGAGTGGCTCAAAGGGATCGGATCGCAGACTCGTGAGAACAAGGGCGAGATCCCAAGAGGGCATGAGAGGGGGGCGAGATGGATTAATGATCGCTGACGTACCAGCGGTGGGGCAGCGCGGAGTGGGTGTGCTGATCCGGGAAGCACGAGGGTCCCGCGGAAGAGCTGGAGGTGAGATATTTGCTCTCACTCCGTACCCGAGCTCCGGAGGGGAGGCTCGAGGGGTGGGAGAAAGGAGACCGTCCTCCCAGCGCTCGTGAGCCACTGGCGAAGCGCACCGAATCTGCAAGCTAGAAAGCATAGCGTCCCAGACTGGCAGATTTCGGGCTGTCACATCCGGGGAAGTGGAAAAGTGCTCTCTCATGATATTTTCATGGCAGTAAAAAGTGCCGTTGGAAATGGGGCCCCGCCCTCCAGCGGGGAAAGAGCAAGTTCCCTCTTCTCCAGATGGCCTGTCCCAGGGGCGCTTCGCGGTCCGTTGCCGGACTTAGCGGCGTTCTGGGCAGGGGGGCTGCCTGCTTCCGAGGTGCCCGACGCGCTCGCTTCACCGGAGACGTGTGCTGGGGCGGAGCAGCTCTCGTAGGCGGGCGCCTTCGGCGAGGAGCAGGTATGAATGGCACGGCGGGCGGAGCGGGCTACGGACCGCCGATAAGACATCACCCACCAACTGCTCTCTCACCGCCTTGAATTCCTGGGTGAATTCACAGACAGTGTCGCCGAACCTGGCTGGGGATATGGGGAAGTCAAGAAAGCGGACTTTGTCGACTTTGCGCATATGAGCCAGGGGTGGCGCTCCTGGACCACTAATGTGGACATCGTCCTCCCCAACGCACACGCAGCGGACTCAGTAATCCGAAGAGCTAAGTCGGCGGCGGTGCGAAGCTCGTAAGCCTGGGTTGGACCCACCCTCGTGCAGCTCGGCCAGCGCCTGCGCTTGGTAGCGCTGGTAGGTGGCTATCGCATGCAAGGCGGAAGCAGCCTGGCCCACAGCTATGTAAGCTCTAGCTCCGAGGGAGGTAGATAACTTACAGGCTTTGGATGGGAGACGAGGCGGACCCCGCCAAGAAGAGGCGCCGCGCGGATTTACCGCCATCGCGCACTCAACCTGAGGAATCGCCACATAGCCCCTGGCTGTTCCACCGTCAAGAGTGGTTAGGGTGGAGGGACACGCAGCACGAGCAGAAAAAAGTGCTTTACAAGACCGCGTGAGCCTACTGTGCACCTCCGGGAAGAAGGGAACGCCCCTCTAGTCGGTCCGGCCGCGGAGCTGGGGGATAAACCATCTCCAACGGAGGACATCTGATCTCCGGTGTCAGCGAGTGTGAGAGCTACCATCTGGTTAGACGGATCACTCCCACTACCCGAAGCTTGGATGGAGCGCCGTGAGGAGCGAGAGGTCCGCGAACCCGTGGGCGGCGGATTATCTCCCGCTGAACCCT
Source organism: Danio rerio (assembly GCF_052040795.2). Classification (NCBI taxonomy): domain Eukaryota; kingdom Metazoa; phylum Chordata; class Actinopteri; order Cypriniformes; family Danionidae; genus Danio; species Danio rerio. The sequence continues at coordinate 10,900,253 of NC_141034.1, forward strand.
CAGATCTGCCCGAGCGCCCGCTGCTTTTTTAGAACAGGAGGCAACTGGGGTGGCTCGCTCTCTTGCGAAAGTTGGCCGCGATCTTAGCTGTGCAACGGTCATGGCATCGCAATGACGACATGAACCGCCCGCGAGCACCGCATTAACATGCTGGACCCCCAAACAAGCAATGCAGTGATCGTGTCCATCATCCGGAGCCAGGAAATGCCCGCATCCAGAAACGCACAGTCGGAGCGCCATCCTGAAAAGGACGTGCTGCACGACTGTGTTGCTCTTTTAGGAAAGTTGCAACAATACGCACCGCTCTGGAGGACCGGACCCAAAGAACCGCAGGCAAGGGAGAAACCCAGCTCGACCGTCTGCCACCGCGAAGACCCACTCTGGACCGGGAGACACACTCGTTCGCTCTGAAGTGCTTGAACAGCAAGAGGAACCCTCATCGACTCACTCAGAAAGGATCTGAAGCGAAAAGGATGGCGTCTGCTGGCTTCAGGTGTGCTTATATGCTGAGATAATTGCAGATGCCGCACACCTGCGCAAGCTTACGCTGCCAATTAATTTCATTCATTGGCCCGTTCAATACTCTCCAGACAAGCGGCTTCTGATCCGAATCCTCCCATCGTGGATTTCATCCACTTATGGCACTGAAGTTCCCCAACCGAAGGGGAACTAGGAAATATGATTTCATGTTAGCTGAGTAGCAGTATATAATCAAAGTTTATATATATATGAAAGGATATATGAAAAAATTATGTGATTTTTTTTTACAAATGAAGTAAGAGCACACATTGCTTTGCATCCCACAAACACAACCAAGCATTCAAAACACACTCTTGACCACCCTTTAATGTTCGGCGGTTCTCATGTTTTTCTTCCTAGAATGAGTTTGAATTTGAACTTGTTCTACAGTAGCATTGCACACATTTACGGTATGTACCCAAAACACCAGCAAAGTTAAGCACTGTGACACAATTTACCATAGAAACCCCACTGCATGCTTTCAGAAACGTTAATATCAGAGCAGCATATAAAGAATGCAGAAGTATAAATGCTCACAATGGCACCAGCTTCATGCAAAGTATAAACCGTGGGATACTGCGATCACTTGACACAGAGGTCTAATCTGGCTTTAGTGTGACCCAATGTACAGAATATGCAATATCAGTTACAACTGCTTTCTAGACACCCGCTTTGAATGTTATCACTCGATTGAATGGGCATTATCAGTGGTTATCAGCTGATCTTGTTGATATGGGCCCTTAGGTCCCCCCCGGCGCCTACTAGTAGGCTTAATAGGCTGTTATCATCCATCCACATAATTACCCACTCCAGATCCAGATCTGTTTTTACAATACTGTGATGGTTGAGTTCAGGGTTGGGGTAGGGGTACACATTAATGAAATACAATTAATGGGAAATTTAATAAGTGATATAATAAAATTATTGTTAATTTTTGTCATATGTGAACTATAGCTGATTAACCATGTGGATGGATGATAACCGCCTTTTGAGTCTACCAGTAGACAAAGAAGGCCTCTACTGGCCCTTATCTATCAGCTGATAACTACTAATAACACCCATTCAATCGAGTAATAACATTCAAATCGCCTGTTCTAAGGGTGTCAATACTTTTCTTTGATGCACCAAAATGCAGACAATTCGGTATCGGTTCAGTAATATCATAACCAGTTATTACATACTGATGTCATTTATCTTAAATACACTATGTCACAGTAGCATACTGTGGCAAGGGAGGTCAATTAAAATGCTCCAACTACTTAAAAAGCAGACAACTGTGCACAATTTACTGCTTGGAAGTTTGCTGGGACAGTCTTTCATTGACACTGAAGTACAGTAGAACCCAGGAGTCTCTATTTCCCTGCTAATGAGGAAATGAAAGCTGTGAAGCTCCATTTCTTTCTCTCTCTCACTGTGGACCCTTTGACCTGCTGGTGTGTCTATGAGGTAATGTTTTCTCTGCTTTCTTGGCTGAACTTTTTGTAGTGGATCCCGGCACAAGCATGTCTGCAGAGAGTGTCTCCATCTATCATGGATCAGCTGTGATAGCCACGGCTGTTCTACTTTGTCTGCGTCACTGCTCGGTGAACAGCTGACCGTAATAGACAATCGTTTCTGTTGAGTGCGTGAACCAAGTGTGCCGCAAGCCTACGTTTGAGTGAAGGTTTCGGCTGTTAGATCGCCCCCTGGGGGCTGGCTGCAGTACAAGTCATAAAGCCCGCCTCCTCCGTGTTAATGAAGGAGACTTGAGCCCAAATAAAAAAAAATATTACACTTGCAATAAAATGTCCCGAAAGATAGTTCTGGTCGATTAAGGCACTGATTATTGTGCTGAAATATGTGCAGATCTTCATTTTTGTGAACAGTTTGTTTTTAGCAGTAATTTAATGCTGGGCGTGTCATCGTGATTGACAGCTGTGATTGACAGTTTCTCAAAGCGCGGCGTCTGAGCTTCGGCAGGAGACTGAAGTAGACTGAAATGTTATTATTCGATTTCTGTGTTATTTTACCATGACAAAATGAGTTCAGCAGTAAACTATAGTTTCTGACATACATGATCCTGGTGGAACACTGTTTATTCGCTAAGTTCAGGGCTTTTTTCGGGCTTTATTAGTTTGCTGATACACGCCTAGCCACCCAGATAGCAAAACACAGTTCCGGCTAGATTCTCGCCTGCCGGAGACTTATCTCTTAGAGCTTAGACGGACTAATGTTACCTCTGCTGGACCTACTCCGGATGCCTGGACTCACTGCCCGATTCCAGTCCGAGTCAATCGAGCCAGATGCGGCGGCCGAGAGAGCCGGCGCTGCCGCATGCGAGCCGGAATCAGCTCGCGACGCCGCGAGTAAGTTATGCGCTGCGGCCTGGAGCTGGCGCGATTGAATATATAAAACCCTCATATTTGTTAACGTTATTACATCCATTTGTGTTGATATGACAGCAAACGCATGCTGAGAAGTTCGGGGGGCGTAGTTGATTTTACATAAAGCGTTTGATTGGAAGCTCGACTCTGCTCATTTTCGCGGCTCCTCCTCTGGCTCCATCAGACAATCCTTCTGCGCATGTCTGGCTCCAATTTCAGCAGTCTTTTGCGACAGTTTGTGTCCGTCAAGCAGGCGTTTTGCCCTCAAGGCGTTCAATGGGAAAAAGGGCTGTCGAGTCGTCCATATTTTTTACAGTCATTGGCGTGAACACAATAGCCAATCATAAGTGTTCTGGTTGTGCTCACACCAGATGTGGAATGCACGAATAAATTGGGATATTTGCACGTAAATAAAACCGTGAATATTTTGAGTTTACTCGCTTTATTCACACATCAAATTCACTTCACAATGGACATGGATTCGCATCATGAGCAGGGTTTCTGTCTGCCCGGTGACTCTAGCTTTCTTGCTAACATGGAATTTTATGGAGAGAACAGATGTGTTTATGTGCTTTAGGAGGGCTGAAAAACAGCATCGATTCATTTGGAGCCGTGTCTGAGTCCACTATGTTAGATCGATTCAGAGGTGCACCCAGCTCTGTGAGTTCATAAACTCCTCCAGAAACTGTACCTGGATGATAGAGCTTTCAGCGGTGCTTCAGACTTAGCCGAGCCCAGTTTGATGAGCCATTGTTCGGCAGCAGGAATTTCCTCTGGCACACCAGCAACAGACGCTACGTCCTAATCATGCCCCTACAAGAGCAAGCTCTTGATTGGTTAATGCACCGCGAATGTCCGTTGAAGTTTAGATTTTCCAACTTGCACGTTAAGCACGTCAACCACACACAACGCTCAACTCGCGGCACTTCATTTGCGCAAATCCCATCATTCGCACCACCTCATTTGCTGGTATTGTGCTGCAGGATGTCTATTCGCAATCTTTGCATTGATTTAACATTTAAATCTCTTGCGTTTGATGCTTCATCCGCATCTGGGGCCTCATGTATCAACGCTGCGTACGCACAAAAACTTTGCATAAGCCAGGTTTCACGCTCAGAATCGCTCACGTTTGGATTTACTAACGATGAACTGAACGTGGGGATGTGCGCAGCTCCACGCCAGCTTTATGGCTGGTGTACGCACATTTTTTGTGCGTGTCTATTGGCGACTCCTAGAGGCAGTTGTGTTAAATTGCTCTCTACAAAGTGTCTGAGCCTTGCAATGGCAGCTGTATGAGACAGGTTCATTTAGCAGGTATATAAGGTTTATATACCATACAGTTGACCAGCTAAACATTAAAGCACAATTTGCAGCGGTCGCCTGTTTTCCCAATGTAATCTGAGCTATCTACTGCACGCACATTGCTATAAAGACACTATCTGAAGATGAATTTGCATGCGTGAATCAGAAACATTTCCATTCAATAAATGTGCAAAGAAAATATGATGCACAAACTTATTAATGATTCCTACTTGTCTTTCTCGTGATAAATAGTTGGCAAAATCTAATATGTAGCGGGGGAAAAAAGAAGAAAGAGTTCATCAGACGCTGGATTCGAACCGAGATCATGCTTGAACGTGTCAATACATGTTGACATGCGTCTGTTACGGATATTGCAACATTTTACACCTATAAATCACACTATTTCTTTTTTAATTCACTCGATGCGATATTCAGACCCAACTGTGTTAACCGCATCAGCTAAACTCTCCCACTCTATTTTTTTCTTTTGTTGTTAATTCCGGAGAACAAACTTGCAAATAACACCGCTTTTCTCCAATCTACCTCCGTAAGCAGCACCTCCAATTCACATTCTGTTCAAAGTTTCTTTTTTTGCTTGCTTTTGCCATTGCTTTTTTGTTGGGTTTTGCCGAAGTAGAGTCATTAGCATATTCATACGGGGGAGGAGGCAGGGAGGGGTTTTTCGCTTGTGCATGTTGCGCTCAGTTTCACGTTCATTCGGATGTACAAAAGAATATGCGTGAGATTCGGCGTACGCAGTGTTTCATACATCTGAATTTTTTTGTGCGTTCGCACATTTACAGCTTTGTGCGTACGCAATGTTTTAGTATTATTTCCACGCAAGTCTTCGTACATGAGGCCCCTGGTATGAACACAGCATCAGAATTTGCTTGACAATGCTAAAAAAAAGCAAGCCAGAATAATATTTACATTTGGGATTTTGCTATAGGTGCTCATGTTACATATGTATTTGAGTTTTATTTGGAACATTCAAAAAGTGTGTTTTCTTTGTGCAGGTACAATTAAAGCTTCAGTTCATATCGTCAATGCATTATGCAATGCACCAAGATATCGAATGAATCAAAACAATGCCATTATAATGGTAACCAAACTGAACCATGAGACCAGTGTAGGTTCACACCCTAACTGGATTAATTTGTAAGCATTTTAAGTTAAGTTTTAAAAAGGAATCTTCCTGAATGAAATCCCCTTTAATCACTAGTGTTCACTCACTTCCTATTCCTCGGCTTAGTCTCTGATTTATCAGGGGTTGCCAGGGCAGAATGAACCACCAATTACTCTGGCATATGTTTTATGCAGCAGATGACCTCCCGGCTGCAACCCAGCACTGTGAAACACCCATACATTCCTTCATTCCCACACACACTCATACACTATGGTCAATTGTATGACCATTGTACCCAATTTTTAATAAACCAAATGTTTTTGGACTGTAGGGGACTCTGAAGCACCAAGAGACATGGAGAGAACATGCAAACTCCACATAGAAATGGCAACGTGTCCAGCCAGAACTCGAACCAGAGCTTTGTTTTGTTTAAATTTTTTGTGTCCATAAAAACTAGAACATGATGACTTTTAATGAAAAAGTGGAGTTCCGAGGTGGAGGAAGGTGGATGACTGAGCAAGGCTGAACACTGGACAAGGACGCATAAATACAATAAAGTCAAATACTGAAATTGGAACCTGGGTCTCAGTAGGCTGGAGGTAGTAATAGGGGATCTACAGACCCAGATGGAATAGGTGGCTGGAGGTCCCACAGCAAACTGTCACTGGCAGATGTGAATGACTGAGGATGAACTGAGCGATAGACAGCAAGCCAAGGAGAATGAAGAATTAAAAATTCAAGCAGTTTCGAGGATTTAGAAGTCTAAAACGATTAATTTACTTTTATGAATAACTCATATAAGCATATTTTTTTAAGTCACAAAGTAAAGTTTATTTATGAACAAATTTTGAGAGGATCACGTGATTATGATTGAACATGGCTGGTTCTGCATTAGCTATGTATGATTCACCAATCAGGCCAGTCCTAACCCACTATATAGAGCCAGGGTTTCTCACTACAGCCATCTTCGAATTGAAGAACGCACTGCTCCGCATCAGCTGCTGCAGCATTTTTTAAGTCACAAAGTAAAGTTTATTTATAAACAAATTTTGAGAGGATCACGTGATTATGATTGAACATGGCTGGTTCTGCATTAGCTATGTATGATTCACCAATCAGGCCAGTCCTAACCCACTATATAGAGCCAGGGTTTCTCACTACAGCCATCTTCGATTTGAAGAACGCACTGCTCCGCATCAGCTGCTGCAGTAGCAACAACAACAACAACAACAACAACAACAACAACTACTAAAACAACAACTACTTCTCCAACTATAACTCCAACAATTTCAACAACTTCTCAACCTTCCACTTCAAACTGTCTCGCACAACGCAACCTCTGTGTCTTCAAACCAATTCTCCAACAAGATCACAGTAAAAACTCGATCACAGTCCACAACTCTCCCTAAACTCTCAAGACGCTGGCAATCCAAGCCGAACTGTCATCGCTCTCCTATCGGTCCACCCGCAGTGACATACATAACACGTTTTAAAGGGAAGCCTCGCAAACTTCGACAAAGATTAAATGTTTTCCTTTTGAAAGAAGAATCAAGCGTGAATACAATGACCCACCTCTCAATGAAGGGTCTAGGCAATCTGATCCTTAAAACATTAGTCCACAACTTATTAATATGTTGATAAACATCCCTGTTAATCATCCAAACTACTATCTGTAGTGTGTTCAATAGAGTAACGTCTCCAGTCATAACACTAGGGCGGTTTCTCAATTCCAAGAACGCAGAAAACGGACTTGCGTTCTTGTGGAGACCGGTCTTGCCAGGTGTCCTTGAAAGAACGAACTCAGGAGACAGCGAGGGCAGAAAACGTGTCCTTTGAGAAATGGAATGCTGCGTTCTTCCTGATGGTCACGTGACCTTCACACCTTTTAAATATAAATTATTTAAACATTACAGCACTCATACAACAATTTATTGTTTTCCCCCTCTTCAAAATATATACTTTGCATAAAAAAATTATAAATATACTCTGCACAATATAAATAAAACAAATTTTAATACGAATTTCAGCAAACAAACAACCCTTAATGTGTTTATGCCTTTATTAAGATATTCATGTCAATGTTTACTTTCACCGTTTCATTTAGGGAAACTCCTGAGGTAAATAAGTGATATCTCTGAACTTTAATAATAAATCTAAACAAAATGCTGCGCTTCCCACCTCCAGTCGCAATGACTTCTGGGACTTCCAGAGCGAGTTCGGTGCTCAAATCTCCATCAGTGCGTCCTCGATATCAAGATCACATCCAGGAAGTTTCACGCGTCCTCCGTACTTGCAGTCTTGAGTATCATAACTGAATTTAGGCAGCTGATGATGACGTTGCACGAGAACAAGAGGACGCAAGACCACTGAAGAACGCATCTTGAGAAACAGCCTAGTTCTTTGGGCAACAAAATGGCCGCCGGCCTTTTTCTGCACCTTTGTTTGACACACCATTGAGCCAATAGCTGAAAGGAGAAGCGTCACCATCCAATGAGCTCTAAAAAAACTTGAGATGGTCCCGCCCTCTCTCTTGACAAGCTCATTAATGGACTCTGTGGCAAAGACTTTGTGAATGAATTGGGCTAGATATGCTTGTGATTTTTATCACGTTAAGTTTCCAAAGTAATGCTACTTTTGGATTAAAGTAAAGCCCATAATTAACATTCCATTCACACAGTTTCTACTAAATGGTGACATCATTCTTAAGTTCAGGGTTGATGTTGGCAGTAGATTTATATAAATAAATAAATAAAATTAAATAATTAAGTAATTAATATAAATAAAAATAATACAATTAAATAAATACACACATAATCTGCCACATCCGATAGCCATTTAACTTCTGAAAAGATTATTACCCAGTTACTGAAAAACATTCAACGCATTAGGCATAAAAGTCCAATAGTAAAATGCCTCAGTGACTCCTCAGTGACTCATATGTCCATACACTCAGTGTCATAAGTTTATAATGGCAAGTCAGTTGGACGTGAAAACGGCAAAGAAACAAAACTTCCCGCTTTGACTACCATGAATGGGAGGAGGACATTTCTGACATGTCTGATGTTTCATCCATTGACTCTGCGTTAGATACATTTTACACAAATTTCTATATCACCAAGGGGTTTAAACTCCACTATAACTCCATCTACTTAGTCTTCAAGAGATACATCAGGGCCACCAGATGAGCCACACCCCATACCCTCAGCTTCCCATTCATCTGCCATCCTGTTTGAGGGACAAATGCCCACCTCTACTATCTTTGCACATTGCGGCCACGAGGCTATCGTACCATGCATTAACAAAAGGCGTTTCTATTCACAGTTGCCCATGCCCTTATTAAGACGCCTCGCATGGATACCAGCTAAAACAATTCATTGTGTCTGTCGTACATGTACCATGTTGTAAAAAATGTAATTTCTGATTCTCTAGTTTCTCTCATTTCAGAGATCATGTCAGCCGGCTGCAAAAGCTGATCCTCATCCAACCTATTACACTCCACATCCATTTTTAAATACATTCACACTCTTTGCTAAGGATACATTTCCATTCACATAGCCCACACCCTCCATGCCATATTCACACTTGCCGTTTAGCATTTTTGAAGTTTTCTGAACTAAACATGAAATTTCAATCCCACAGTACACCTCACCATATCTGATCTAACTTTGCAGGATGAAGAAACACTATCTTTTCTTTATTAAGCAAAGCAAACAGATCAACTTCACAAATAACATTCTATATAATTAAATTTATATCTAAGTGAATTGATCGATCTAAACGGGAGGGAGCCCAGGGCTCAAGGACCTTTTGGGCTCAGGGCTCTCTCCCAGGACAGTATGCTAAACATGCTTAGATCCGTGGAAGCTCACCCTCTACGGCTGGAATGTGGGCAGGGCTTCCACTCATTCCCTCAAACTTAATAATAACTCCCTCTGTGACAGACAATGTTGCCAGCTCACACATCTGGTCAGACATTATCTGAAGCTCTGACTCTGGGACGGTGGCATGCACAGTGACATCTTTCCCACTGTCACAGGAATTTACCCGGTCAACTTTGCTTAGGTGGAGTTAAGTCCCTCTAGATAAAAAGAGCAGATGCAGCTATCCAGTTAGTGGGTCAAATTAGAAATTTACACAAAGTCCCTTGTGTGGTCCTTAAGGGAGGGATCTCTCCACTCCAGCAGGAGGAGTGGGGGGATGTAAAAAATGATGCTCTGTATATTTCACGCGCTTCTGTCTTTGGTATGTTAAAGCATTAAGAGTTGCTTTCACTGGAACTAAGGAGCCAATCCCAAACTTCTGAAAAACAACCCCACATGATAATCGCTCCTCTACTTGACATTTAGACAATTACTACCATTCTCCTTGCCACCACCAAACTCAGTCATATCTATTAGACAGAGAAGATTTGTCATTCCAGAGAATGACCTTCTTTCATCGCATTGCACACTTTGAGTATCTTCCAGTAGATTAAGTTGAATCGAAGTCAAAGATAAGTAACTACAAACAAGTTAAACATCAATTCTCATTAGAAGTCCAGGTCACCACAAATTAAGAGAACCACATTTACCTGCAAATGTCTTATGCAGTAGACGTGCTGTATTTGTGTCCTCACAAAAAGATTGCAAGAGATAACAGTGGTCCCTCGTTATTCGAGGGAGTTATGTTCTAAAAATAGTCCGCAATAGGCAAAAATCAGCAAAGTAGTCAACTTTATTTTTTACAGTTAGATGTTTCAAGGCTGTAAAAACCCTCACTACACACTTTATACACTATTCTCAGACAGGCATTAACATTTTTACACTTTTCTTTCTTTTTTAAACACCATCAAAGTTCAAACTTTCTTAGAAAAATAAGTCCAGTATTATAGAATGAAGGGGCGACGCGGTGGTGCAGCTTCAGCTGGGCATCGGCATTTCTGTGTGAAGTTTGCATGTTCTCCCCTCATTCACGTGGGGGTCCTCTAGGTGCTCCGATTTCCCCCACAAAGCCAAAGACATGAGGTACAGGTGAATTAGGTGAGCTAAAATTGTCCATACTGTATATGTGTGAATGAGAGTGAATGGATGTTTCCCAGAAATGAGTTGCGGCTGCAAGGGCATCCGCTGCATAAAACATGTGCTGAATAAGTTGGCGTTCATACCGCTGTGGCGACCTCAGATTAATGAAGGGACTAAGTCTAAAAGAAAATGAATGAATGAAACCAAAGATCAAAACCTGTTGCCTGGCGTAAACATTCATCATTGTCAGCAAAAGGTTCATAAAGCTTTTTAGCTTTAGTGCAGATAAAGTTGGGATCCAGCGTATTGTTCTTTTTCCTGCAGTCACTGATCCACAAAGCGAAAGCACACTTCTTCTTTAAGGGGTTTGCACACCTGATGTGCCCCACACGACAGTGTCACAGTTCGGGAAGGATGAGGATAACTATAACACAAATGTGTAAGCAAACTTGGCTGAGCTGACAAGACAGGATTGGAGCTGAAACACGAAGTATAGATGATGAACTGGCACAGGACAGCAGAACTGAGGAGAATATAAAGCAGAAATAATTAACAAACAAACAGGTGACCATAATAAACTAATAATGGATTAACAAGGAGGGTGGGACTAGACATAGACGGGAAAGCACATGACACAAGAAAACACCACAAGCCATGTGCTCACGTAAAACGGGACAAACACGCAGCCAATGAGCTCCCTGCTGAAAAATCCAGCTTAAACCAGCCTAGGCTGGTTGGCTGGTTTTAGCTAGTTGACCAGCCTGGTTTTAGAGGGGTTTTGGCCATTTCCAGGCTGGTCTTAGCTGGTCAGGCTGGAAAATAACCAGCTAAATCCAGCTAAAACCAGCTTGACCAGACTGGTTTAAGCTGGACATAGCTGGTTTTGGCTGGACTTCCAGCATGGCTAGGCTGGTCAAGCTGGTTTTAGCTGGTCATCTCACAGCCTGACCAGCTGAGACCAGACTGGAAATGGCTGGAAACAAGCCTGGAAATGGCCGCAAAGTAAATTCAAAGCCACATGATCAGACAATACAAACATACACAGACGCAAGACACAAGCACACGATAGATGAAAACACCTTAACATGCACTCACACATATGCAACGCGCATGTTTTATCTCAGCACCAACCGAAACTAAATCCAACCAGACTGAGACGCTGAAAATGAAACAGCAACAGAACAAAACACAAACACGAGTACAAGAGCGCGCGTCCAAAGCACGCACAGACCTTGCGCCCACCTTAAGCGGGAGTGCACATGGTCTGAGTGCGCTCATGACGGCACCCATACAGAGACACAATGACAGAACAGACACAATGACATACAGGACAAAACAGAACTAGTGTCTGGACTCTTGGTGATAAGAAAAAAACTCAGTTTGAAACCAACTGAGGCATTCTATTTCTGCTTCAAACAGGTGAACAGGTCTTAAGCTTCAAAATGTTATGTTCTTATAGACTACAGGAATATGTTTCGGGTGTTTGACCAGAGGACCCATGCGTAGGCCCACACGGAATTTCTGCAGATTTTTTGCCTATTATTAATTCTGTTTATTTACTTGAGTAATGTGTAAATCAAAATTTGTTCCGTTTTTATTCAGTAATTTATTACTTTTTATTTAATATATTAAGGTTTTAGTTATAATACTCCGCTAGATACTCCCAAAATAATTCCAGCAGAAATCTGCAGATTTTTACCAAAATTCTCAGCAGAAACAGCAAAAAACGTCCGCAGATTCCGTCTGGCCCTGCCCATGAGTAAAGAATATATAAAGAAAAACAAAAAAGCAAACAAGAGATACCCCATGCCCTTGCACAGAAAGATTAAGCCTAACAGTAAGGGTCTTGCGGTGGCTGTTCGAGTTTAAGATGAGTCAGTGAATGGTGCTTTGGTCTCCTTGTTAACAACAAGTGAAACAGAAATTCTCTTGAGAACTGTGAGGCAGGTAAAAATAGAAAAATAGCCACAAACTACAGGAGCTGTGAATTCCAAAGAACACATCATTCTTTGAACTTCTGAAGGTGTAATCACAAAAGGTTATACTTGTTAGAAAAGATAACACCCTTTTACAGCAGGACATTGCAATATAGCAATATCTTCGTAGTGTTCTTTTATTGATGCTGACGTTAATCTTCTAATTGTAGTAACTGTTCAAAAGCTTTAGAATCATGAGAGGTTATCAGTACCAAAGGAGAGATCTGAATGAAGAACTTAATTATATTGTCAGAATTAGTTAGATTTATATTTTATTGTCTTTTGCAGGAAATTTATCTTGGAGACCATTAGAGACGATCCACATACAAAAATAGACAAGTTAACATTAACGCCACCAACAGTGACTTTTTAAACTACCATAAAGATAATTAACAATTGAAAATGCCAATAGATACTAGTTTGAATAATTTTGTGTACTGGTCACTTCACCAGTAAATTGCATAAAGAAAGGCTGTATCAAGAAAATAAGGCTAAAATTAGCATTCATGCACTTGAAGTACTATTAATATGAAGTTTTTTAACCACTTTTTTAGCAAAATGCTAGAAATAAGGTCTATGATTAGCGCTGTTGCCTCACAGCAAGACTGTCCCTGATTCGAGCCTCGACTGAGCCAGTGGGCTTTTCTGTGTGGAGTTCCAATGTTCTCCCCGTGTTCGTGTGGGTTTCCTCCGGGTGCTCTGGTTTCAGTCCAAAGCAGAGGTGCCCAAACTCGGTCCTGGAGGGCCAATGTCCTGCATAGTTTAGCTCCAACATCCTTCAACACACCTGACTGGAAGTTTCCAGTATTTCTAGAAAGAGCTTGGTTTGCTGGTTCAGGTGTGTTTAATTGAGGTTAGAACTTAAATATATAAGTCACCGGCGCTCTAGGACCAAGTTTGGGCATCCCTGGTCCAAAGACATACCCTGGCCGTAGTGTATGTGTGTTAATAAATGTGTATGGGTGTTTCCCAGCACAGTTCTGCGGCTAAAAGGACATCCACTACATAAAACATATGCTAGATAAGTTGGCAGTTCATTCCGTTATGACAACCCCTAATAAAATAAAGGAACAAAGGCAAGGCAAGTCAAGTTTATTCATATAGCCCATTTCATGGGTCTCATGATTTGTGCCTCATTTTGTAAGCCAATTGACAGTTGTTCGCTCCCCTCTTTCTCCCCTGCTCTACCGGCCATGCCCATTCCTCCCTCAGCTCGTGGAGCTTGACTCCCATTATGAAGCATTTTTTTCTGAGGTAGACTTGAACCGAAAGAGGTCGGTTTCATGGCCCTTTAAGTAGTTGTACTGTAGATGATTACACCAATAGTATCTGGATGCAGCCTTGATGATGCAAGCTGAGACTGCATATCTCAAAGGTGCAATGTCAGACACAATGCACTCAATGGATCTAATGACATCACTGTGTGGGGTAGGGTCAGGTGTGCGCATTAAAAAGCAGATTGCAACTGCACCAGTTCTGCACCCAGACCTCTCTCCATTGCACTGCTGTCTGGCTGCCAGCCAATTCGTTGCATTGACAATCACATTTTTGAGGAACAATAGATCAGTAATAATCAACAAACATTAGCACATGCAGTAATCTCAGATCAATTAATCCAGATATTTTAATCTGATTCGGATTAAATTTTAGAGAAATTAGCCAGAGATCAGGATCTAGATCCAGGATCAGATAAAGTCATATTAAATTGTATACAGTAAATCATATATAAAGAACAAACCTCTGACATCAACAGCTTCAATATACAGTATAATAAAAATGTGGGAAGAACACTTTTGCATAGCCCCTTTCATAAAGTGGATAGCTCATTTCATATTGTTTTTCTACAGCATAGAATACAATAGTAATATTTCACAGTCATCAGTTGCTCACTAGTCTGCTTGTACGGTTTCATTGTGTTTGTTTTCTTGCAAACTACTCTGTGCCGGACCTTACGGCAAAACAGGCAGAGATGACTAGGTCAGAATGCTTTGAAACAACTGCAAAGAAGAAAGAGCCCCAAAAGCAACACTGCCCAAGACCTGGCAGAATTAGAGCCAGTAAGTCTACAATAGCACAGTCTTAAAACAAATCATGCAAATTAAGATCACCAGAATAACTCCCTAAATGTGTCCTAAAAAACATGCTGAGCCTTTTTTTCTAAGAAAAACACAAGGTAACATAAACATGAGATTTCGCAGAATTTTTCTCAGAAGAGAAACAAAACCAGATTCCCAAGAGACCTTTTTGACCTCTTTTTTTTAACACAGAACCCTAACACCTTTTAATGTCACAGACAAGGCTTTATTTAACCAAAACTGCAAGTGGATATGATAATAATAATAATAATAATAATAATAATAATAATAATAATAATAATAATAATAATAATTATTATTATTATTATTATTATTATTATTATTATTATTATTATTATATTATTATTATTATTATTAATAATAATATTTTATAAAGTCTTTTTAAAAGCAGCTTCTTAATAAGCTGAACACTATGCAAATACAATACAATACAATTAAACAATACAAGACAACAAGCAAAATTTAAAAAAATACATATTTAAATTAACTTTAAAATTATCATAATTTTGAACATGCCTTGAGATCAAGAGGCAGAGGATTCCAGAGGACAGGACCGTAAGACGAAAAAGTTTAATCACCCATACATCTGGGATGTGTTTGAGGTACAACTATCAAGTTGCAGTGTCAATGTATTAACGCTGATTTTGGAGCACAATATGCTGCCTTCTTGTCCAGGGACGCCCATGAATATTTCAACAAGACAATGCAAAACCACATTCTGCAAACATTACAAAGTCCTAGCTGTGGCGGTAGAAGAAACAAGTTCTTGATTGGCCTGTCTGCAGTCCTGACCTATTTACAATAGAGAATGCGTGGTGCATACTGAAGTGCAAAATGTAACAAAGAGCCTGTACTGTTGCCCACCTTAGGACTTGTTTGCAGAAAAAATGGGACAAAATTACACCTGAAACTAGGGTTGTGTCGATAGACGATGCCATCGTCCATCGCCGATGGCTGACAAACTTCACGATGCTGAGCCAGCATCGCGATCCATCACCCCACCCCACATTTATATTGATATATAACTAATTATTTGCATGTCATCTTAATAGCAATAACAGTCTTTTTATAAGCTGTTTTAAATGTTACATATAGCTGCCACTTGCACGGCTGACAGCATCGTGAGGATTAAATGAAGATTTATACAGCACGTCTCACACCTAAAATGTGTAGATTTAGTGGCAAACGCTGTTACCTGCAAACCCCGTCCCACAGACTTTACAGTGAATGGCTTAGTTATTCACTAGTTTAGTTATTCATAGCAGACTTGAAACACTGGAAGTCTTTTGTCAACTCTTGGAAAAGTGTAAATGGTGGATTAACATTCAGAACATGATCACTAGATGTGCTATTATTAGTAACTGTAGGTAAATCTGTCAGTGTTAATTTCATTCTCTCATCTTCATTGCTACACATTTTCGCGGTTGTAGCTCCTGTCATCTGAAGGCAGAAGGCATTGACTGAGTAATTGACGGCTGATATTAACCAATCATTCACGTTCAGTTCTAGAGCAGTGAGCCAATAAGAAGAACACAAAGGCGGGGCAAGCATTGCAAGCTTTTTTACTTTAGCAAGTTCACATAACAACTGTTTTAATCCATTCCAAAGATGCATTCTGCATAAACGTCTCCTAAATCTGCGCACGCAGTGAGAATTTTACAGTGAAAACAATAAAAATGTATGCACTACAGTGAACACCAACCAAACTCTCGTCTACTCCACCAGCTGTGGGAAAAGCCACGACACAGATCATTGTGCCTATTCATGCCAGAGTCCCGCAAAAAAAAAGTGATAGACAGGTGGTCATTTGTTTGTAACTTTATTTATTTGTGGTTTGGTTTTAGTTAAAGCAAAGACCTTGTGAGTCAGGTAGTGAAAAGGGTAGGCTACAATGATTTAATTTGTTATGAATTAATTGATATTTAACAACAACACCACCCCCCGCCTATGACGAAGATGGCATCGTCCATCGCGATGTTTCACATTAGACATTGCACGATGCCAGATTGGTCAACATCGCCCAACCCTAACTGAAACACTTCATCACTTGGTGTGTTCATTCACTAAACGTATTTTAAGTGTGGTGAAAACAAATGGAAACATTACAAAGTGATAAATGCTTTACTGTTCCAACTTTTTTTAAATGTCTTGCGGTGACCAAACTTGGAATACGTGTTAATTAAAAAATAATAATAATAATGATAATAATGTTTGGGATGGACACAGTAGAGTCTAAAATGTGAAAGAAAGAAAGTGCAAGGCAGTTGTAAATTTCAACACACCATCTTATTTTTTTCTAAGGGAACTATGGTTACAGGAGAGGATTTCAGGTGAATTAACTTATTTCTTGTGAGGTGTAATTACTGCAGTTTTTCTTGTACTTGGGATGAGATGTAAGGGATTCTTTTTCGAAATGAGACATCTTCAAAGTGGCCTCATCCTCACTGCATATGTGGCCAAGAAATGTGACCTTTTGAAAATGCAGATTTTGAAATGAGATTTGCATAAATGTAGCCCTTCATGAGCAGTGTTGGCTACCCCTGGACTAGACAATGCATAATGCGTTTGAGGGATAGTGGTAGAATAAGTAACACTGGCCTATCAGTGTGGAGTGTGATGTACCCATTAGGTCTTGGTAAATGGAATCATTCTGAACTGGTGAAATATATAGTAAAACATCATTGAATTGTGTTTCTTTGCAATAGAGGGGTATTACTTGACATACAGCAAGAACCAGGCTTTTCACAGCAACAACAATAACAACAAATAAAGGAAATCCACACATTCATACTTGCAAGAAAGCCAACACATACTATTACAAATGTCAATCACTTGAGTAGTAGCCAGGAATGATTATATGGTGATTGTTGTAATTATCCCAGCCATGCCTTTAAAGCCGTCAAGCAATAAACACATCTGACCCTAATTGCTGCTCAAATTAGGTGCTGAATTTACATATTGCTGATTATAGGTCTGAGGCTGGATTCACGCAAAAAAATAATAATAATAATTAAGTTATGAAATTGGTTATGCATTCTAAAAGTTCTTTAAAGATCCATAAACCACACAGGTTGTTCCAATATTATGTTAATCATAATAGTTTGTATAGAATTCACTGAAAAAATGTGAATTTACTGTGTCTTTTATTCAAAGTAAATTTCTATATTTGATTAAAACATCATGGTTTCTGATTATAACTTGTTTTATTCAGTTAGCCTTAAAGCAAAAAAACAAAACCCCTCGATAATCTTTTAAACTTTGTTGTTTCTCAAAGTAATATTTTCAACCCAGGCTCATTATGAAAACGTAAACAATAAATATGCATCTCTGGAGATCACAAATTATGTAGCAAGAGGAACGTGTGACTGCATTTCATCTTCAAAATGAACGCTACAGGGCAGTATGACACCGTTCCTTTTCACGCTAGCAGCTGACCACCATGTACATGGGCGGACTTGAGAGGCAGAGAGGAGTTGACCGCAACAACGGGGTTCGGATTCAGCAAAGAATGGTTCCAAAAAGCAGGTAAGACAAAAACAAAAGCCAAAAAATTAAATAAACAAGTAAATACACAGGGTGAGAATGTGGTAAATTCTGAAAATGTGGTAAAAATCAGGGGGCTTTTCTTTTTCTAGATTGCTTTCGAAAAAAAAGGTCAGTTGGATTAAGTGAAGTGGGTGGGCGCTGGTCATTTGTTGCTTTTTAAAAACACTATCGGTTGGGTTTAGGGAAAAGGGTGTGAAATTTGAGATGCTTGGATTTTGATTTTAAGTTGAACCAAAGTAATTCAATTCATTACTCATGGTCTAAAAAACAATATTTTAGTCAATGTAATTTATTTTTTATATTTAACCTTCCTGATGTGTTTGGGTCAAATCTGACTGATTTACAACTTTTCACACTCTCAAATATTGTGGTTTACATTTGATTGCCTTAAGGCCTTATGATATTCTCTACACTCTGCACGTGATCATATAAAAGGAATGGTCACACGGACGGACGGACGGACGGACGGACGGACAGACAGACAGACAGACAGACAGACAGACAGACAGACAGACAGATAGATAGACAGATAGATAGATAGATAGATAGATAGATAGATAGATAGATAGATAGATAGATAGATAGATAGATAGATAGATAGATAGATAGATAGATAGATAGATAGATAGATAGATAGATAGATAGATAGATAGATAGATAGATAGATAGATAGATGTCATCGCTTCCTCGCTTTTGGTGCATTTCTCCAACACTATTTACATTTGCACAACAGTTATTGCATTTCCCAAAACAATTAGTCATTTGTGCACATCATAGTAGCAGTTTATCATTCCTTCCAACAAATTGCAAATGCTTTTGAGCATGCATCAATTGCTTTCATACAACTCTCTGCTGTTTTATAACATTATCATTTGCTTATGTCATTTTTGGCAAAGTTACTTTATGTGTGTGATTGATAATGGTTACAATTTCCTTGGCAGTATGAGTGCAATGTGTGACGTCAAATCTTGGAGGCTACTCTTAAACTAAAATTTTTTACTGATCTTATACATTTATTTTATTTAGTTTTATACACAATTGCATTCTGTCAAAATATTAAAAAACAGTAGTGTAACCATTTTCAAAAACTGGGCTAAGACTGAAAGGTAGACATGAGGGGTATTTCAATGGTCCTATGCGATAGTGAAAAAACAACTGAACATTTTGACTTGCAGTGCTTACGCAATGCCAAAGGCACAAAGGATTTTGGAGGTACTGACTGTTTAAATGAGAAGGTAATTAAGATGACACGTGAGTAAACAGTTTTGGGAGTTTTTTCAAGTGAGCTATAGTGCTAAACTGTAAGACAGATTTACAAAACAATCTTATAGTGTGGAGAATGTAATTCCTGTTTTAAGAAATGAGCCAAACCAAATGAGAAAAATCAGTAAATCATTCATATCTACATTATACACAGACAGGCAGGCAGGCAGGCAGGCAGGCAGGCGGATTGATTGATTGATTGATTGATTGATTGATTGATTGATTGATTGATTGATTGATTTCATTTTCTTGCCACTGACAGCTTTGGCTAGTCCTGATAAAGATTTAAATACATCTATCATTTTAACTTTATGATTTGAGTGCACCAACACATCAGATCAGAGAACTTGACCTGAATTGAGCTTGATAATGACATTATTATATACTGCAAAGCTGCTTAAAGTTGAAATAAGCTTGACGCTGTTAAACACATTTCATGCTTACTATAGTCAGACATGTGCCAAGAACTGTTTGCCCAGGTTGTGGATTAAAGCTAATAATATTGTAAACAATGTTTAATTTCTTGCATAGAACAATCATTTCTCTTCATAATCCCTTGGTGGATGGTCAGAAGCGACGGGTGCTTATTTGGAATTGTTTGTTTGTGTCTACTTTTAATCTAAAAAACAATAACTACTGACTCTGATTATATAAATCATAAAGGACCCCTAATACACCCCCCCACTCTCCTCTAACTTAAACTCCTCACAATCACTGCACTGTTTAACATTTGCACATTTAAATTTGCACATATTCATTGCACTACATTGCACTGATTTACTTATTGGAACTGTACACACCCACTGCTCATGGACATCTGTAATTATGTACACAGTGCACATATACATTTGTAATCATGTTTATTTATCTGCACACTATTGATTATTAATAGCAACCTGTACATATATTAATTTATTGTAAATCTCTGTTCATAGCTAATACAACCTGTATATAACGTTCATAGTACATCCATCTGTAAACATCATCATAGTTTTTCTATAAGTGCACTTTATAACTTATACCTGTATCCTGCACTTGCTGCTATTGCACTGTTGGTTAGGTCTAAAATGTATTTTGTTGCATTGTACTTGTACATGTGTAATGACAATAAAATTGAATCTAATCTAATCTAAATCGAGCTAAAAGTTCTACAGAAGAAATAAATTCACCTACAAACGGAACCTGCCCTTTCTATAAGCAAACCAAGGCGTTTGTTTGCTGAAATCATTCTTATTTGCATAGAGCAAAGTATCTTCATTGATGTGCTTTGCACATATACTATTTATATACAATTGAAGTCAGAATTATTAGCCCCTCTCTATATTTTTTTCCTCAATCTCTGTTTAACAAAGAGATTTTCAACACATTTCTAAATGTAAGAGTTTAAATGACTAATGTCTAATAACTAGGGCTGTCAATTGATAAAAAAATTAAATAATTAATCACACTTTTTTGTAATTAATCATGATTAATTTCGAAAAGCCATACAAACACAGGCATGTAACTGCCATTTGAATTTCAAAACAATCAATGCCAATGACAAACAAAAATGATTTCTGTGTTGGATTCTAAGTAGACTACAAAAAAAAATCCAAAATACAGGCATTGCAAATATGGAAAATAATAATAATAATAATAATAATAATAATAATAAAGTATTGAATACAAACAATTGTATTCATTGTAAAGTTGTATTCAGCCAGTTGCTAAGACAGTCCAGTCTATTGACATTATCGGGGGACAATAAGGCCAAGGGGTACATCATAGGCACATACCAAAGACTCACGCCCCATTCACACAGGGGTTTAGCATCAATGCTTGACTGAAGGCGTGTCTGAAGTTGGCGCTGAAGCGGTTGTCATAGCAGCGTCAGCCAATGAAATTCTGTCAGCAATAGGCCACTGTCTAGCATGTGTATTTGCA
This sequence comes from Danio rerio, assembly GCF_052040795.2. Lineage (NCBI taxonomy): Eukaryota > Metazoa > Chordata > Actinopteri > Cypriniformes > Danionidae > Danio > Danio rerio. The sequence continues at coordinate 10,921,367 of NC_141034.1, forward strand.
TACAGCAATCTTGAAAAATTGAGCTAGTCCCAACTTCTGTAGCGAGCAACGCCTCTGAAGCGGCACCGACGGATCCACAATGCAGTTCGGCAATGCCTGATGTCACCCATTCAAAGTGAATGGGAAGCGTTGACGCTGACGCCCTGTGTGAATAGGGCTTAAGGACTTCTTAAAGGGACTTTGGTCACACCATCTCTAAACATTTCATTCTTAGCAGCTTTGAGGGATATGGACATCGCAAAGACTTTAGAATACATATAGAATGCCTTAAAGAGACTTTGGACACTGTCAGCAATGTCAGGCATTTGCTCTTGTTGCTAGGAAACGCACACACGCACACATACACACACACACACACAGAGAAACAACGCGCAGTACAGCGCACCCGGTGAGCGACTCTATTCAGATTCATCAACATGCACGATCACGTTCATCAAATTTGCTTAAACTAAGCGTTCTAGAGTATGGCTGTATTTTACAAGCAAGGATTCTGACACAGCAACGTGAAGCAGAGGCTTTACAAAAGTTGTGTGTAGGGGGGAAACATGTCAAACTTAATGAAACATTTGAGGGCGCATGGAATCAACTTAAAGGCAGAGGAAGGCACTGTCTCTGACAGCTTGCGACATCATCTGGCACTTTCACTTATTACATTTACATTGACACTAATACTCCAATTTTATGATTAAGATAATACTGATTAAGAGTCTACCATGTAAACAGCAATTGTTGATTATCTTAAATGACCACCTGAGTCACAAAATGCGGAGGTTTTTCTTTCCGTACGCCGTATCAAATTCTATTAAAACAATAGAATCTTGCAGCAGTCCTTACTTCCTTACTTACTTCCAGCAGTCCGTACTTTTCATCCAATAATTGTCACGGGGCATGAACAATATGTTGCTGAATGAAGTGAAATGCTGAACTGCAGTTAAAGTTTAAAGATTAAAAATGAAACACCCAAAATTGCATGAAACTCTGGAGGAAACGCTGGATAGCCTGGCTAACTCAAACTTTCCTTCTAAAAATGCTTCCTTGGTCTTATCCATATTTCTTTGCATGCCATTTTGCCATGGTCATGTGACCTACCTGCGTCAGTTGCATCGCTTCACTCCCATTCATGAATTCGCTCGCAGGGCATCATGGGATAGCGCAGCATGCATGGGACGTGCACTTTTGAATCTCGCCGGAGATAGTAAGTCATCTGGGTACTTCTCGCATACTGATTTTCGAATTCTATGAATTCACATACTGAATTTCGCGTACTATATAGTATGAAAGTATGCAATTTCGGATGCAGCCTGAAGAAATTAAACTGTGTGTGTGTGTGTTTTTTTTTTTTTTTACACAGAGCTATGTAGTTTTTTATTTTGTTTTCCCTTGATAATAAAAACCCATTCATTCATACATTTTCCTTCCCCTTAGTCCCTTTTTTATCAGGGGTCGGCACAGCGGAATGAATTGCCAACAAGGGCTGTGCGATTTGGGGAAAATATGTAATTGCGATTTTTATTTTTATTTATTTATTTTTTTGACAGATATTGAGATTTCAATTTGATTTGCAATTTAATTTTGTAGTCAAGCTTTAGCTCAATAATCTGTATTGCAGCTTCGTTCCTCTAAAATGCAGTGATTGGAACTGAAAAGATATCAACTTATATTATCAAACAACTCTGAAATTGTACATTGCTTGCTACTAGATTAAGTGTCACTGGCAATACTTTTAGTTAAATTTTAGCAAGACGCACCTCATACTGTGGTGCTTTTTTAGGTGCTGGTTGTTGTATTTCCTCATGCTGTGGCAACAATTCTGCGACAGCTCTTACAAATTACCTGATTTTGTTTGGTGATTGTGACTTAAACCAAAGTATTCCCATATTACCGACATGTTGTTTTTCTTTGTTATTAATTCATCTATTAATGCTTCTGAAGTGGCAAACGTCATCACCCCACTTGTTTGCGCTTTCCGGATTTTTTGTTTTTTGTTGTGGGTGTTCCGCATAGTTAGGTTGCACAATTCTGATTGGGCAGAACAAAAGTGTGCTTACTTAATGGGCTAGTAAGTCTCACACAGATGGCAGTCATGCATTTGCTCTGGATAGGGGAAGTTAAATAATATATTTCATATTGCAGTCTCCTGTTTACAAATGCGATTGCAGTTCAATTTCGATTAATCCCACAGCCCTACTTTTCCGACATATGTTTTATTCAGTGGATGCCCTTCTAACCACAACCCATTACTGAGAAACAACCATTAACTCTCGAATTTATACACACACTAGTACACTACGGCCAATTTTGTTTACCCAATTCACCTACAGCAGGGGTTTTCAAACTGTGGGTCGCGACCCACTAGTGGGTCACACAGTGAACAAAGGTGGGTCGCGGAACGTCACATAGCTGCAGCTATATTTACATTGCGGTGAATCAAAACCAGTACGATTGACGGCAACAACCTAAAAACCTCTTACCTTAAAAATATCTTAAGTGTGTTTCCTACAAAAAGACAAAGCTGGTTATGTTTCACAGCTGTCTTTTTCTTTTTTTTTTTTCGCTCGACATTACGAGCACTGCTCTGTTTAAGCTTTCGCAATGTGCGTTTAGCTGGTAGAGCTCGCGCAGAGCGGAGCTCTCAGTAAGGGACCGTCGGAAAAGTGTGTCTTTTTTTTTTAGTTTTTATTTATTTTTTTTTTTTTTGCTTTGTCCTGCGTGTTTTATTTTAAACACTTCTAATTTTCTCTTAAATGAGCATAAACAGTTATTAAAGTAGTCGAATGCTTCATTATAGATCTGTGCATTCTTACATTAACACCTCTGTTATCAAACAAAACACAATGAGAGATTCATTTGCTGCTCTTCACTAAATAACTATAGCAACAAAAGTGAAATAGATTTTATAGCTTTATTTGATTTCTGGACAGGCCATTGATTTTAATAGGCTAAACCTTTTATTTTATTGTCAATATTTTCTAATGTTCGCTAAGTATTCTATCATTTGAAGCTATTTGTTGTCCCATATTTTTACATACCAACGTTGACAGATTGCTAATCAATAAATAGCTATAGTGCTATCTGTTTTAACGTCAGCTAATGTTATGAAAGGGCATAGATGTTATGGAAAATAGTAATAGTGATGTAACTACCCCCATCGTTCCTTTCTCAAGCAAATGTGTAAATATTAGATCTATTCAGCAATAACAATGTTAATTGCATTGGCATATTTATCTGACGTTTTCCCAGCTTGTAGTAGTCGATCAAAAAGCTATTTAGTTTCTTATGACTACACTAGCAGTGTAATTTACTGCGATGTGACGGGGCTTGATCATAATCAAGGGGCTTGATCAAAGGTTGATCATATTCTCTTCTGAAAAAAGAAGAGTATCTTTTTCAGCAAAAAAAATGATCACAGTTACAGCTAGCATCCCACAAAAAGCACTTCGAGCCTCATTTTTTGCATATCAAATAAAATATTATGGTGGGTCTTGAGATTGAATTACTTGCCTAGGTGGGTCCCGGAATAAAAAAGTTTGGGAATCCCTGACCTACAGTATAGTGTCTTTGGGCTGTGGGGGAAACCGGAGCATCCAGAAAAGTGAACACAAGAAGAACATGCAAACTGAAATGCCAACTGGCCCAGCTGGGACTCGAACCAGCAACCTTCTTGCTTTGAGGCGACAGTGCTAACCACTGAGCCACCGTGCCGCCCAACAGAAAACCATAATATTCAAACTATTTTCTAATAAATATTTAATAGCTTGTTCCAGGAGCTCTCTATATTATGTATTTAAGCACAGAGCACCCTTGGTTCACTGCTCTTGAAGAATACTCAAAGCATGCTCAGCTGAATAGCTTTCAGGCAGTATGGTATACCGAGATTTCTCAGCTCAGGTGGCAGAAGTTCAGCGGAAACCATGCTGGCACTATTAAGCCAGATCTAATAACGTCACAGGAGGCGAGCTGGCCAGAGTCGACTGGCCTCTCAGTGCAACGACACCAAGATGCACTGACTTTTTGTTTGTAAGAATAAATCAAGCGGAAGCAGCGTCAGCTCACTGCACCTTATGTCTAAAACATCATACAACAGCCCACCACGAAATGTTAGAATGAGCAAATAAACATTGCATTATTTTTATGCCATGTTTTATAAAATATTGTTGGAAGAGTGATACCACATTTACTGTATAAGAAATTATTGTGTATGCCTTAGGTGCCCAGTGATGAAAAGTAACTAATTACAAATACTCAAATTACTGTAATTGAGTAGTTATTCTCAGGAATTGTAATTTACAACGTAGCTTTAAAAATGTGTACTTTAACTCTCACTTGAGTACATTTTTAGTGCTGTATCGGTACTTTTACTCCACTACTTTCCTTCAATCTGCAGTCACGTTATTTTTTCTTATCTACAGGAATTATAAAAATCAGACCTGTGATTCCTGTTCAATCAAATCACATATAGAAGGTAAATCGCATCATAATGAGCAACCTCAAGACATGGGGGCTTTATTATTGCAGCAAACTGTTTGGAAGCATTAAAAGTGTCCAAGAAGATGTCCAAAATCTTTACACGCATTGACCCAGAGACTGTTTAGATGCATGTCACTGATGAGAAGATGACGGATGTTTACTGTATGCTGACCGAAATGGCCTTAAACACCCAGCAGGCACAAGACGTCAACATGATATCAGATTGACGTTGTACCCTAATGTCGTGGGGACGTTGCATTTTGTTTGGAAATGAAAATCGTGTTGACGTCTGAACTCAACATCAGGCCAACATCAATGTCCAACATAACATCCTAAAAAAAAATATATATATATATATATATATATATATATATATATATATATATATATATATATATATATCAACATCTAATGATGTTACAGGTTCACTTTGTGTGGATGTTACCACTATGACATCTATCAGACGTTGGATTTTGGTTGCCATACCTGATGAATAAATGTCAGTATTTGACGTCAATATGACGCTGGATTAAGATGTTGATTCGAAGCTGGATTTTGTTCACTTTTCCACACAACGTAAAATCAATTAAATATCAACGTCATTTGATTTCATTATTGGACATTCAAGAGTTCACTCTTAGCTGATGATTGATTATAAGCAAGTTTGGCATGCTGTCCCGGGAGAGAGCCCTGAGCCCAAAAGGTCCTTGAGCCCCGTTTGCAAGGCGAGACAGGAGCTTTGAGCTCAAGTAGATCTCGACAACTCCCTACTTGATAAGAGTTGATGACTAAAATGAATGCTATGAAGAGATATGCTGCATGATGAGAGATTGACTGTAGTGCTAAATTTAGATTCATCAATTTACTTGTAGTGCATGTTTTTGGAATGTGGGAGGAAACTGGAGAAACCGGGGAAAACCAATGCGAGTACAGGCAGAACATGCAATCTCCGCACTAGTGCTGCACAATTAATCATATCGCAATCGCAATTGCGATGTCAGCCTATGCGATTACATTACAGCAAATCTTGCGATTATATTAAATAAACGAATGCATTTGTGGACGTAACAAGACATTCATTCTAACGCCTGTTTCACACCGCAAGCGAAAGCAGTGCGTGAGCAGTGCGTGAGCAGCGCGTAAGCTGCACGAATGGAGAGCAGAAGCAGCACGCACGCGTTTGCATGCGGTATGAAACAGTCTCATGTAACGCATGTGCTTGTGGTCACGTGACTTTCCACAGCGCAGTGTGGAGACGGGAGAAAATGGATACAGAACAGACCGACACTAAACCTGTGCCCAAAAATGCTACCTCTGTGTAACGAGGAGCCTGACACGGAGGGATCCATTTGCAGTATATTGAATAGACACAGTTCAATCACAATCATACAATATGCACTAACGTGCGAACTCACATTAACAGTATGCAATAAGGGTCGTAGGGCTGTCGGCTGACAGACACAGAGTGATATAACAGGCATGGATCAGTGGCAGGCGGCGTGGTACAGAGTCTCAATATCAGGCGTGGGTCAAGGGCAGGCGGCGTGGTTCAGGATAATACACGGGAGATCAGGCAAGGGAATAACGCTCAGAGATGTTATCTTTGGCAGAACAAGACTTCACACTGAACTGTTGTGTGAGTGAGGCTTATATCAGGGAGCGTGGGCCGTTAGTAGGATCAGTCTCAGGTGTGTGCGCTTATCAGTTTAAGTGGATGATGTAATGCTAAAAGTCCAGTGATAGTGGCCCCTGCTGGCCAGCGAGGGGAATGACTGGGACCGAGTCGGTGACACTCTGTTATTTGGCGATATTTTGGCTTCAGGATATCGGACACTGAGCAGAAAGAGGTACTGTGCAAAATTTGCCAAACTAAAATTGCTACATCACGTGGCAACACGACAAATTTATATCAGCACCTAAAGCAGCACAGAGAAAAGTATGATGAATGCATGGCGATAAAAACCAAGAGTAGTAATGTAATAATATATATAAAAATGGGTATTTGTTTTATTTATCTGTACATTTGACTTTTTAATTCTATTATAAAGTTAATTTAATGTAATTTAATTCAGTAATGTAAAGATGTTACTGTTATTTAACTTTGTACAACTTTATTTTAGTTTAACAAACATTGTTCATTTCTAGTTGTTGCTAGATTGCACTGTATACTGTATCTCAGTTGAAAAATAAAAATTTCAGCATTATTAGTAATCTGTGTGTGCCTTTTTCTTGAAAACAAGCAAGTTGAGTCATACCACTTTTTTATCGTATTGCAATTCGCAATTTTGACATTAATAATTGCAATGTGATAATTTTCCCAAATCGTGCAGCCCTACTCCGCACAGAAACGACCGCCAGCCTATTAAAGGACTAGAACCGGTGACGTTCTTGCTGTGAGGCAACAGTGCTAACCACTGGGCCACCGTGCCGCCCTATGAAGGGAAAGGTGGAGAAGCAGGGGTGGAAGGGGGGATTCTTTAAATCGAAGATGGCTGTTGTGAGAAACCCTTTAAAGTGGGTTAGGAATTGTCTGATTGGTGGATCATACATAGCTAATACAAAATCAGCCGTGTTTAATCATAATCACATGATCCTCTCGAAATTAGTTTATAAATAAACTTTACTTAAAATAACGTTGTCATCAGAGTCTGGCTAGACATTGAATTTTGGTCACCTGACATCATGACCTAAATCTAACCTAATATTAAAGTTTTTTGACGTTTTGTGCCTGCTGGCCAATAACTCGATGCACTACAGAATGTTAAATTTACACACATCCACAAATTAGACGTAAACGCATCAGATTTTAACAGTGTAATACTTACTACTCGCTACTCTTGAGTCCTTTTTTTTTGTCTACTTTTTTACTCATACTTTGAGTAATATTTACAGCAGATACTTTTACTTGCACTACATTTTTAGGCAAATAATGGTACTTTTACTTTAATATGAATTTTCAGTACTCTTTCCACCCCTGAATGTGCCCTATAATGAAATTCTGGGTATATTAAGGTATAGAAGAATATTAAAATACGGATATCACTATATGAAAATGGATATACCATGAGCCACTGTTTTCTCGTTGTGTTTCTATCACTCCAATATGACTGTGGACACACTATACCTATACCAAGATGATTTTCATCATATGTGCTAATATCTTTTTACAGAAAAGTGATTATTTTCACCAAAAGAGGAAGCTGTACTTGCTAAAAAAGAATGTGGACAAGAGAATTGTCCACAATTATCAAGAGACTCTGTTACCAGTTTCAAGGTTGTGACATGCTAATTATTCATGTTTGAAGTAAAACAGTTTGTGAGCATGAAGAGCAAAAAATAGAGCATATATTGAATAATTTATGTACAATATGTAATTAAATAGTTTCGACTGAGCTGCAGTTTTGTTTATATCGAAACTGATTGTATTGCTCTTAAGATAAATGCAAGCTAAATAAATAACGAAACGTGTTGACAATTATGCACTTACAATAGATGTCTATGGGGAAAAGCATTCAGCTGACAATCCCATTTGGTGCTAGCATATGCCTTATGAATACATTATGTTTATCTATAATGCATATGCACATATGGATCAGGGATGGCTGTTTTCTTCAGGCAGACAAGTGAGGCAGTGTCTCGTGTTTCTCCTTGAACATGAACAAACAAACATTCATTCATTCATTTTCCTTCGGCTTAGTCGCTTTATTCATCAGGGGTCGCCACAGCGGAATGAACCGCCAACTTATCCAGCATATGTTTTACACAGTGGATGCCATTCCAGCTGCAACCCAGTATTGGGAAACATGCTTACAGACTCATTAACACTCATACACCCAATATTCAATTCACCTTTAGCGCATGTCTTTGGACTGTAGGGGAAACCCATGCCCCCCCGAACAAATAAACAGTCCATGAATATTACAAAATTACAGTAACACTAGCAAACACCAGCATGTTTTGACAGTTCATCAAGGAATAAAAGTCCTATGATGAAGTAGAATTAGATGATCATTGCCTAAAATACAATCTCGTCTTCACAAAAGAACCTATAAATGAACTAATTCTAAATTAACTCCAAAATGAAAAGATTAATCTTAATTTAAAATCAATTAATAAAAAAATAAAAATAAAAATAACATTTTATCAATCCTTTATAATATTTGTGCCACTCTTGTTGTATGAATAAATAGCATAGGTAACAGTTATAGCACCCACAGCTGCCTGTAATATACCGTTTATTATATTAAGTTATTGATTGCTGAAGAGTGTACGCCCATTGTTGGCGTGGGTTTCTTCCGGATGCTTCGGTTGCCCCCACTAGTCCAAAAACATGTGGTACCAACACTCCCGTTTTTCCCGGGAGTCTCCAGAATTTTATACACATCTCCCGTTTTATAATTTCTCCTGGAAAACTCCTGGAATTTCACCCCCTTCCCCAGGTCTTCATGTGTTTGAAAAAAGCTATAACACCCCCAGATCGCTGATTCTTCGAAATGGCAGCTGGTGCTTAGGACAGACCAGGCGCCCCTTCAGGACACAGACACATCCTCCTCGGGTATAGGTGAATTGGAGAGGCTAAATTGTCCATAGTGTATGTGTATGGATAAGTGTATAATGAGTGTGTATGGATGTTTCCCAGTGATGGGATTCAGCTGAAAGTGCATCCGCTGCATAAAACATATGCTAGATAAGTTGGCGGTTCATTCCGCTGTGGTGACCCTAGATCGGCAAAGGGACTAAGCCGAAAAGAATATGAATGAATGAATTGCTGAAGAGCAGGGGTGGCCTGGCCATCTGGAGCACTGGAGTTTCCCCCAATGAAAGCAATCTCAGATCTCTGAAACCCTAGACCCAGTGCTTTGTAAACACAAAGTATACAAAAAATGTAACCTTTACTTAGAATTCCATCACCCCAGGCAAATGCCTGCGGAGTCCACTTTACTCAGACTGAATAACCTATTTGACCTACTCTAGCTCAGTAAAACAATTTAACAGTGCCTGTCAATGTCATAATGTGTCAAGAGTGTCAAATATAAACACTTGAAGAAAGTAAGATAAGAGTAAAAGAGCTTAACATGACAAGGATGAATCAAGCAATATACACTACCTGACAAAAGTCTTGCCACCTATCCAAGTTTTAGGTACAACAAATAATAACTTGACTACTTGTTGATCATTTGGTATTAACAGTCGCTTATATGAAAGGCAAAAGCCTTTAGATTACGCTTCTCATACCAAAATAAAATATGATCATGTCTTGATTTTTAATTATTTAAGTAGGACAGTAAGGTCTGACTTTGTTTAGACAAAAGTCTTGTCACTTAACAGAAAGGACATCCAGTATAGAATATAAAGTCATTATGTAGTGGAAAACGAATTAATATTGTGTATGACTCCCATGAGCTTGGACGACTGCATCCCTGCAATTACTCAAATAACTCCTCTGGAACAGCAAAGAAAGTGTTCTTGCAGGACTCGCAGAGTTCATCAAGATGCTTTGGATTCATCTCCAAATCTCCTTCTTCATCTAACCCCAGACATGCTCAATAATGTCTGTTGACTGGGATGGCCAATCCTGGAGCATATTGACCTTCTTTCCTTTTAGGAACTTTAATATGGAGGCTGAAGTATGAGAAGGAGTGCTATCCTGCTGATGAATTTGCCTTCTCCTGTGGTTTGTAATGTACAGTAAAGGGCAGCAAAAAAGTCTTGCTACCTCAGGCTGTTGATGTTGTCATCCAATCTGCAGATCTCTTGCACACCCCCATACTGAATGTAACCCCAAACCATGATTTTTCCTTCACCAAACTTGACTGATTTCTATAAAAATCTTGGGTCCATGCAAATTCCAAGAGGTCTTCTGCAGTATTTGTGATGATTTGGATGCAGTTCAACAGATGATTCATCAGAAATATCTACCTTGTGGCACTTTTTAAAATGATCAACTAGAAATCAAGCAATTTTTTGCTCTTACAACTGGGATCGATGACAAGACTTTTGTCAGGTAGTGTATGCATGCTATTTTTTTAATAATATATATTATAGTTGGTAACTTGTCTAGTTTTAGGTAGACACTTATGTTTTAAAATACCCGTCTACACAAAGCACTGAGCCAGATACTCATTTGTCCTCCTTCTAAGATCATACTTTTATATAATATTTCCATTGTCCTACATAAATAATAAATAAACAGTGGTTTATTTGTTGTGTGCTCCAGAGCAGGTTCTGTTTGTTGCTCTGTGTCAGAAAGTCTACGGGCACTTTTTAGTTCCAATGCTGCTGCTGTTTTGAAAATAAAGGCATAAAGGCTGTCACTAGGGGTGCTACCTTGGGTACAATATTGTACCTACTGTAAATGGTCCATGTTGATACCTTAAAGTTACATATTATTCCCCAAAGTGAGCTTATCAGTACCTAGAAAGTACCACAGTGCATGTTTTAAAATGTATTGCCCAAGTGACAACTTTTGCACATTTATTTAGTAGATTTTTTTCTTTTCTTTTGTGTGACATCATTTTAGACACAATATTATCAATATTTAATGTTCCTGCTTCGATATACAATCACACTTTATTAGATATACCTTACTAGGACTGGGTTGGACCCCCTTTTGCCTTTAGAACTGCCAAAATCCTTTGTGGCATTCAAACAGGTACTTGAAATACTTCTAAGAGATTCTGGTGCATATTGACATGATACAGTAGCATTACGCTGTTGTTGCAGATTTGCAGGCTGTACATCCATGATTTAAATCTCCCATTCCACTGCATCCCAAATGTGCTCTATTGGATTGAGATCTGGTGACTGTGAAGGCCATATGAGGACAGTGAACTAATTGTCATTCATTCATTCATTGGGTCGCCACAGCGGAATGAACCGCCAACTTATCCAGCACGTTTTTACACAGCGAATGCCCTTCCAGCCGCAACCCATCTCTGGGAAACATCCACACACACACGCTCATACAATACGGACAATTTAGCCTACCCAATTCACCTATACAGCATGTTTTTGGACTGTGGGGGAAACCGGAGCACCCGGAGGATACCCACACGAATGCGAACATGCAAACTCCACACAAAAACGCCAACTGAGCCGAGGTTCGAACCAGCGTCCCAGCGACTTTCTTGCTGTGAGGCGATAGCGCCATTGCGTCACCCCTGAACTCATTGTCATGTTCAAGAAACCAGTCTGAGATGATTCGCGCTTTATGACATGCTGCATTATCCTGCTGGAAGTAGCCATCAAAAGATGGGTACACTGTGGCATTGACAAGATGGTCAATTGGTACTAATGGGCCCAAAGTGTGCCAAGAATATATCCCCCACACTATTACAGCGCCACCACCAGCCTGAACTGTTGATACAAGGCAGGATGGTTCCATGCTTTCATGTTGTTGACGCCAAATTCTGATAATACCATCTGAATGTTGCAGTAGAAATTGAGAATGTAACTGTAGGCTCATTTTCCAGTTCTTAGCTGACAGAAGTGGCACCTGGTGGGGTCTTCTGCTGATGTAGTCCATCCACCTCTAGGTCTGAAGTGTTGTGTGTTTAGAGATGCTCTTCTGCATACCTCAATTTGTGGTAATTTGAGTTACTGTCTGGCCATTCTCCTCTGACCTATGGCATCAACAAGGCATTTGCGCCCACAGAACTGCCGCTCACTGGGTATTTCATCTTTTTCTAACCATTCTCTGTAAAATTGTTGTGCGTGAAAATCCCAGTAGATCAGCAGTTTCTGAAATACTCAGACCAGCCCGTCTGGCACCAACAACCATGCCACGTTCATAGTCCCTTAAATCACCCTTCTTCCCTATCCCGATACTCGGTTTAAACTGCAGCAGATCGTCTTGACCATGTCTACAAGCCTAAATGCATTGTGTTGCTAAATTTGCGTTAACGAGCAATTTGACAGGTGTACCTAATAAAGTGGCCGGTGAGTGTACATCAGATCTACAGCTTAATGTTTGTAAAGTGAGCCCATTGCATTATTGCTAAAAGAAACAGGCATTTTGGTTTTGAATAAATGGTTTTAATGAATGAATAAAAGCAAGAACGAACAAATATGAAATTAAATATGATATATTTGAATATATTTAATTGTTAGCATGTTATAATGTTCTAAAAGTGTTTATAAGAATAGCAACAGTATAGGTTGTTACACAAGATTGCCACTTCAGATGCAGCATTTTGTGCCATTCATGCCATGCACAGATTTTGTCTGATTCAACTTAACTAGTAATGTATTGTTATTTTAAGTTGCTGAATATATTTAAGCTTTAAAATGAAATCATATTACACACACCCACCCACCCACATACACACACACACACACACAAATCTGTTTTTTTTTTTTGTTTTGTTTTTTTGTAACATGTAATTTGTGTTTCTTTTTGCAAAATAAAACATTTAATAAAAGGAAAAACAGTTTTAAAAATGGCTTCAAAAGATTTGTCATTTATAATTATGTAAACATGCCCCTGGCTGAAAGTCATTTTAGATGCCAAGTGAAAGTTGGGTTTCTTTTTTGTCACTGATTATAGGCTTGGGTTTTATCATAGATTTACTGTTGTTGTTTATTTCTTTCATTTAGTTTTTTTGTAAAGTGTTCTCATTTTTCATCTTTTAGAAATGCCCATCCATTCTAAACCAGTGGTTACCAAAGTGGGGATAAGGACCCCTTCGGGGGTCACGAGACAATGAGCCATCAGCCTTTCAATTTTTTTTTTTTTACATTGTTGACCCCTAATCCAGCAAATGTTTTACGCAGCAGATGCCGTTCCAGCCGCAACCCATCACTGGGAAACACCCACACACTCTCATTCACACACATACACTACAGACAGTTTTAGCTTGTCCAATTCACATGTACCGCATGTCTTTGGACTTGAGGGGGAAACCGGAGCACCCAGAGGAACCCACTCAAACACGGGTAGAACATGCAAACTCCACACAGAAATGCCGACTGACCCAGCCGAGGAACCAGCGACCTTCTTGCTGTGAGGTGACAGCACTACCTACTGCACCACCGCATCCCTCTCACATTAAAATAGAAAAACAAAATAACAAAGCAAAACACCAAAAACTGATGTTTAAACTAAATAAAATACACTTTCAAAAATGACTACAAGACCAACATTGGTTGAAATATGGACAAACCTTAAAATGTGTATTTAAATTTAATTGAACTAAAAATTGTGCCGGATTGGTTCACGACATCCAGTGGCGGCTTCAGGAATATTTCTTTTGTTTTTTGTTAAAGGGGCACTTAATACTTTCTAGGGCAGGCTAAAATATAATTCATTTTGATAGCTTTAGCTGGTCTGATGAAGAAAGGGGGGAGGGGGGTGACTTGAGTTATGGAAACCCCTTCAAGTCCCATCCTGCCCCCCTAACACCCCCCATCCCCCGTACAAATTGATACCCTCAGCATACATAATAGCACCCAAAAATGTGCTTTAGTTAGTACCTAGAAAATAAAATAGTGTCATTTCTGACAGGGCCGGAGTGGGACACCTTTTCAGCTCTGGAGTTTCAAGCCTCAGACCGGCCCACCTCAGTTCACGACTGACTATATTAAAATAAGTAAATAAATAAATATTTCCAAATCAGTTTCTAATGACACTATCACGTCTTTTTTTTTTTTTTTTTTGAGAAAACAGCTGCTTTAGAACTTCAAATGTTCAACAATCCTAACAGTATTATATGTCTTATCAATAAAAATGAAAACACTAAATTACTCTAAAGAGGATCGAACCCGGGTCCGCGGCGTCTTAACCTAACGTGCTATCCGCTCGACCACAACAACTGTTTTATGAATGATGACACAACTGAGTTTTATCATCATTAAAATAGATCAATAGAGAATAGAGAATAAAAAGGCTGTGGTCAAGTAAATAAATCAATTTAAAAAGTGTGATTGCTGAGAGCAACAGATTCTGGAGCTAGGGACACCGGCCCTCGCGGCCAAAAAACGGACCGGCCCACCGGGAATTCTCCCGGTCCTCCCGATTAGCCAATCCGGGCCTGATTTCTGATGGGTTATACCCCAGTGACATCAATTTATTTACAGATTTATTGACCAACTGCTTTATTTACCTTTTGTATGATTGTATTCAAAAGTGTAGCAAAGCTTGAGAGTTTGTAGTATTTTAGCTTAAAGAGACTAAAAATATTGCACCATAAGCTATCATTTATGGAAGTCTGATTTAACAGGATGTGAATATAATCTTTTCAAGAACATTTTTCAATTATATACGACATCACTTTACGCCTGACACTTTGCTTTGCCGCCTGACCTTCTTTATCAGTTCATAGTCTCACACATTCATTAAAAAGGCCTTCCTCTAAATATTTGTTCGCCTCTCACTGGGTGCTCCTAACACTGCACAGGCCATTTAAATGCTAAGTAGCCCTGTCTTTTTTTTTAGTCTATTTGATTGTTGTCAGACACTGGTCGGATGAGCATCCATCAAGACTGGATTTACACGTTTGTGAAATTTAATTATAAACGTCCGCTCGCAAAAATCCTTTCAAATAAATCTATTTAACTTCTGGTTACAGCTATTTCGCTTTATTTCCAGGGGAGTGCAGGGCTCAAGAACATTTGGAAATACACTATGGTAATAAGCACTTGGCGATTTATCTTTCCGCAATCCGCAATGAGTTCTACACCTCCGGTATAAGCCTCCTATCTAAAAAAGTGTCTTTTTAATGACACCTTCATTCGTTCGAATTGTCATCAATTTACACAATAATAAAATTCGGCTTGTAGAAACTCATTTCCACTTGGTTTTTCATCCTGGCTGCGAGCTACAAAGAGCTCCATTGAAGGCTGCAGATTAGAATTTCTTCCATGGCAAACATGAGTGCACTTTTTTTCCTCTAAGAGGCCAAGGGAGTTGACGGTGATAAATGGTAGTGGCAGAGGCACGGCAGCACCCACATGGGGATTGGCACTGTCATCTGTTTTCATTTAGCCAGAGTTTCATGGCACTGTTGCATGCAAACGCATGAAGATGCTCTCCTGCAATCGTACAGGGTTAATTTCACTCATCCTCACCTTTTTAGGCAATTTGTACATCGACAAAAAGGCTATTTCACCACCATACTTTCATTCGGTTTTTGGCAATGTTCCAGCAAAACTCAGTGTGCTTCTACAAAGCCTTTTTATTCCCAAAGAGGATCAGTTCACCCCCCAGAAAAGAACATTCTGTCATCCTTTACTTACACTCTTGTTATTTCAACCCATTGTCCCTTGTATTATTTTCTCACTCCTCTGAGTTTTGTCTAGGGAACAGACACATTTATTTATTTATTTATTTATTTATTTATTTGTTTGTTTGTTTTATTTATTTATTTATTTATTTATTTATTTATTTATTTATTTATTTATTTATTTGTTTGAAAATTACAATTAAAATCACAGCCATTCTGATAAGATCTGTGTTTTTCATATTAAAAACATTTATTTGAGGATGATTAATTGATGGCAAAATGTTAAATCAGGGGTGAACTACATTCCTTTAATGCTGCACCTTACAACAAGGAACTTCCCACTTATAAAGCTCAAGCAGTGATTACAAGTTTGTCTCATTCAAGCGCTTTATTGTCGGGTTTATTCTTGCTTATTTCTTATGTCATTGCTATATTATTATATTATTATTATAAATATTATTATAGTAGGACTGCACGATACTGGAAAAATCGAACATAGCAATGTTTTTTATTCTGCGATATATATTGCAATATGACTACAATCTCACTAGATGACTTCAATAAGTATTTGTGAGGAATTAAAAATTTTCCATTCATTTGGGATGATTTTGTAGAGGAGTGCATTTGTATAATAAACAATTTACAACCGTTGATAAATGCAATAAAAATAAATGTATAAACTAAATAAAAAACGTTTTGTTTTCCAAAGAATCTAACAGTATTTAGGTATGTACAGTAAATAAAGGATCAAATACAAAATAATACTGCATAGACTTCCTTCTATTAAAAAAACTGTATAAGATTTATTATTATTTATTTTTCAAAGTTACAAACAGTACAACTGAACGCTTTTAAAATCCTCATGTCTTAAAAAACAGACTTAACATTGCATATGCTATGATGCAACTATTGCGAATGTTCACATTGCGATAACAACGCTGAAACAATATATTGTGCAGCTCATATTATAGAATAAAACACTTATTGAAGAGATTATATATTCAATGAGAACCATACAGCCATCCTGATGAAATCTGTGTTTTTTATTAGAAAAATATTTATTTAAGGATGATTAAATGATGGCAAAATGTTAACTCAGGGGTGAACTATTCCTTTAATGCTGCACCTTACAACAAGGAACTTCCTACTTTATAAAGCACAGGCAGTGATTACAAGCTTGTCTCATTCAAGCGCTTTGTTGTCAGGTTTATTCTTGTTTATTTCTTTGTAAAATCTTATTATAGTTGGGCTGCACGATATTAGAAAAATCGAACATTGCAATGTCTTTTTTTTTTTTATTCTGCGATATAAAGTTGAAGTCAATCCCCCCTTTGCATTTTTTTTTTTTATATTTCCAAAATTATGTATCACAGAGCAAGGAAATTTTCACAGTATTTCTGTTATATATTTTTTCTTCTGGAGAAAGTCTTATTTGTATTATTTCAGCTAGAATAAAAGCAGTTTATTTATTTTTATTTTTTTATCCATTTTAAGGTCAAAATTATAAGCCCATTTAGGCTTTTTTTCAGATTATCTACAAAACAAAACATCATTATACAATAACTTGCCTAATTTCCCTAATCTGCCCAGTTAACCTAATTAACCCAGTTAAGCCTTTAAATGTCACTTTAAGCTGTATTGAAGTGTCTTGAAAAAGTGTTATTAGAAATGAGTTAAAATGTTAAGAAATGTGTTGAATAAATCTTCATTCCATTAAACAGAAATTGGAGATAAAAATAAACAGGGGGGTTAATAATTCAGGGAGGGGGCTAATAATTCTGACTTCAACTGTATATAAATACAATCTCACTAGATGACTTAAATAAGTATTTCAGAGGAATTCATAATTTTCGATTAATTGGGGTCATTATGATTTTGTAGAGAAGTGTATTTGTATAATAAACAATCTAAAAGCATTGATAAATACAATAAACAAAAAGATCAGCTCAATAAACAGCGTTTTGTTTTCCAAGCAGTCTAATAGTATTCAGGTATACAGTAATTAAATAATCAAATGCAAAATAATACTGCATAGTGTTCATTCAATAAAAAAAAATTTCTAAATGATTTATCATTATTAATATATTAATTTCAAAGTTACAAATGGTACAATTGTTAATGCCTGAACCCTTTTAATTCTTCATGCCTCAAAAAACACATGCAAATGATCAATTATAATCCAGACACAACATTGCACATCCTATGATGTACCTGTACCTATTGTGACTGCACTTTGCGATATCAATGCTGAAACAATTTATTGTGCAGCCCTATATTATAGAAGAAAAAAAACTTATTGAAGAGGTTATATTTAAAATAAAATGTTGCATCTCATTCATTGACAACCATTCAAACATGCATTGTTCTTATCTAGATCCTATCTACTCCACTTGCTGAATATTCTAGAATTTCAGTCAATCGTGTGCTATTTTTTACATTTTATAAAACATGAAATATGCTTTAAATGGTTATTCATATATGTAAATATGCACTACTTCAGCTACAATGTAGCAATTGTGGAGCAAAAAACAAAGTCACAGCAGATAAACTCAATTAAACTCTATTATCTCAGTAAATAAGACTTTAGGGATTATTCTTGTCCAAATTACAGCTGTGAGGGATTGCGACTGCATTTGTAATGCTCTGAATTGTTGATTAAAACCATGTCAGGTTGAAGTGTATTACCCATCTGTTACTTTGACATTAATTACAGAGGCAGTTTAGCAAGTACAGTAACCATATTACATACAAGGAATTACCACACATCTTAACACAGGACATTCATTTAGACAAGCATGGTCCTGGAGATCTCCCAACAGTACACATCTACTCCTTTCCCCCAACATGCATAATTTATTTCCTAATAATTGTACTGAAAATATGCAGCAAATATCAGAGGGGAAAAGGCTTAACTTAATGTGATTAATTGTCAGTAAACACGACTGTAATTAAAGTAAAGCCGAAGTAGCTACTTTCGGCTACAATAGCTTCTCTTCACTAATCCATCACACTTTAGCACCTGAAGAAAAATCAGTGTACATTAGAGAACAAGCCATTAGTACTGCCCTAAAATAAGTCTTCATGCAATATTCCATCAGTGCAAATTAAAACCCCAAATTATGCAGGGAAAAACAATGGAATAAGCTTACCGGTGGAGTCAGATTTCTTTGTTACACATCAAGCACCAAAATCGCACAGTCCAAACTTCAAGACCTTTTGAAAATTTATGTTCATGAATTTTAAAGAAACAGAAATACAATAGGCATCAAATGGCCAGTCTGCCAGTGAGATGCTTTAAGAAATGTGAAGGTCTGAGAGAAAGTTTTAAAATCTGTATGAAATAAAGGTAAAGTAAGATGCATACTGCAGTGTGTTGGTGAAAAATACCATCACGAAAATTAGATTAAAGAAAATATCTCATTTTATCTTTGTATTAGGATATATCAGCATAATTGAAATCTTTAAAATCATCCACTAACCACTCATACTGTTGTTTTTGTAGGATATCTGTATTGTTCACAAGTGAAACTAACTAGGCTGCTGCATGAAAGAATAAAAAAACACAATATACTAAATCAAGGACAAATATGATCAGAGATTATGGCTGTTGCCGAAGAACACTTGTTGCCAGTGAATCAATCAATCACTAATGATTGTATTCTAAGTAAAGTGACACTAAGTGTGCAATCTATGCATTTTTTTTATATGCTTCAAATAAGAATTATTAGCCGTCGTTTATTTTTTACCCCAATTTCTGTTTAACAGAGATAAGCTTTTTTCAACATATTTCTAATCATAATAGTTTTAATAACTCATTTCTAATAACTGATTTATTTTATCTTTGCCATGATGACAGTAAATAATATTTTACTAGATATTTTTCAAGACACTTCTATACAGCTTAAAGTGACATTTAAAGGCTTAACTAGGTTAATTAGGTTAACTAGGCAGGTTCTGTAATTAGGCAAGTTATTGTAAATCAATGGTTTGTTCTGTAGACTATCGGAACAAATATAGCTTAAAGGGGCTAATAATTTTGACCTTGAAATGTTTTTAAAAAAAATTAAAAACTGCTTTTATTCTAGCCAAAATCAAAAATAAGACTTCCTCCAGAAGAAAATATATGTTTTAAAAATGTTTTTAAAAAATTCAAAGGAGGGCTAATAATTCTGGCTTGTATGTGATCAACTTCAATTCTGAGGGTATATAAACCCATCCGAGTTAGATTTTACTTTTACCATAGCAACCATGCCCCTATATGATAAATAAGTCTATTGCTTGTGCTGTAAAACCATAATGATTTCATATTTAAGCTTCCTCAACATTTATAGTTCATTTTGTTTTTATTATAATACTGCAAAATACTGTCAAATTAAAGTGGTTGAATCAATCTGTACTGAGTTAAAGCTAGGTAAAATCACAGATTGCACATTTTTCTTTTTCTTTACATTGCACCAGTACCCACACAAGTACCATCTTTTAATGGTTACCATAGTGACTTTTGTAATGGTCGTCAACCATCCCTCATCAGTTTTAAGTATTTCATGTAGTAGTTTCATAAAGTCAAGGCATATTCATAATTAATTAGCAGAACAGACGCTGCCAGTGTAGTTCCTAAATAGTACTAGATAAATAACACAAACGACAATATTAGAGTTAAAAAAATAAAGATAAAAAAATAGAATAAAAAATAGAAATTTCCTATAAACAACAACACGACACAATCCGTCAATCCATTAATTCATAGTCAACTTACTGAATGATGCTCAAGTGCAGTCACCTTCGCACGGCAGATGAACGGATTCTCTACGATGTATTTCCACAAGTTTAAATCAGATGTACTTTATGAAGATGTGGTTTAATACTAGCAGAGCCCGCAGTGGAGGGAAAAAGCACGAGATAAACTGAACTGAGCAGTAAATACAGACGTAGTGTCAGTCATATAACGGTTGTTAGAAGTCGCCAAAGTTGTTTCTGCTGATCGTCATGTCTATCATCAGCTCGAACTGTTAGTTTGGACATCCACTTAGAACTTCCATCCTATAGACTTTTTTGTCGCAAGCACCTAAAGGATATCTGCCCCTTCCTCTTGTGTGTTATCTCTTCAGAGTGAATTCGGTCCTGAGGATCCTCAAGCGTAATTCAGGAAGAAGCTGATGGATGGGGAGTTCAGTCTTATCACAGAAGCGGTTACACGGCTTTGCTCAGCTCGCCACAGTACCATATTTCTCCTAATAGGGATGCAGTATACAGTATTGTTGTCCAATTAGCAAACGAATCATCTTTTGAACAGCTTGTCTGTTTTTTTTTTGTGTGTGTGATTTGGTCGAACCGATTCGCGCAGCATTTGTGAATCACTCGACTCTGAGTCAAACTGAATATAACACTCTGAATTCTACAAGACAATGTCTTAATCGAAAAGTGATTAGCAGCTCTGTTTTATCAGAA